>NW_009952366.1:173967-202033 GCF_000747805.2 Chaetura pelagica | reverse complement strand
AGCCCCGGTGCTGCCTTGCTGAGCCCGCCTGGCCCCGGCCCGGGCTTCCCGCCTCAGCTGGCCGCAGCGGGGAGGCTTGATCCCTGCCCCGCGTGGAAAAGCCCTGCCTGCGGTCGGGGGGGTGCGCTGCGGTCCTCGCGGTGCTGCATCCCAGCCGGCGAGGTGCCGCTTGTCCTAAATAAATTAGACCTGTCACGACCTGTGGCTGTTTTTTCTGTCTTCCTCTCGGCAGAGCGTAGGTTCTTGGGCTTCTGGAAGATCGCGCCGAGGCACGTGCCTGTTACAAAGTGTGGTCAAAACCATAGTAATGAAAGAAAACTGATTTATCAGCTCTGAATAGATAGATGTTCAGGTGTAAATATTATTCGGTTTGGAACCCCAAAGAATTTCCTGTACTGGAAAAAATGCAGTGGTTTAAAGAGCATTTTTTTGAAGGCTGAGGAAGATATTTTTATCAGCCAACACCACTGTCCTTTGTGGTTTGCTACTAGTATAAAAATCTGGCATTGATTTATAATACTCCTAGAGGAATTCAGAAGAATGATAACTAAGTTTTTAGCTTTTTTTGCAGTTAATAAGGAAAGGCCACAGGAAATTTTGAACAAAGCTGGATTTTAGTCTACAGTTTTGTAATAGTAGTGATGACCACCATCACTATAGGAAAAAACTTGTAGTTCTTCTTTTGATTAGCATCATAGGTTATTGAAAGAACACGAGTGTGGTATCTTTGTTTCTAAAGAAAAAGGAGAAGATGAAATAATGTTCTCCTTATCTGAAATCACTAATCTTTTTTCTTTTTTTCTTTTTCTGACATGCTGGGCATTTTCACAGCAGACATTTTCATCCAAGAAAGTATCAGAAGGTGAGGGATGAGTTCTAGGAGTGGTAGAAATCTTTATAATTGTGCTTTTTGAGAAAATTTGTTTGCAGAGTCCTTAGTTTGAGGTGAAGTGTTCTGGTATAGGTCTTTGATACTCCTGCTTCAGAAAGTGAGAAATACAAGGGAGTTCTTTAGAGACTGCAAGCTTCCTACACTGTGGTTTGTTGGCTTTATACAAAGCCCCCGGAATACCTGCTCCCTGTGCTTCTATAGAAACACTTAAAATGCTGTATCTTTATTTCCCTGAGTAAACTAGTCCTAGCCCAGTTAATAATGATTTTGCATGTTGCAGCAAGCATTGTGTAACCAAATATTTTAGGGGCCTTTTCTGTGGACCCCATCCCTAGTCATTGTCTTTTTAGGTTGGTTTTGGTTGCTCTTTGAGACTAGTTCTTTGAACTGGTTTTCTGAACTAGTGTTCCTTTGGTGGTTTTTGGGTGGTGTGGTTTGGGGTTTGGTGGTGGTTGGGGTTTTTGTTTGTTTTGCAAAAGTATTGCTCCAAATACCCTTTGCTTTCCAGGAAAACACATTCCTTGCTCAGCAGCCATTAGAATCGTGTGTGTGTGAATTTACTGCTATAGTTTCTGCTGCATTGTTAAGGGTGATTTTTTTAGTGAAGTTTAACATACTTGGGCATTGAGCAGCAAGTTCTTGCCCATTGTGGTATTTCTGAGAGCCTGATGACTTTGCTGCCTGTCACTGTGTTGGCACTTCTTGGAAACTTCTTGTATCTTTATATTAATTCTATAACTAGAGATTAAGCATTCCATCATATATTTGGGGTCAAATTTTAATATATTTAGATACCTGTTGTAGAAGGTATTATTGAAGAAACTTGATAGTAGTAAGTGTTGCATTTTTGGCTGGTATATACTTACATAAAGCTATATCTTTTCAGTATTTCATGTTTCCTAAATGTTTTTAATCATTACCACATGCATTCCTAAGAATTATTTAACTAGGGAACACTAGGTAAGTTTTGATGGTGGACAGCTTAAAAAACTGCCCAGTGTCAAATGTAAGTAACTACTTACCAGTGAATGTTTTAGGGAGTTTTTACTTGCACTGTCTTTCATATATCTAATTATTCATGGGGAAATGTTTTAAAGTACTGATTGAACACAGTCAGTTGAAGTTCTAAGACAAGAGAAGGCTGTGATGTAGTTGATGACTTGTTGGAGTAACCAAGTTCAAAATTTACAGCATGACAGTTTATTGCTGTCTTTCTCATTAGAGGCTAGGTGTAGCTTTACTGTGCTATACACAGTGACTTGGGAGTGGTACACACTGAATTTAACTACTTAGGACTTCCACCTCTGTGGTGTATGTTTTGAAATTATTTTTCAGGACATGTTCTTTTAGAGCTTTACTAGATGTTTTATTGTCTTACTTTTCAAGAAAATAGTCTTTCTCTAGAACAGAGAAGTCATTTCAGCATGCCAGTATGGTAGAGAATGATGATAAGAGGATATTCTAATACTCTGAAATTAAAATGGGTAACTGTTGGCAAAATGCACTCACAGAGATTGCATAGTGCCTGGAAGCTTCTATGCCCACAATGGAACATAAAAACAGTTTTTACCCCAAAGAAGTAGGATTTAATTTCAGTTGAGTGCAGCTGGAGAATTTAATTATATGAAGGGTGGTAGAATAAAGAAAGTAAAAGTTTGTGTTGTCTCAGTTATCTTGAAATAGGCATGAAAAATGTTAGTGGATCGTTTTTCATTAATGATTAATTTCTCTTTGTTCAATAGGAAGGCAATAGAGCTAGGTCTTAAACAGTTGTGTGTCTTACATGTATTTTGTATTGAAGACAGTGGAGTACAGAAACCATAGGGGAAGTTGTGAAAAGAGGTTGGGAGTAGTGGTGACACTTTGTATTTAGGGTCTTTTGCGATAGAAGCAAAGGCAATTTTTCATTTTCTCAGCACTAGTCCATATCTAAGTAATAGTGGCTTTTGAAAATGGCTTCTAAACTACTTGCAGCTTTTTTCCTTTTCAGTGGTTGTAAAGTGGTTTATTGGTAGCTTGTTGAATCTTGAAAGTTGATTTCACTCTAAAGATTCAATGCTGTGAGATTTGGATTTTGTTGCCTCCTAACAGTTCTTCAGGTTGTGAAAGGTAGCCAGATTCTAGGCAATTATCATTACTATGTAAGTTTTCTTTTTATATATTAATATATTTCATATTTATAATATTATATACATTAAGCTTTATAACCATTTCTAGTTAGAAAGTGTTTTTCAGTTTGTAGGTATTCACTTGATGCAGGTGTTTTCTTGTACTTTTCTTTTTGTGTACAGATGTTCTAATACGTATTCAAGAAACACAAAGAATTCCCATTATGGCACACTGATAGTGCTTTGTGAGGACCCAGACATAGGATGAGAATTATATTTTGCATTGTTACTGTAATTCTTCTGTCCTCCAAGCAAAACAAGCTACAGTGGTGCAACCTTACTTTTATAACTGTATTCACTGAAGGATTCTGCTGTCATAGCTTTGTGGGCAAGTTTTTTCTTTTTCTGAACCCTCAGTCAGGAGAATGACAACTATTTTTGTAGTTACCTTTCTAAAAGAGCTGTATATATAATCAAAATCTTCGTCGATCTAGAAGGGACAGTTAAATAGCTTATAGACAAAGTTTACATTTTCACCTAACCAGATGGAAGTAATCTAAATTCAGAAGTGTCCTTCTGTTAATAACAGGATGATGAATGATTTAAAAAGGTGTGAAGAACTCGGATCTGTGTATTTTGCACATGGAGCTGCCAAATTCAAGACACAACAGTCTCCTGACTTATATGTGGAAAATACAGAGCAAAAGGTAGAAGTGATTCAAATGTGTAATCTGCATGGGAAGTTCATCCGTCTTGTGTTCATCTCTTGTCTTATTAACAGCAATCAGGATATGACTTCTTGAAACCGCACAGTTGGCTTGCTGCCAGGAGTCTGCCTGCCTTTTAGTACATGGCAGGGTTGTAAGTAAGCAGAGAGCACTGACTCTTTCTGTGGGGAAAGAGTTCCTGCTACTAGAGCAGTCCAGTGTGCTGCGTTGTGCAGACCGAGAGAAAGTTGCTGTCTTCCAGTTGGAAAATCTTAAGGAAAATTTAAATGCCAAATATGTCAAGCAATAGCAATTACTGGGTCTGTTTGTAAAGGAATTGAAATCCTCTGAATGGTTGCAAACTAGAGAGGTGTGGAATCCTGTGCTGGTGGATCCGCATCTTTTGAGTGGATGTTCGCCTTCAGCAGTGTATTTCTTAGCGATTCTCTATGTAAGGATTAAGTTAAATGAAAGAGCTGTTCTAACCATCTCTTTGTATTGTATGATGAGGTAGCATCTTTTCGTCGTCTAACATCTCTGCATTTTGTTGTAAACCAACTTGCTCCTTTTGGCATCTGTTGGAAAAAAAAGTTGCAATAAGTGTTTGTTCAAAAGTACTGGAAAAAAACCTATTTCTGACCACGGACACCCTTACCATCTATGCAGAGGTATTAGTGTTATGATGGAAGTCTGAAATATGTTTTGTTGAGCTGAATGATGTTTCATGATACGTTAGACCACTGTCCTGCTTGCCTTGTCTAGTGAACACATTCATCTGGTTGATGAGAAGCTCAACATGAGCTGGCAGTGTGCATTTGCAGCCCAGAAAGCCAGCTGCATTCTGTGCTGCATCAAAAGCGTGGCCAGCAGCAGGTCAGGGGAGGCGAGTCTCTCTCTCTACTGCGTTCTCATGAGGCCCTACCTGGAGTACTGTGTCCAGTTCTGGAGTTCCCCAAGACAAGAAGGACATGGAGCTGTTGGAACAAATCCAGAGGGCCACAAAGATGATCAGAGAGCTGGAGCACCTCTGCTATGGAGACAGGTTGGGAGAGGGCTCCAGAGAGACCTTACAGAGGTCTTCCAGTACCGGAAGGGGGCCTACAGGAAAGCTGGGGAGGGACTTTTTTACAAGGTCTTGTAGTGAGAGGACAACAGGTAATGAATTAAAACTGGAAGATTGGAGACTTAGGTTTGACTTCAGGAAAAAATTCTTCATTGTAAGGCTGGTGAGGAACAGGTTGCCCAGGAAAGCTGTGGATGCCCCATCCCTGGAAATGTTCAAGGCCAGATTGGATGGGGCTTTGAGCAACCTGATCTAGTGGAACATGTCCCTGCCCATGCAGGGGTGTTGGAACTAGGTGGTCCCTTCCAACCCTTGCCATTCTTTGAGTCTGTGATCTTCTTATGGTTACCGTTCTTCCTTCAAAGGTGGTAAGGTGAAAGAAGCAATGCAAGCCTTTTCATATTCTGATAAAAGGATTGTATTGAGATTGTTTATATCCAGCCTATGTTGCTGTTGATGCATTTGAATTCTGATTTTGACCAAGCCTCTGGGCAATACCTCTTCAAAGCACATATTTTGTTCTTTCCACTTGTTTTTTAGAATGTGAAAAGCTTATATCCCCTTTGTTTTGTTTGTTTTGTGTTTTTTTAAGAGTATACTTTGGTATCCTGACCCTTAGCTAGGTAATGGGAGTTATTTGGTCAAATAAGTCACGTTATAAACTTAAAAGTCTGTAAAGTTTTCAGTTCCAGAATCCTCGTAGCAGCTTTGAAATAACTGTGCACCTTCCAAACCTCTATGCTCTAGTATAACGCTGATTTGCAGTAAGGCTGGGTGGTGCAGCAGTTTTCCAGTGGAAAAGATACATGGAAGTTCTGTATTTTCTCTTCAACAGGTGATATGGATAACTTTCTTCTTGCTGAATTTAATTAGGATCTTTTCACAGAGAAACAGATTGTATACCATTATCTACAGCTGGAATTCACAGGACTGTACTAGATGAAGAACTGATTCTTTTACATACTTAGTTGTTTATGATTCCAGCACTCGTTCCTACTGGAATGGGAAAGACTGTGATGGAAAAGTATGAGAAGCCATTAATTTCCCTTCCAATTCTTTTGAATCTGCATTTATCTCTAAGTGCAATTTTGGGAAGGTTGAGTTTTAAAATGATCTTTTAGTAGTTAGCTGTAATTGAAAAACATTATTGTATGGCTGGGATGTTTGGGTTTTTTTTTATTCTCCTGTTTTTGGCGTGAATCAGCTGAAATGATGCAGTTACTAGGTGGAAAATAAATGTAAGGTAAGTGAAGAATTTCCTCATCTGTTGAGTACTGAATTCTACAGCAAGTAAGAAAAGTATTTATTTTAGATTGTAATTGGTGGTTGAAAGCTTGTTAATATTCAGCCTTGTCAGTTACTGCTTTTTTTTTGCCAGTCTGTCATGCAGCCAGTAACCCTAAATAAATGTAGATATTGGTTGGCTGATGATAAATATTTATTGGTGTGCTTTTTAGGCTGTTTCTAGAGTACTTATGATTGAAACACTGTCTGCCCCGTTGTTGTTTATTCTTAAAGCCTACTTAAAAGACAAGGTAATCTGGAAGAAAAAACATTGTAGAGTAAGGAGTGGGAACAGCCTGTTAGTTGTGCTTTTGTCTTCTTTTACACTGAAATAAACATACGAAGCATCTCCCTTATCAGTGGAGATACGGCCAGTTATTTCACTGAAGTGAACACGCTGATAGGTATTACTAAAAATTGCTTATCTGACAATTTTTGCCAATTTTTTTTTGTAGCTCCACTGTAACAAATAATTGCTCTGAAAATATTTAATAGTTGTTTTATAAAAATTCCTTAGTTTGATCCTCAGACTGGAAACGTTTCACTTAAGTAATAGGCTGATGGTTTCCTACAAATAAAAAATAAAGTTATGCTACTTTGACTACTTGAAACTAGTGGCTCAGGCATAGAAATATGAAAATAACAACTTCAGGTTAATTTCAAGACATTAAAAGTCATATCCTAAATATGAATAGCGTTACTGTAGTTGAAACATAATAACAAGAAACAGGTATGGACAACCTGCTCTTGGTCTGATCATGTGTTTAAAGCTGGGTGCTAAACATTTTTCAGCATTGGTATGTAGTGCATTACACTGTAGTAGGCACAGAATCACAGCAGTAATAAAGATTGGAAGGGCTCTCTAAAAAGTTGTCTGGTCCAATCTGTTGCTCAAAGCAGGGCCAGTTTTGATCATGTTGCTTAGAGTCTTCTTGCCTAGTAAAGTTTCAAATATTTTCAGCCTGTTGAAGTTGGTATAAATAGCAGCTCTGCCTTCCAGCCTCTTAACCAGTCCCTTCCAGTTTGGTCTCAACGACAAACTTGCTTGGACTATCTTCCATCCCATTGTGTTGCATATTATTGACACGGAGATTAGCCCCTGAGGGGATGCCACTTACCTGGCTGCCAGTGGAAGTTTATAAGACAGGTTTCAAATTTTTGAGCCTGAAGATGCAGTAATTATTCCACCACCTGATAGTACACTTCTGTGGGTCACATTTT
This sequence comes from Chaetura pelagica, assembly GCF_000747805.2. NCBI lineage: Eukaryota > Metazoa > Chordata > Aves > Apodiformes > Apodidae > Chaetura > Chaetura pelagica. The sequence continues at coordinate 194,758 of NW_009952366.1, read as the reverse complement.
GGCCATATTTAGCCAGTTTGGCTTTAAGAATACAGGAAAACCCATGTCAAAGGCCCTTCATCCTTGAAGGAATTTTTCAAGGTTTCTCAAATTACTGTAGCAGAAAACCTTAATGTGAGAGCCACGTACACTAAGACAGGTGAAGTGTTAAAATTGTCTGAGATAAACTGTTTAGGGTTTTTTAGTTTTCTTTTTGGTAGTGGAAGTGCTTGAAAAATTTTGCCTTTTCCAAGGCAGCAGAACAAAATAATAAGTAGTTTGAAAGATGACAAGAGATCAGTCCATTGTGTTGCTCCATTGTATTGTCTTAGGTAGATGAAGCCATTACTACTTTGGAGGAGTAATACTTAAACAGATTTTCTGTGGAAAACTTGTGGTATTTTGATGTTTAACTATTTGGTATTTAAACAATAATACAAGCCCTTAAAACTTGATGATATTTTAATGAAGCTATGCTGACTGATGAATAATGACTTGGTGCTTTCACTTCATTCTACAGTTGAATCCCCCTTTGCTACTGCAACTCTTGTAACACTTATTTAGAACTGTCTTCTGAAGGCAGTGGGATTAAATTGCCATCTTGGGTATTTGTAATAGTGTTTTTAAAAGTAAGTTCTAATGTTCACAGGTGTGGAGGAAATAATAACTTAATGACTAAACCCTGAAGGGTGGGAAAAAATGAAAGGATAAATGAAGAAGCACTCCAAAGCTGCTGCTTCTTAAACCTCAGTGTTTGGAATTACTGTATCTTCAAAATGCCATCATAACTTTGGGGATCCTGATTCATTCCAAACTTGAACATTTAAAACTAATTACTGAGAAGCTGATTTATTGAACACATCCAGAAAGACATGATTGGGATAAATGATGAAATACAACATGTTTTAAGATGAAACTTGTGTGTTTGTTTCTGTACTAGAAGGAACAAATTATAGACTGTATGCATTTCAGACTTCCTAATTTTAACTTTGATTTGACTATTTCTAGTGAAACTGTGCTGATTCTAGTTCTTAATTTCCAAAGCTAAAAGTAAATTAGTCTATAATTTTATTTTTCTACTGTGGGCTCAGTAGGCTGGAGAAAACTCCCTCAAAAAAGAGAGAAGGGCATTTTTAATAAAAAGAGATTTCTGCCTAGACTGAAAAGTGTGATTTATTTGTTATTTATGTCCTTATATTTTTGTATTTGTGACAACTACTTTCATAAATGATTTAAAAAATTGGAAAAAAGTAAAAAATACAACCCTTCTCCACTGAGTTCTACAGATGTAACTTTCTCTGAGGATACAGGAGAGTAAAATCCATGTATGGATTAATTTTTTCAGTTATTAATAAACTACCAGAAGCCTTGTGTATTATTTTATGTCTATAGACTCATAACTTTGTAGCAGCCTGTTTGTGCTTTCAGTGTACTGCATCCGAGATGTGTTGCTTTCAAAATAATCTAGCTAAAAAAACCCTCACCACACCACAAAACCACCCAAAACAATAATTCTCCAGCTTCTATGTGGGAATCCAAAAACCCATGACTATACCTTACCCTATTTGAGTTATCCTTTATGCAGCTTGAATATGCATCAATCTCTGATGGCAACTGAGTTTGAGCAGATCTTTCTGTGTCCCTTAAAAAATCATGTTAAAAATGTAGTTCCTATATATCCCACTAAGAGCTGGTGGGCAATAGATTACTTTTTCACAAGGGTTAAAACAAATCCCACCCAACTCTAAGTTAACTATTATAATATGAATTAATACACAAAGTATTTATTGGCACAAACTTACCCATGCTTCTTACTTCATTGCATCTCTGGAGCATAGTTGTTTTCTAAATCCTCCTGTAGCTCAAAGTGTACAGCAGACCTTTGGAAGTGTTCAGTTCCACACAAATTTGTAGCAATTTTTTAAAACTGTGGTTTACATTAATGATGTATATGCAAACTCATGTATGTTTTTCTCTGCTACTTTTTTTTTTAAAGTTGTGTGTTTAAAGACTTCCGTTAAAGTTGGAGGACTGTAGGTGGATGACTATTTCCCGAGCTTCACAAGGTCGTGGGAAATTAAAATAAAAAACACAATCCTGATCTTTTATTTCAGGATGTTGCTGTATTTTATCTGCTTGCATGTTTTGAGGAAGGACTGTGTAGAACATTTAGGTCTCTTACTCCAGACATTACCAAATGTCATGTTTGACTATTGTATAATCTTACCATGTAATAGTCACACCATCTTAGATGTAGCCAAGTTTGGTGCCTTATAGGGGAACATTCTCCTAGGTGAACATAAGCTTTAAAAAACAAACCAAAACAGACCAAATGAACAAAAAACCCTCAGAGAAACACATGAACAGCATGTCAACTCCAAATCTGGAAAAAAGATGCTTTTGGTTTTTTAGCAGAACCACCACCTAGGCATGCTTTACTCAGCAGAATTAAGAGGTGCTTTAATGAGATTTGAGGCAGATGGGTATGATAACTGGACACAATGCATACAGCAATCAGATGTGGAAAAAGTGTTGTGGCTTAACTGCTGTTCATCTGTATATATGGTGTCTCAGCCAAATACATCCATGACCAGAAACCAGAATGGTAGGCAGAGGCCAAGCAAGCAGCAACTGGGATTTCCCCTCTTTTACTGTTCCTCTTTCCAGCACTTTCTGATATTGCTCATTCTTTTATGAGTCACAGGATCCTGTGCATGTCCTACCTGTCTACTGTAGTTACTGGTGCATATTTTTTAGTTATTTTCTGTGCAATATGCAGTTTAGTGTTTGTAGGAGCACAGGATTTCAATGGAAAGCTGTGGTCACCTGAGCCAGTCTTCCCACTGTATGCACGTAAAGTACATTTAATTGTATTGTAAAGCTCTAGTTTAATATTTCCTCTCTGAATACTCTAAGAAAATAAACTTACTGTAGTGGGTTTGACTAAGGAGCTACCTGTCTTGGTGTTCTGCTCATACAATGGCCATAAAAAGGCATATAGTAAGGAAAAAATAATGTACAAATCTTATCAGGTATTTCCTGTGAATTAGTTTTCTAGCCTCCTGGCAGTGTTCATCTTGAAGACTTGCAGCATTGGATGGAGGTCACTAAATAGATAGAAATTAAAATTAATTTATCTGCCCAGTACTCATTCAATCTGCCCTTCAACTGTGTAAATGGTTAGCATACAAAAATAACTGGGCAGCAACGTCCACATTTTGAAGGAACATTCTATATGATCAGACATCTTTATCGTCCTCTTCCTCCGAAAAACTATTTGTTAGTCTCATGTCATGATCACTATTCACTAGTTATTCTAGAGCAAGTCTGTCATAATGGTTAAGAGGTGTTTTCTAATTTAATTGTTTCATTTGCCAAGATCTATTGTCTGTTTTCTTGCTCTTGTTTGACAGTCTGTTACTTAGAGCCATCAAGTTCTCTTAGAACCTCTTATTTTTAAAACTTTAAAAAAGTTCTTATTACTGAGGGAGGGCTGTGGTACTTTTCCTCACTCAGTGCAAGTGTGTGAACTTTTAGGTTTTTGTGGTTCATCTGTTGAAAACCTTGGCTCATGCTGCTATGGAACCATACCCAAAGATGAGAGTTTTTCTTTTGGTTTGTTCACATCCACCACATGTTCCCTTGCAGACTTGTGCTTTGGAGTAGATTATTCATCCAGATGGGTTTAGAAAATTTTTATATGCTCTTCTGTTTTGTTTGAGATACGGGCCCTGACTGTTGTACCACTTTGGATGAGAAATTCTGAATCCTTTTCATACAAGTTCTTGTGCAGCCAAATTCAAGTTACCTCACTAACCAGCTCCTTTTATTTTAATAAAATTTTATTAAGGGCAGACTTTTGAAGCATCTTGTTAAAAACCTTTAAACTGGAAACATTTTATGTCTTCTTATCTGAACTAACCAGAAATGGTTGATTAGTACAAAATAGCAAGTGATTCTATAAAAACTGCTCTCCTGTAATGTCCTCTTTACTTACCAAAAGCCATCTTACCCTTTAGTAACTCAGATAACAAACCTGTGTGCTGTAACATCTAGAAATATCCAAGCCCTACCAGATAAACATTTGGCTTGACTTTAAAAATGTTGACATTTGTTCTTTTTGTTTATTTTATTTTTTTGTTTCTATACTTTGTTCTGGGTAGGTAAAGGGGGAAAACTACTTGAGCATTGCTGATTGCTCCTGAAAATTTTTATTTGTATGTAAAAATTGCTAGGTATAGAGACTGAGGCTCCCATGTTTACAAATTTTAGGTGGATAAAGTCTAGATAAGAAGCTAGCTCCTAATGACTCAAGTGGTGGCAAAATAAACAAATGCAATATTCATTCTTGAATGGGTCATCGATTTAAAATAGTTTCTTAATTGTTTACATAGTGCTTTTTGTCTTGTTCTACTTCCTCTTTCAAGCAAGCAGCACTGAAAGAAGTTAAGCTGACCTACATCTTTTATAATTGGAAAGGGCAGAGATTTTTTTTAATACTGAATGCTAAATTAGATGGTAGAAAATCACAGAATCATAGAAGTTAAAAATCACTTATTTGCATCTTGGGGTTTTTTCCATCCTCTTTAGTGGATACTGAAGTGGATACTTGCATACTAAGGTCTTTTTTTTAGATAAACTTCACTTGCATGCTAAGGTTTTTTTTTAGAGAAACAATCAGAAAATAGTTATGCTAAAGTAATTTTATTAAGGTTTGTTTTGGTTTTTTTTACAAAGTAGATTTTCTCTTTCCTTTCCCCCTTTATTCTTAAGAACATTTGTTTTTCTATCCAGAAATATGAAAATTTTCAATTTGATATGTTTTTCCTGAATGTGAAAAATAAATATATTCTTCCAAATATTTTGAGCTTATGAAAGACGAACTTTTTTGCAAAGTTTAGGATCTAATAATGTTCTGGAACCCTAAAGTAGATTACTAAACTGCCATGGGGAGGGACACTTTGCACTTGACCAGGTTGCTCAAAGCCCCATTCAACCTGGCCTTGAACACTGCAAGAACTATACCAGTGCCTTATTAGCCCTATTTTTTAAGAGTTCAAAGTTTAGCAGCAGTTGGGCTTGTAGTCTTTCTCCCAGAGTATTAACAACAATTCGACATGCAGTGTCTGTATTTTTACTTGTGCTGATGTAACTTACTAATTTTTGTAGACTAAATCCAATCTGAAATAGTATCATAACTTTCATCTTCATGTTTTTGTAAGCCAGATATCAAAAGTCATGTTGATCAATGGTAAAACAACAGTACTTAAGTTTTTTCCAGGAGTATTATAGGTTTTTATGTAAATAGTAATGTAACTTCTTATGTAGCTATGGTGGACATTTTCTGTGTTGTCTTTTGAGTAAAGACCTGGGTATTTTCGAATGTGGGAAGTGGAGTGGAACCTGGAAGTGCTTGATCCTGTAGCAGATTGGTTTCTAGACCTGTACTAAATGGGCTGCTCAACTTCTGCCTGTTACGCAGCCATGTTTAGTACCACCATTTTTTTCCTTCCTACAAAAACACTCAGATGCTTATATGAAAAAGTGCTATTTAAATTAATGTACTAAATCCAAGATGAAAGAGAGAAGGTTTTGGGTGTGTAAAGTTGTGCTTCAAAGGATAATTGCATGAAACTGTCATTTCAATTAGACAAAAGCTACAAACATCTGTAAAATGCTGAGACATGCTGGATGATTTAAAAACTGAAGATACAGAGAAATTTAGCAGAGCAGTCCTTTGGGTTTGTCCTTGAAGAAAAAGAGGTAAAGATGTGGTGAATTAAGAAGTTCTACATTAGTATTTGATGCCAAAAAACTTTTTTTTTTCCTTTCTTAAAATCATATTAATTTCTGCTGTAGTATGCTAGAAAAGGTTAAAAGGTACGTTTGGGGGTTATATTATTAGTTTACAGTTTGTAATTATTCTTCATGATGTTTGAGTATAGCAAACTGTAGACTTCTGCTTTGAGAAGAAAAAAAATGAGACAGGAACAGAATGCAGTCATAGTCTAAAGGATGTTACAGAACTGGGTGTTTGGGAAGTCGGTACTACAGTGGGCAATAGCAGAGTGTTGCTGGAAATGTGCCTCTATGGATGTTACATTAATAAGCACTTCTTTGTGAAAGAAGTCACATTTCTTTCATGAAGTTGTTAAATACCATGGTAAACTCAGAAATGTGACAATTTTCCAGATTTTGAAATCTACAGTTGGAATATTTAAGTAACTAACGTCTGTTCGGTGTGCTGACTTCTCTAATAAAGTATTCCGGTGAAGTATATTGAAATGGAGTACTTTGTGCATACTTAACAAATAAATTAGGGCTTGCCTTTGACAACAAAATATTAAGGGGCCTGTATTCAGACACTTCTGAATAATGGCATAACTAGATTTTCATTGGTCCTAACACTTGAATTTCCTGTTCAGTCTATTCCGCTACTCTTTTGATTTGTTAAAAATAAAAAAAAATAAATTAAAAAGGGCAGTCCTCAATATACTTAATTAATTCCTATGGCTAGAAAGACATAGAAAACCTAAAGGTAATTCTTTATGAAAAGGAAAACAAAGTAAAAATTGGAAACCTTGTACAGTGAGTGCACATAAAGGTATCTTGTATCCTATTGAAGATGATGTGCATCATAATTATCTTGCATGAAATAAAGACACCTCAGCCAGTTGACTTTTACAGCAAAATGTAGGAGTTATTTTTAGCCTGAGGCAGAAACAGGAACATGCCATTATCTGACTGTCTTCCTTAGACTAAAACATAAATGGGTGCTTTAATGTAATCCCATTTTGTGTCTTTGCTTCTTTCTTTCAATTAAAAAAAATGGGCTCGTCAGATGTCAGATCAGTTTTTGTCAAACTTACCTGAAGGCTATTCAAACGCAGGTGTTGCTAAGCAGCTCAACACTGGAAACAACTTCTCATAGCGTGTTACATTTTTTATAAGATGCAAGAATGTTTGAGGATCAAAGCAAGAAATTAGAAGTGGGTGTATTAATGTATTTATGCACACTTGAAATATTCCCAGCTACCATTCTGCTTCCCTTTTTGATTCTTCACAATTTTTTGTGTGTGCGTATGTTCCATTTATGTAGAAAAATTAGGAGGTTGATTGTGTGTGTCTGTGTTCTAAAACTTCCAGCACTTTCTTGCTAGCTGGCTCTCTCTGGCTGGAAACTGAGATCTGAATTCCCTACATTGTAAGCTGTCAGATAATTATTCCATAATGATGTGTGTAGACATCCCTACAGCTTTTTATAAGATGGTACAGTTTATGAGTTTAGCATGTAGATTGTTGTTGTTCTGCTTTGAGATCTCACTTGGGTCGATCTGGGAGTGCTGGGGATGGTGCTCCTGCATTGCTGAACTTGTGGTTTATCAGTTATGCTGACCTAACCTGGCTCCAACTAGAGGTACTGGGAAATGTAGGTATGCAAATATGATGCCGCGGTGTTCAAGCTGACACTCAGACTTTGAGATGTCAGTGTTGCTTCCCACTTCCAAGAGTGTGTAGTGGACTTGCCACTGCATAGCATAAGTACAGCTGTTTTTAAATCAGTGCAGAGTTTGCATTGATTCATGTGTGAGATCTGTGTGTCACAGACCTTAGTTTGGAAGCAGCAATATCACAAAGAGTAGTATTTGTACCTCTTTGGAAGAATTGAATGGCAAAGTTACTAAATCTGTGTTTCTGTCCCTTTAAAATATGCCTGTAAAAAGCTTCTTTAAATTTGTCTGGGTTCTTTAAAAAAAAAAAAAAAAAGGGAAAAGGCAGGTTTACTGAAGTTTTAGTAGATAACAGAAAAGCCTAAATTCAAGATGTGGCTATCCCTTAATGCGTTACAGAACTTTGACTAAGATCACAAGTGTGATACTTTAAAAAACCAATGATGAGGAATGATAGTTAACTGTAGGCATAGTTTAGAAGAGCTGGTTTTGTGAATTTTCTTGGTTAGGGCTACAGGTTGCACTCTCTGTAGAGCATCGATGAACATGATAAATACTAGGCAGCTAAATAAACAGAGATGTAAGAATGGTTTATTTATCTGAGTAATGCTATCCCCAGTTTTAATGGATTTTATTAATAAACAAACTAGAAGTTACTAAATGAGCCCAAGCTCACGTTTTCAGCTTCATTACTGCCATCATTGATCTTTATATATTATATTTACTATAGTAAATAAAATGAAAAAAATAGAAGATTAGAACAGATTAAATTCCCCTTGCAGCTAGAACATCAGAGCTTTAGTTAATGACCTAACATGAAGAAAACTATTATTTTGGTATTGTTTCCTGGATGATTTTTTTGTTATCCATTGACTTATTTTTATCTTAATTTTCTTTTGTTCTTTTTTGTCTGTTGAGTGCATGATGTAACCAGTGCTCATAGTTGCCTGTGAGATTGCATTTGTAGAGCCTTTTGGGTTTCTTAATGATTCTGAGACTGAGATAACAGTTTTTGAAGAGTCCCGGAAAAGAACAGGCTATGTTGCAGTAATGACTAGATAAATGTTTTTTCCCTTAATTTTCCAAAACACTTCCAAACTGAGTATGTGACAGACAAAACTTGTTTTGGAAGAACAGAGGCAAGCACATGGCAAAGAAAGTATTTGGGTGTGAGAAGGGAGAAAGAAGAGTGTTCCAGTCAAGTTGTGCATACAGTTTTTTTTCATTACAGGTTCTGAAATGGAAAGCTCTTAAAGGCATTATTAAAACACATAAATGTATATGAATTAAAGCAAAATGTGAAAATTAACTTGGTTGTGTTTCTATGAGCCAGTATTTAAAGTGTACAAATTAAAATGTACCTCCTTATTCCTCCATGGATTTAAGAAACGAATGGGTAGTATTTGCTTAATGAATAGTTTAGTGATCTAAATCTGAAACAAAAACTAAAGAGATTTTTTTTTGGTTGGTTTGCCACAGTGTTGGTTCTGTGCAGCAGGACTCTGGTTGAAGTTCAGAGGGACTGTATGATCGATTGTTGGAATAATATTTTGTCCATATCAGAAGTTACAGGTTAGCAAAAGCGAAGCAGAACCTGTAAAATACTTTCCCAGTTTTCAGTAGATTTTTTTCCATTACCATCTGCTTTTATCCAGCTTTCAGAACTCTTTTGTTTTTTTCTTTCTTGCAGAGATGGCACTTCCGCTTGAACACTGTTTATTAGGAAGCTGCACTAGTAAATAATTAATCTTATAGAATATCACAGTGTAGTGTATTTTTAACTATTTTTTACCATTAGGATTTGTGTCTAATGAAAAGCTTGAGAAATAAATGAAAATATTTTCATTTGCTTCTGAGTGTGGCTGAGATGTTGCTGATATTAGTATTAAAAGAATAAATTTATAGTATTAACATTATAAATATATTCTAAAATGCAGGTAGTTTTTAGTCATCAAAAGTAGACAAAGACTAATGAAATAATAGGGCAGTATCTACCAGGGCAATCAGGAAGTAAGCCTTGTGTTCATAGGAAAGGCTGCCATTTCTCCTCTTAAAACTGAAATCAGTACTCAAATGTCCTATTGGGATCTTCTAGTTGATAAAAATTCTTGTTGAGCATTCGATTTCCTTTGGCTGTTGCTGAAGGAAAGGCCAGATTTGCTTCCAGACGTGGCTATAGAAATGGCATGAAAATGGGAATTTGTGTACCACCATAAAGAGATTGTCATCAAAGATGTTTATAACAGATGCTACTTTATATCTGGAATTTAGCCTGGACCATAGTTTTCTAGCTTATCTCATGTGTACAAATTATTTGTAAGGCAGCACACTGTGGAATTTCACAGTTGAATAGGTATAAGAAGTGAGCTTAGAGGAAATTGTACTGGTGTGTGGAACCAAATATGCTGAACAGGATGTGCAAGAATGGACTGAGTGAGGTGGGACACAGCCTGTCCAGACAAAGAAGCTGAAAGGGCACAGGTGTCTGTGCATGGAGATAGCCCCCAGACTCTGAATTCAGCTCCACATCTAAGCTTTAACCAAAACCAGTGCAACTGATTTGACTTGAAGGGCCTTGGCTTTGAATCAGCTGTGGGTACAAGGAAGGGTTTTTTTCTGTCTTAGGCAGCCCTTCCAAAGAAAACAATAATATGTTCTGTCTGCTCCTTTCTTTTTAACATATAGAGGAAGCTTCTTTGAAAACAAAGTTTTCACAGTGTTCTTGGCTTGTAGTTATGGCAATCCATAACTTAAAATGTTTTGCTCTTAGAAAATTACAGATTTTCTAATCAGCATTAGCAGCTGCTGGCAGTGGTTGTTTTGAGAAGTGCAACTGTAAGTAAAAGTGAAAATTTATTGAAAACAGAAGAAAATTATTTACCTTATTTTTTACTTTTAAGTACTTGATTAAAATTTTAGGTGTCATACATCATGTCTGTATGAAGACATTCCCTTAATCAGTTGTAGCTACAGGTTTTATTTAACAAGAGCAATCTCATAATGGCATGTTCAGTCATGCCTTAACTGTATGACAAACAAAATGCCTGAAGCCAATAGAGATAACAGCAAATGGGGACTATCTCCTAACAGAGAGACACTGGCTCATTAGGCAATCATGTTCATCCCTGGTATTCCAATCCTTTCTTTTCTTTCTTCCCTCAAAATTCTGGCACTGCCAAATACTGGGAGTAGTATGCACTAGTAATTAAGAGGTGAAAGGATATGAAGCCTATATGCCCGAAGAAGTTCATTTGAGGTAAAAATACGTGATACTGGTACAACAGTTTTCCCCTTGACAGTTGAGGGGATTTAATTAATAGTAAATCTTTTTCCCAAAGTAGAAAAACAATAAAAAACTAACAACCCACTTACTGCAGGGAACAAGAGAGTAACTCATTTACAGTGCAGCTAGCAAGCTTCTCAAGTCCTTATTCTTTTTATGTTTGATAAAGGAAAGCAGAAGAGTGGATTAAAAGCCAGAATAATTTTTAAGTTTCAATTAAAAAACTTATTTCTTAAAAGAGAAAAAAAAAGGGCAGAAGGTACTATATTTGAGCCTTCGCTTGGCTTCATTTAGAGCAAGCAGGTACGTAGATTTTCTGCTTTGCAGAAGTAGCTTGCTTTTTTATTTCTGTTTCTCTCCTAACCTGATGCTCTGTTTGTTTTAGCAATTAATTTCTGACTAATTTTTTAATAGCCTGCTAGGTACTGCATCTACTTCTGTAATCAATGTATGATTTATTGTTGCTCATTATGTGCCATACTACCCAGTTTAATTAAATAAGACTGTTTTCCATTAGTATGGTAGCCATTTAATTGTTAAATTCACCATGACCCTTGGGTGTATACTTCTAGGGATTTGTTTCTTATTTATTGCTTTAGATCGTCATCTTTAGTATGAGATTGCGATGTTTATGCAAAACTATGCTTGTAGGGGAATTTTTATTAAATTACCTTTTGAAGTTTTAATGGGTTGTTTTTTTTTAAAGACTGTGCTGGGAACTTTTAAATAAAACATCCTTTCAGACAGTGAATGCATATTGCATGCCTTGGACTTTTTTTTTTGTCTCCAGGTATGTCTGAGGTAGAGCAAAGGTCGAATGTTAACCATCTCCTCAAGTTAGGTTTCAGATTAAGAAGACATGAATGTCAGGAATTTGCAGGATTGAGTTTAGTGGGGCCAGTAATGTCAAAGTATTAGTTGACAATGCGAGGAAGGGGGAGAAGGGAATGTGGCAAGAGGGAGGGGGATATCTTGGAGGTATTTAAATGTTTCACCCAGAAAAGACAATGTGTTAGGAGGGATCACAGAACCGGTAGTGTTGAGATGAAAAAGTATATGTGGATTTTACTCTTAAATTAAAAATTAGCTTCTTGGTTGCAAAATTGTTTGATTGTCAACAGATTGAACATTTGCCATAGTTTGGTTTTTTTGTTGCTTTTATTTTTGCTCAAATGTTGTAACACCTTTGAAAATCTGCATCATAAGTAGGTGGAAGTATAATAATGGATGTTTAGGCTTGTTTTGGTTTGTTTTTTTAATTGGGAAGCTTTTCAAGAATGTGCTTATTTTCTGCTTAAGTGCATTTGCCGCTTATAATTTTAATGAGTTTATAGATGAGTGCATTTTACTTTCAAGACCAATTCTCTTCAAAAGATGGAACCATCCTTGAAAGGTGAATTTATTTTTAAGAGCTTTAAAAAAGCCAGTTATCTCTGGAAGACTCTTTATTGTTCAGAATGTAATCTCATCTTCTAAATACTTCATCAGTTGGTCAGAATGTTTTATACACAGCAGTTGGATTGAATCCCAAGGGATATACTGGACTTGAAGATAGCAGTATGGCGGAGTCAGTTCTGGCTGGTAGATGGTTAGATGGTTACTGACACCATGAGCTGATCCAACAAGAACTTACCAGGAATTCAGTCCACACAGTCATGTTACAGTTAAACTTGCTTCTCTCTTGGACTGACTTACGTTGTTAGTGTGTAGTTTGCAGCAGCACCACAAGCTGGATGAAAGATTAACAAGAAGGAAGAAGGTTCCTAATTTTGATAAAATACCATTAGTTATTTTCTAGCATAGATCTGCCATCATCAGTATACCTACTGCTCACTGTAGTTATTGACTACAGTCAATAACTGTTTATTTTGGGTTTTTTTTCATCAAACAGTCCTTTCCTGTCTAGGTGGGGCATTTGGGAATATAATCTTGAGAAGTTACTTTATAATGAACATACAGTTGGCCAAATGTGCCTTGCTGAATACTAAGTAATTGTAAAGACCCTGAACACTTCCAGAGATGGGGCATCCACAGCTTCTCTGGACAACTTGTTTTAGTGTCTCACCACCCTCATAGTGAAGAACTTCTTCCTAATATCTAAGTCTACCCTCTTTCAGTTTCAAACTGTTACACCTCATCTCATCACTAGTTTCAATTCTAAGACGTCCCTCCCCAGCTTTCCTGTAGGCCCCTTCAGGTACTGGAAGGCCACTATAAGGTCTCCCTGGAGCCTTCTCTTCTGAACAACCCTAACTCCCTCAACCTGTCTTCATAGGAGAGGTGTTCCAGCCCTCTGAACATCCTTGTGGCCCTTCTCTGGACTTATTCCAGCAGCTCTGTATCTTTCTTGTGTTGGGGTCTCCAGAACTGGACAGAGTATTCAGGGTATTTTGTACCCTTTGGTATGTCTTCTGCTGCTTCTGAGAGGAGCCTGGCTCCATCATCTTTTTAATTGACATTCAAATAATTCTGTGTTGCTATTAAATTGTTCCTTGGCTACTTCATGAGCAGACTAATCAAGCCCTTCTTCATGTACTCTTGCTCTATACATGCTCTCTAGTTTCTTTTCTTCCTGTTCACTTGGTTCCCTTGTGTCAGAAGTGACTCCCAAGTTTGTACTCTGGTCGTGTTTTAATTGTACTTCAGTCATGTTCTAAGACAAATAAAGGGAGTATAATGCATTATTTATTATTTTGTTTGGTTTTCCAACATTACCCTTGTTGTCGGAGAGCAGAAGCATATCTGATAAAAGTTTCTTTTCTTTTATTCTCTTTGCTGGCATTACTGGTCATCAGAAGAGTATCAGAGAGTGATTTGGGTGTTTGTTGGTTTTTTTTAAGGAAGAAGGATGAAATTAAATTGAGACACAGTTCTTTCTCAGAAGCTAGGTAAAAATTACATTTTCTCAGATCCTTTTCTTTCCAGATGTTTCAGGGAGCTGAATTAATTCAGCTCTTCTTTCAAAGGTGGAATCAAGATGGATCCAGAAAGGATATGTTCAATTCAGAAATTGAAAGTAGGAAATATTTTTTAAGTTCTTCCTCATTCTTTAAACTGAAGCATTTAAATTGCTAACAGAACTAAAAGTATTTCTAGTAACAAAAATAGTCACTGTTTATTTGGATAGATATGTATTCACATATTTCTAGTATTTTAAAGAATTCTGCTATTTCTTGCAGCAGCCATCTAGGAGACTCATAATCTTGGTGAATTATGGAATGCACATACAAATATATCTGTTCTCCAGTTGTAGGTAGTTGTGGTTTAAATTTGAATGTGAAAACAGCATTAAATGCTTATTCTGACCAGTAGAAAAATATTACTACTTTTCCAGTCTGTCCCACTATTTTAATCGTTCTGATAGTGTGTGTTTTGATAAAAGTTATTTGCGGCCTTTGTGCTGATAAGAAAAAATACTAACTGCAGTGTTTTAAGAAAAATATTTGTTCTTTCTTAAAAGTTTTAAAAATGGTTAGAGATAGAATGGACTGGATAGTGGTTTTTTTACAGGGTGGTTTTGGAAGTTGAGTGATGCTGCTGTTTGTGAGGCATCACTTAGCTTGGTGTTTTGAAGAATGTTGTTCTTTTTCTTTGGTTTTCTTTCAGAAAGCCAATTCTGAATTGTTTGTCCAAATATTTCAGGTTTTTTTTGTTGGCATCCTTTAGTGGACAGTATGAATCCTCAAATATACCTACTTTCTGGTGCCAGAGTTCTATATTCCTGGGTTGAAAATAAGGTCTATCCTTTGATTTGACTCATTAGTCATCCTGATATTAAACTTACACTTGGGCAACACAAAAATGAAACCTGCATTTGCTTTGGTAATCAGAATGGTGTGGAATGGCTTGTTCATTAATAAAGTGCTTGATCTAGTTGTGGAGCCCAAAAGCAATTTGTATAAAGTTCCAAGTAATTTTGTCATCCCAATAATTGTCAATATTCTGTTTTTATTGATCAGTAAAGCATGAGTTAGTGAACAAGAGCTGGCTATTGAGATGCCTAAAAGTCTTTGACAGTTTGAGGGAGTTTCTCAAGGGATACAAACAGGTTGACTTCATCTTCCAGTAGTGAATAAATGGGACATCCATAATGTAAAATTTATGGATGTGATAAGGCTCCATCGTGTTCAATAATAATGTTAGAGCAGTCATAAAATCCATTTGATTTTATGGTCTCCTCAAATAAAGCTAAAGATCATGTTCTCCCTCAGTGAAATCTTTTTCTTTCTTTATTACTTTTGTCATATTGTTTGATTTTATTTTTTTTTTAAGCTAAGTTGCTATTAAACTAAAGGTCGTGTGAGAATCCCCAGGAATCAGCCATTTCACAAGAATGTGACTCCTGAAAGATGGTCTGTTCTAGCATACTGATTCTGCAGCCGTGATGTGCAGCACGTCAGAGTAAATTAGAGCACAGCTTATTCATTCTCCTGCTACATCACAGGAGCTGGATTTTGAATACCCATTAGTCTTTATTCTTCAGACTTCATTAATAGTTTCGGACCACAAGTAAAGTTCTAGGTCACTGGCCCTTTCCCCGTTAGTGTTAATGGAGCCCTTTTTAAGTCTACTGGAATGTGAAGAATGAAGTTTTACTTCCTTTTTTGGGAACTGCTAATTTTTGCCAGTTGTATGATTACTTCAAGCTTCTGCATTGCTTTAAGCAATAAAAGAGTATCACTAATTTACTTATTATGAATAATTAGAATTTACAACACAAAGAAATTACATTTAAGCTTTAGCCTTTCAGAAAAGTAATTATCGTGTATATGAAGATTCCTTAGAAGATGGGAACTGAATGCTGAGAAGATTTGATTTAATGAAACTGCTTTAAGTTTCTTTTTTACATTAAGGCTTGTTTTTATTCTGATGCCCTAGTGATAGGTTAAGGGGGAAAATCAGATTGGAGTGAACAAGAAATTATTTTAAGACAAACATATCTCAAGTCCTGTTTAAAAAAACAACAGGAACTGCATTTGAAATCAAGATGTACAATTTCAGTCCTTTATACAAAATTATCAGTTCAAATGTTAGTTTAAAACTAGCAGTTTCAACTTCAAATATCACAGGATTTTACAAAGTTAGATTCAGCAGTAGTTTTGAGAAGTACAAAAGGTTTAATTTGGTCTAGAAACATTATTGCAATTAGTATTTTTAACTGCCAAAAAACCCCCCTCACATTATCTTATTAAAACAGACTTTGCATGTTGGTGGGTTTTTTTTGCAAGGAAAAAAATGAAGAGGAATGACTGTTCTCTTTTTTTGTGTGTGTGACTGTATCCAAGTTACTATCCGTAACCCAGGTTTTGTTCTGCAGCAAACTCATTTAAATCCTCCTAGGAATGCACAATATCTTTGCCAAAGAGTTTCACAGAGCAATTGAAAGCTGTTTCAAAATAGGCATTCTTTACAAATACTTCAATTAAAAATTTGTCTTTAAGAATAGACTGTAATAGTGCATGTGCTTTGTGGCAAACAGAGGTAAATGTTTAGTCTGCACTGTTGAATAACTAAAAGCTCAGCACCAGTAGTGCAGCTAAGTGGAGGGTGGCATTTAAAGAAAACCACAAATTAAAGCACTGTAGGAGTGTAATAAATAAAACTGTTGAATTGAGTAAAAAGAAAAGAAAAAAAAATTAATTCTTGTCTCTTTAAAAGATTATAAATAAGTAATGTATCAAAGCCAGTGTAGTCAAATAAATCCCCAATATTTCTAACACTTGGCTGCACACAGAGAATTGATAGTTCAACTAGTGGCTTTCAGATCATTCCTCTGGAAGTGCAGAGCAGCATCTGTCATTGAGAACTGTGGCCACTACAGATTGGTTTGGTTGGACCTGTCCTGCCTGCAGTGGAAGCTGCATTCATCTGCCGAGAGAGATCAGCAAGGGACTGGCTGCTTTGGACTTGGGCATATGGTCAGCCATCAGCTGTGATTAGTATTGCGCTTTGAGCCCCCTGCCTGCCTTTCTCACTTAAGGGAGAATTACTGAGTGTGCTGTTGGCCCATTAGAGTGCGAAACAAGGGATTTGTTTCAAATCGTCTATTTGGATACTTTTAAGTGAATCCTTTCAGTTCAGAGGATTGGTAGCATGGCTGTGGCTAAGTGCTACATTTCGTTTGCAGGATCCTATCTCACTTAAATATGCCATTTTTTCCTCAAACAAATATTTAATCATACAGTATGTCACGTTGTTTTGTCTTTCTGGGATTGGTATTATTATGTTACATTGAGGAGTGCTGGCCATGTTCAAGAAATATATCTGTTTTCTACCTGGTGGAAGCATTCATGTCTGAAGAGGGTTTTCCAGGGAGTTAGGTCATCTCTCGTAAGGACAAGCATTTGGAAATTATCATGTCCAGATAACTTGCAGTCATAGCAGTTGACCGAAGTGGTCTCTGATCCAGTAATACTGATTTTGAAGAAACCTTGGAATACTGGAGAAGCTTTTATAAAATTTGAGTGTAAAATTATTATTAAAAAAGCAAATCCAGGAGCATAAATCTTGATCAGAAGGTGCTAGCTGTATAGATGTCAGTTCCAGGTAAATTAGTGGGAGAACTATTTAATTCTCTTGACTAAAGAACAGGCAGTATGCTTTAGCAGATTTTTTTTTCCTAGGATTTTAACTGAATTTGTGAGACCTTCATCACAGAAATACGTTGTGGTCTTCCTGTGAATAGCTTGTATTAATAGGAAGGCAGAGGTTGTAAGAAAGGTAGTAATTTTGACTAAGAAGCAAGGAAAATTGATACGGATCACAGTTTTTTCAGTAGATACAATAGACTGGTAGTAGGTGATACTATGGTGCAGACAACTGCATAAGGCCAAGAGGGGAAAAATGTAAGTTAAAAACTGATACTGTGTCTTGTCTGTATATCAAAATGTCATAGTTTTTTGTTTGTTTTTGTTTTTTCCCCCAGGAAAATATTACTAGGGTCAATGACACACATAAGCGAATCAGTATGTATTCTGTTTTCAAGGTGATTTTTTGCTGTAAGTTGTTTATATTGTAAACTGGACTTTGGAAGAAATCCTTTCTTACAACATTTCATTCACTGCTTTCTTACAGTGGTGAATGACTGTGAAAGTCTATTGCATGTTTGATGTGACAGTGCATTGATGTACTTACGTCTTCCTTCTCTGTTTTATGTTTTAAAAGCAGTCTTCAAACACAAACCACAAATGGAAAGCAGCTACAAAAGAGTCAGAGTCCTTTATTATCCCAATTCCAGTTAATAAGATACTCCATTATATATAAAGATAGCCAAATGTTAACCTAGCTGTTTCACATCTTCAGATTCACAGCCAGGAAAGAGCCTAGGCCAGACTAAACACAAACCACTACATCTTAATTAACAAACAATACTATCTTATTACAAATCCTTGTCAGAAGTGAAAAAAACAACAACAATCAATCACAGAAGTGAGAATGGAGCTCTAATTGTTATAAGAAAAAAGAGTTACATTTAAAAAAAGTGGAAAATTTTACCTAAAGCAGGAACAAGAGTATACCGAAACCCTAGTACATAGGTCATAGTGTAATAGCTGTGTTGTGATCTTTGTGGTCTTGATTTCAATGGATATTTCTCCTTAAAATGACTTGCATATATTGGCAGGAGAAAGTACTAATGTGAGGAAAGCTATGTATACAAGGTATACATATTTTAATGACATTTTGGTGAAATTGTGCCAAGAGAGGGGGTGATTTGAAACAAATGTCACATGGGGTTAGGCCAGGTCCAGTGCATTCTTGTCATTGTGCTCTTCCTTGTGTTGTGTGTGGATGCCTGTGTTTTATAGCAGGGGATGTGGCAGGTCAGTAAAGAATGGGTTTGGATTTTGATGAATTGATTTAGCAGGATCAGTTCCTGTACAGGTGAACACTGTGCCAGGACAGAAGAATGGACAGTGCAGGCCCCAGGGTAAGCAGATAAGGCTGGGCTGTTTGACCAGTCTAGGTATTTCTGAGTTCATGCTGTTTGTAATGGAAATGCCAGGTTAAGAAGTCCCACTTGTCCTCTCTTTCCATCCTGCTAATTTGTATTTATGTTGTAGTTTTCTTACAGTTACAGTGGTGCAGCTGCCTGTGGAGCCTACCTGTAAGAAGGAGCATGTTTAATCCAATGTTGGACTCCTTAGGAGTCATAACACAGGTCTATGCTGTTATGTGACATGGTGGTGAAACTTCCAGTGGTTGGATGGATAAGCTGTGCAGCTCCATAGTAGCCCTCTTGTTGCTACATAGAGTAATAGCAGCTGTGCAGGTTACAAGGAGAAAAAGTAGTTTTTGTAGCCCATACAACCTGCAGGTTAAAGAAGAAACCTTGGACATGTCAGAGCTCTGAAATCTGAATCAATAGTTTGTTTCCCCTTAAAAACTGATGGACTATTTATATCCCAGAAAAAACTAGTAATATTCCACTTTAGTATATGCTTTTAGATGAAGAGTTAAGTATTTCTCTTGTTTGAATTGCTAAGGTTTTAATTTTGTGAGTTTAACCTTTTCCATGTCCAGGCTACTTTGGATCCTTGCTTTTACCTGACTTGCTGGTACTGACCCTGGCACTCATTTGATCCTGTAGGTAGCCAGACCAAGGTGTACAAAAGACAATTGACTGTGTACAGAGGTATGTTTCTGCTAGCCAGACATGGATTGCCAGGGTCAGGGGAGGTGGTGCAGAGGGCTGATAGATGCCCATAGGTAGGAGTGGGAAAGAGGGAGAGTTTGAATGGACACAGCCTGATTTAAGCTGTTGTGGAGCCTCAGCCCTTGTCTATCATGTTGTTAAATTTCTAAGGAATCTTGGGGGAGGGAGAAGTCTTGTTTTCTTGGCTGGAAAAAGCAATTGCAGGGGGTCATGTGAAAATAAAAAATAAGAAATAAAAATAAAATCAAAGCCAAGCAGAGTTAATTCCACATCCAAATAAAAGTTTGGCTCAACTTTAGGGTGAAGGTTCAGTTGTGATTTTATCTGCAGTGGTTTCCTTTCTTTAAATTGTAAGATGCCCTCATGCACTTAGACATAGATATACAGAGTCACTTTTTATTTCCACATGGTTTTAATAGTGTTTGAGAGACTTTTGGATTCCTTATTCATTTAAACCTATGGACAAGAGAGGGGTTTTAAGTATTTATTGAACAAAAAATTGTGTGTGTATATATATATATAAATAACATTCTGATGATTTTTGCATCTTTTAGTGCAGGTGCTAAAAGGTTAATGGCTAGCCTATCTCTTCTATTGGATCAAGAGGGTTTTTTTCTTACCTAAAGCAATGTTAATTTCCATTTAAGGAAGAATGTCCGCAGGAGCCAGTGGTATTTACCAACTGCGCCTGTGAAAACATTCCTTTTCACCCTCAGATGCTCGCTCAGCCTTCTGTTTTCCAAGTGACATTATTACAGGCTTTAGCTTGTAGTCTGAGAAATTAAAAGCACGTTTTAATAATGTGAACAGCAGAATCCTCAGTCCTCACTCCTGCTTGGATACTTCCTCAATTGTGTTCCCCTGGCTTGTATTGGAGTACAAGTGTAGCAATGGCTGAGGGATTTATTTTGGTGGTGGTGTTTTCTGGTTTTGAATTGTTCTCCCCCCACACCCCTTAACAACACGAAGTAATGCACTTCATCTTTGAAAGTTTGTTAATAAGATTCTTAAAACAGATTTGTTTCCTTGAGTTAAAAGTATCATTTAGCTGTGATTCTGTGATTGCACGAGATGAATTGAGCTCTGAATCCCATCTCCAGTGTTGCTCATACTAATTCTTCTCCTTGTCCTCTTTGGACAGAGTGAAAGGCTGTCGGGTTGAACACATGAATGGCTCAGGGCTGCTCCATGGTAACTGTGTGAATGCTTCTACCCTGTGGTACCTACAGGATATGTAAAATTGTTTACCTTTCTTTCACTGGGGGATGGTAAAGCTTGAACTACCTTGCGTTTACCACAGTTTGGTCTACAGAAAACAATGCATGTGAAGAGTTACCCTGGAGAAGATGATGCATGTTAATTAAGTGTATCAGTCTTAACCTTAACCGCAGCTCTCTTTACACTCAATAGAAAATGGGCGGGGGG
>NW_009952366.1:117447-173796 GCF_000747805.2 Chaetura pelagica | reverse complement strand
GGGGGGGAGGGGGCGGGGGGATGGAGTGTCATAGCCCTTTTATTCTGTACCTCAGCAAGGGAGACCCTTGCCAGTGCCTTGGGACTGGAGCACAGAGCAGATCCGGCAGCTAACAAAGTTTGCAGAGCATATTCAATGGGTAGATTTCTGAGTACTTCAGAAAAGAGAACTTGACCCTGAATTACTATTTTACAGTTGAGAAATGCATGTTATAGTTAATGTTATGAATTAAGATAACAAATGTCTTACAGGCTGAAAACTTAATGATTTCCTTGAGCTACCTGAAAAGGTAGATTTGTTGACTTTCAAAGATCTTCTTAGTTGCTGTAGTCCTGACCAAGACTTATACTATATTGTATGCAAGTAACCCTATAGTTAAAAAATATCAAAAACTGTATCAGTCGCACAACAATTAAAAAAACACTAATGGAAAATTGCCACTTTTTGTGCAGACTTTTTCAGCACTTGCAAATACGAGCTTTTATTTATCCAGCATGTTCCCTGCTTTATTTATCCCGGCTTTATTCTGGTTTGATTTGCTGTAGAAATACCATCATTCTCTTACTGAATGAATTACAGCACTGTAAGGTCTCAGTGAGCACAGTTGTTTTGAATCAACTGTGTGACCTGACTCATTCCTCCCATTACAATCCTATGCTACATTTCCTCACACCTAGATTGATTTGGTTTTGTGTCTATGCATGTTCTTCTCTGTTCTGAGGTCAACATATGCAAATACTACAGCTGTACTAAGGTACTTGAACCTGCTGCTGCTGTTTTGTGCGATGCACATGAAATACTCTTGAGTGGCGAAGTCTTGTCTATCTGCATGCTCTTATCCTGAAGTGCTAGTTTTCCTTGCCTTCTGGGAGTGGAGTGTTTCCAGTTCTTTCTTAGACCTGGTAATCAAAATGTGAAAATTTTGGGTACCCAAGTGCTGCAGGGGAAATTAGGCGTATCACTCAGACAGTGACAGAAAGACCACAAAAATGTACAACATACAGTTTTGCTTCTCAGACTGATACAAACAGATGTGTCCTTTGCTTGCTTATTTTTGCTGCTGTAATCTCAGTTTACTTGAGTTAGCTCCCTCTCACCAGGCATCAGCTACGTTCTTATTAAAGATCCTTTCCCACAGCACTTTTGGTCTCCCACGCTTTCACCTAAGTCAATACTGTAGTTCCCTCAGTTCCTCCGAATGGGAAGAGCCAGACACCTGCTGAGCTGGTTCAGGGCGGTATGCAGCGCTGACTGCTCAGGTGGAAGGGTAACTGCCTGCTTTGTCTAGCCCTTGAATTACTGTGACAGCTAATCTGCATCTTTCACTCCTAGGAAACTTGAATTTAAAAAAAAATAAAAATCTCACACTTGTGCAACTTTCTTATCTTACAGATACTAATCTATAAGTAAATATTATTTATTACTATCTGGAATACACCACCACCATCTCCCCTCACCCGCACATCACTAATGACTTAAAAAAACTGAGGCCAAAAAGAGCTGTGATTTCTGAGTGCAGTTTCCATAAGAAGCAGGTGTACAGATCCTGGTAAAAGAAGACTGTCATGCTGTTAGCATACGGGATTGCATTGAGTACCTGAACTGGATATCCAATGGGAGTCTTGGACATTGATACAAGCACTAATTAAAAAAAAATAAATTAAAATGTTTGAACAGAGTCCCTGAGAAAGAGGTCTTCCTTCCAAATGCTGAGCTAAAGAGTGAGTGATCTCAGAATTCGTAGGCTGGGAAAGAGCTACACAGCATTGTCACAGATTAATTTCTGGGTATAAAGTCTTCTCCCAGGAAATAGTTACAATATTCACGGCAGCAGCCACGTTAAACTTCTTGATCTTATCTAGCTATTGCTGTCCTAGCAGGCTTCAGTACTACAGATGTGCTTTGTTTGCCTGCATGGCTTCGATCAGTACTCTCTGTTCCTCCCATCAGTGCTGAAGGCTTCAAAAGTGCTCACTTATTGCCTTGAAAGTAAAATTCAACAGTTCTTATCCAGATGTGCACCAATCCAGATGTGTGCCAATCCAGTTTAAGATGCTTTTTCAGAGTTTCCTCTCTTTTTCTGCCACATGGCTGAGTGTAGAGTCCTTATTTGCCTGGTTGGAACAGCTATTTATATTAGGATTCAAAAGAAACAGCTGGGAGAGCAGAAAAGCTGTTTTCTACAGATTCAGGTCTTGCTCCCAAATGCAAAATGCAGTCCAACTCTCAAAAAGCAGTGTGATAAAGTTTTATTCTTCCCTTTGAATTGGTTCTGAGTCTATTGTTCTGGCTTGTCTGTGCTCACTTGATTGTCAGTAGCCTCTTCGGCTTTGTTTAGTTTGACCAATCCCACACCCACTGTGTGTAAACACTGAATGAGATTCAGCTGGGTAGAAAAAGTAAAATGACAATTAGCCCGTTAAGCAAGAGAGCAGAAACCTATGAAGGCACTGTATTGCATTAAAAAAAAACAACAAACCAACAAAACAAAAAAAGTTTTAAATGCAACTTGATACTGAGACAATATAAATTGTTACCAACTGCATGCTTCAGAGTTAGAAATACAGTACACAGATTAACCTCCTTTCAGAACATTCCTCAAAAACTGATCTCATCTTTATTTCTTTTCCAAGGCACTGTATATGTACTAGGGAAGAAAACAGGAATTAGATGCCTTCTATATTACCTGGTCACATTAAAAGAAAGTGTTCTAATTTTCTCCAAGATTATTTGCTGTCACTGTTGTTCTGGCTTTAAAGAGAAAGGTACTCAATCTGTATGGTCTTTATCTACATGACAATACATATTTTTTTCTCTTTTGGAGCACTGTTTCTATTTCCTTAGTTTTGGCAGAAGTACATGGCAATTAACTTAAAGTGGTGGTCAAAGGCATTTTGATTCCATTATTTAACTATTCTTTGTGTGGCTTTTGGTCTCCCAGTGTTCCTGGTGGGTAAATGGCTCCCATTTTAAATAGTTTACATGCTCTTGAATATCAGTGTCTCCCAGAATCATACCTCATGCAGGAGCAAGTTTTATAGGAAAAGTAGTGTAGGTGAGTGTCAAGTTGGTAAACTATAGCTTGTTTTCTGTACATCCAAGATGAGTTCTCTTTTCTGTTCTTGCAGTCTGGGAATGCTGTTTTCTAATAGGTATGGCATGATGCAAACTGAGAAATATTTCTTCCATGAACAGTGCAGCTATCCTCAGCAATCCTCTTTTTTGCCTCCTGGCTGAAACAGACAAACTTTGTTTTGCCTGGTTACTTCTGCTCAGCCACTGGTTTGCATATTAGATAGGATACATCATTTTAGAACATGAATTAAGAGGCTAAGGAGATGGGTTTGGTGACTGACTCCACTTTGGAGCAAAACTATAATTTTTTTTTTTAATGTGTGTTTGTGATTTTTGAGAACATTTCTGTAACTTTTAGATCTTTATCATCAGTGCTATTAGTTATTTCTTTGTACAGAATTAATGCTATACCAGATGTAAACCATCAGCAGAGGAGGGAAAAGATGTGTTGTCATTAGCAAAACATGATTAGAGCATAGATGTAAGAAGTGCAGTGTGCAAAAATTCAGAAAGATGCATTGTTTCACTCTTCTAGTATATAGAGCTGTGCTATTATTATCTGAAGTCTGGGCCCTGTAGTTCTGGAAGTCACATGGGCTGAAACTGCCCATCATACCAACACGAAGATGATTTGACTGATTTTCTCTTAGCCCGTTAACTTGTTGGGTTTTATTTTTCTTTTTAAGAGCAAGGCGGTGGTACATCTTTTTGGATGAGTTGTTTCTATATTTGTATAACTTCTCTGTAGAACAGGCATCAGCAGTTTGACTTCTTTGCATAAGGATCTCCAGTCAGTTCTGCTGTCTGGTACTTCTCATCTTAGATAATGATCAATCAGTTAAGTCTCTAGGGTACTAACTTCGAGTGTAGTATTCAGTAGTTTGGTGCTTAATTCTGGTAGCTTGCCAATCCGTATTTTTTAGGTTTTGTTCTTTTCTAGAAGGATTTTAATTATGCTAGATAGCTTGTATTTTGCAGTTTCTCTTGTATCCTTGGCTTTTTACTCTGTGACTGTAATATTTATATCATGTACTAAGTGGTTAAATTGAGCATTTCCACCAATCATTCTTGACAAGCCTTGTGATAAAGGATTTTTTGGCGATTAGTTCAAGTTAAACATTTGACTTTTGAACTCATTCTTGTGGTATGTTTGAAGACAGTGGTGGCCAAACAGTGTATTTTGCTGAATAACAAACTGCAAACATAGCTGCTTTTTGTTATTGTAATGAGGGATAATTGACATTCTGGTGCTGGTGTAGTGTATGTTTTACTTAAAGCTTTAAAAGAATTCAAAATACTTAATTTTGCTCTAATACAGACAAATATGTTGGGATTTTTTTTTTTTTTGAGACACATTTTTAAGTGGATTTGAAGCCTGAAAATTGTATTTGCTCTGGTATATAATTGAGTATACAAAGTAGGCACTTGTGATTTCTCGTTATGGGTGAGAAAATGATGGTGTTCAAACAAAACGTAAATGTGACTTACAGGCGTGCATGCTATGAGTTTTGTGCATCTCATTGACCTGTAAGTGATTATCATCTTTTTGGATTGCTTTGTTGGCAGTGTGGTCAAGGATCCTGTGCATCCTGTGACTGTAGTCAGCTGTGCTCTGGCCCACCTGCTGGTCACTGACCCATTGCTGCATTCGGGTCTCTTTTGATCTTGGATACCAAAGATTCCTGCCTTTGCTCCTTTTTTGGGTTAAGAATCCATGCCTGTGGTCATACTAATTGTTGATATTGGACTGTTCCATTTGGATATGTAGACTTTTAGAAGTGCACTAAGATCATTCAGATAAGGTGATGGAGTTCATTATCCTTTTTTGGACTCTCTTAATGTGAAAACTAAGGTAAAACAAACATTCTTAAAAAAGGTAAATCTTTAACTGGGTAAAACTGTTCATAGGTTTTAGATAGTTCTTATGAATAACACTACCTCTTTTCACCTCTGTGAGGATGGTTTTCAACTTGTAAAGAAAAGCAATTAGGCAAGCTAAACATGTTGTAAGGCTTGCCTAGTGAAAAAGATTAATTTTTTTCCAATTAAACTGTTGTTCTAGTAAAAGATTTTGTTATTGTAAACCCCTTTTACTTAAATGTTTTGGGTACTCTGGACATTGTAATAAATGTGTGATTAAAGCATATTATTTAAAATAGTACTTCTGAAGGGGAAAGGTAATAGTAATTGCCATTGGGGATTTTTGCTTGTTTTTCATGTGTATTTTGGGAGGTGATGACAGAAAGGTTTGATCCCGTGCAGAGGCAGGAACATGGCATTTAACAAGTATCAAAGTTCTACATGATAGAGGAAGCATTTGGTTCTTAGTGCTGCAGTAATAAGAGTGCTCATAAAGAAATTATATGTAAAACAGTCATCTTTTACAGGCTTTTCTGAGTGATCAGCTGAAGGAAAAATAATGCTGATTCCCAAAATATCTTTTGTTTTAGTTAACTGTCTGGTTACATTTTTTTCAGAATTAAAACCAATACAAGACAAGAGAAGATCTTGTGTTATATTTCTGCTTTGGAAGCTTTTAGGATAGGGTTAAATGGAATAGAAACCTTGGCAATTTTCCAGCATCTTGTTATGAAGTTGATAGTGCACTTAGAAATTTTACGGAACATGGGAAATGATCCTGTGGTAAAATTGATTTTTATTTTTATTTTTATTTTTAATTGTTCCAAGTTGTTTTGAGACAACTGGGAAGAAGCCTGTATTTGCTTCCTGTTGTGGACTGTTAGCGTGGTGAAGAAGGTAGAAAAAGAAAAAAAGTCAAGGTGCTTGTGTTGTAGAGATTCTGCTTATTACCCAATGTGAAGTTGAACACAGGGCTTTACTGAGAGTACGTATCTGCTTGCGTATCTTGCTGTCCTGGTTAAATATGTTATTATCTCAAGTGTTCATCATTTTTAAAAAGCTGATGTAGCACAACCATCCCTGGAGTTCTGTGAAATAAATAGTTCAAATGGGCTTGCATCTGGCAAAATCAACTGAGCTAATTAAAACTGCTGAAAGTAACCTGACTGACCTTTCATGAAGTGAACTGGGAAGATCTGAGGTACGTGCTCAGCCATCAGAGCTGCAAGGCAAAAGCAAGTTACTGCAGAAAGGGGGATGGGGATAGTGACATTTTGACTCAGCACCATTTCTTGTGCTGAGAGCAGCTCGTGTGCCCTCAGAAACTGATGTTTTGCATGCAGGAATACCGCTTGTTTTCATGGAAAAGACAATCTCTCCCCAATTTTTCTTTGTTCCTAGCAATGCACTAATGTGTATAGCAAGAAACCCGGGGAATCGTTAGAAATGTGCTTTGTACAATGTGTCCTTAAACCGCAGGCTGGTGGTGCACTGGAACGTGGGCATGTCTTTGTGGCTGTTTCCTTCATCAGTCTGATTCTTTTGAAAGCATCTTATTCTGCTTGTGTTTTCCATACTAGAGCTTTACAGAAAAATGTTTCTACTACAGCTTCAAACATTTACTGAAATGCTAGAAAACCTAAAGAATTTCTGTGGATTCCTTATATTAAGATCAGATGTGGGAATGTCACATCGAATATCTGCTGTACAAAAACTCAGATGATTTTAATGGAAAATAAGAATCTGAAATGGTATGTGCCTAGCAGCAAAATAAACAACAACAACAGGAGGAAGGGAATGGACAGAGAGAATTATATAATGGGCCAGAATTACACCTCAGTGGTTACAAGTCCATTTCTCTGCTGTGTTCACAGATAAAGTAATTACTGCATCCATGTCTTTTTTAGTAATGTGAAACTAGTTTTTAAAGCAAAGTGGAGTATTTGAGAGAAGCCTGCAATGTGTGCAATGCTGTAATCCATCTGATTGAAAAGTCCTGTGGGGTGAGGCAGTTTCAGCTGCAGGGAAGTTTGAACAAAAATATTTTTTAAGTGTGCAACAGCATTTTTAATTTTTCAGTAATAATTAATCTGTAAACTGAAGCTTGGCTTTTATTGATTTTTATTACTCTAAAACTTTGCTTAGTATATAAATAACAATAGTTGGCAATCTGAATTGATGGAGAAGTGCATAAGCAGAATATTGAATGTATTTTGCAGAAGAAAGCTTATTTCATTGTGAGTCAAAAAATGCATTTTGATTATTAAGGCTAATGATTATTGAAAAAAACACAACTTTAGTAAAAAGCAGTAAAATGTTAAAATTATGTAGTTATTTTTATTATCATGTTGACTTGTGCTCATGGATGTTGTTTAAATTAGTTTACGTGTACATGCAAGTTTGTATGTTTGGAAGCAGAACATAACCTTTGTATTTGGGAAACCACAGGAGGTCCTTGGCAGTGATAAGTAATCTGCTTTACACATCGGCTGCAAATAGTGAGGATCAACCCATTCATGACTCTTCTACCTTACCTGTAACAACTAATAACCTACTGCTTCTGTCGTTCTCGCCACTCAAATTTGTGTTGGCCCCAGCTGGCTAGAGGCCTGCTCCAAGTGAAGGGAACTGGAACCATGAGCAAGCCTCAGTAGCCTTCAAAGCAGGTTGTATGCTCCAAATTAGGCTTACATAAAGTGTTCCATGCTTGGGAAGAAAGTCTTTAACTTTGGAAGTATGAATTATTACCTTTTGAAGGTATTGATTGGCAGTCTTTTGTGATCTTGGACCTTCCTAAGAAGAAGGGAAAATAGTGGGAATGGACATTGCTGGCAAATCCTAAATGAAAAAGCCTAGTTTGAAATTTTGTGGCTGGAAATTTGCTACCAGATCATGACATTTTTCGTGTCCAGAACTGCTAAGAGAATAGTAGCAGGTGCTCTTTTGTTAAGAGGACATTCTTCCTCACAGATGTAATTGCAGTCAGAGAAAAATATTTCTGTGGAATGCTGATGGTCTCTGGAAAGCTTGTGAGTAGCATGTCTCTGAAAAAGGAGAGAATTTGTAAAGAAAGAAGCACTTGTCTACATAGTTGCTTCTAAGACTTTTTTATTTACCTATAGTATTGTAATTTGAGCTTTGTGCTTCTCCTTAAATAATGTTCCTTGAAAATGCAAAGCTTTTTCGAGGTGTGTGAAGGTGGTCTCTCCTGTCCTCAATTGGTTTTCTCCTACACTTACTAGGGGCTGCTGTTCCAAACTCTTGCCAAACTACCTCTTTCCTTTGAGTTTATCTGGGATCTTCATTGTCTTACATTAACAGCTTGGAGGCTGGAAGGAAGTTTTCCTGTTTTTCTAACTAAGTATCATTCTTCATCTGCATGACACTAGTCTTAATTTATGTGAGACCTGTAAGCCTCATAGTTCTTTCTGAACAAAATGTTTTGTAAGAGCTGAAGATCACTTTGTTTCTTGTTGTATTAGTGGCTCATTATTTCTTATTTTGACACTTCACAATGGATTATTAGGATAACAAGATAAATTAGGATACAGACTGAAGTTTGTGTTACAAAAATTTTTAAGCTTTACAGTTTATACAAGGTAGATGTTGATTTAAAGATCACCTCCTAGAATCTACTGTGACAATGCTTTTTAAACTCTTAAAAACTTAAAAGTGGACCTGAGATAACCACATGAAATGTTTTTTTCCATTTGTAGTTATTTGATTTTAAAAGACCACTTACTGAAAGTGTTTTTGAATAGTATGGTGATTCAACTTTAATAATTTTGAATGCCTTTTCTTAGTGACAGAAGTAGGCAGGTCTACATCAATGGCATTAAAATATTGGTTGGAAGTAGGTTGGGAAAATTGCATTAAGATTCTGCCATTAAGCACTTCTGTTAGTGTAGTGTTTGCTTTGGAGCAGCCAAAGCTGTTTTTTTTAATATGGTACTGTGATTTTCAGTTGGTAAACAACATCAGTTTTCCTGTAAAAAATTACTACATTCCAGCATTGTCATTATATGCTTTTGACTAGTTTTGGGTCCTTTGGATAAGGTGATGTCAGAGATCATTGGTATCTTATCCTCAGAATAGTGATTTTGGAGTTTGTGCATTAAAAACTTCCATTAAAGTAATTGACATTCATCTTTGTTTTCTTGTAGTCCTGTTCTGTTGCACATTCACCTCGAAGCTTCTTCTGATATCTTAGAGTAGTTGTTTCCCTTGGTTTTTATAATTAGGTCTCACCTCTTGTTTTAATGCAGAGTGCTGCCTGTGATGTGATGGTCATTGTCTTTTGGAGCTTCATGTCTCTTACGTTGGTCTTCTAAACACAGATTGTCTTTTTTTCTTTATGTAAATTTGTACACCATAAACTAATAGACCTATATAGACATAGCTGATGTAGTCCAAAGCTGATTCAGCCCTCACATTTCTACCCTGACCACAACATGGCTTTGAGCTAGGACAGAGGTGGTGTTACTAATTTTTATTTTATTTTAAAAATTATTTTACTTTCACTTGTCAGCAGTCAGTGCTTTAGAAACATAATCCTTTCTAATCAGGTATTTCAGTAAATTTAGTATGAAACATTTGTGATGAAGAACCAAAATATTACATGCTAGTGTAAATTGTTAATAATTAACAGTTATCCAGCTAATCTAAAATTGACTGATTTTCAATTGAAAAAATTTTAATACCTAGAACAAGGAGAGCAGAATTAAGGTGGGCGATTCAGACTGACACATCATTCTCAGCAGATGTGTCAAAAGAGGTGACCTATTGAGTATGGAGCACAGTTTATTCTTTTTTTCCTTTTCTGTTCTTCCTCAAAATCTTGTATGTAGAGGTGAAATTATTGCTTATGACAAATGGGATTGTCAAATCATTTAAAGAGTAGGAACCTCAGGTAAAATCCACACTCCTGATGACAGCTGGAGAAACTGAATTTAGACAGTGTTGCCTAGGGTTTTGGGTTTTTTTTCCTTACATACAAAAACTTACTTGTAACTGACTATTTTTGGTCTTAGAGCCTTGATGAATATGAAGATGATGAAGCAGGACAGAAGGAGCGAAAGAAGGAGGATGCTATTACCCAACAGAATACAATACAAAATGAGAGTTCCAGCGCAGAGACCCCTGGCTCGTACTTACTACAGGTAAGATCTGAACACTTGCTCATTTTGAATTTTACTAGGTTTTTAAGGTCATACTGTCATCTTCTTTGTACTCGTATTTAACAGTAGATTGTACTCTATATAGAAACAAACATGAAATTCAGGAGTTGTCACATCACTAAAAACAGAGTATGAGGTTCCATCCCCCAAAACTCGATGCTACTGACTCCGGTTTTAGAGAAGAGAATCCCAAGTTCCTGTGGGGGCATTGAAGGTAAAGGTATTGATGTCCACTGAACACTCACTTAATAAGAGGAAGAGAAGCCTGGAGATTAAAGTGAAAAATACTTGTAGTTTTAGAAAGTTCAGTTAGTTAGAGGTAACCTTTTAAAATCAGGACCTAATTTCCTGGTTTAATTTATTGTTAGTTAACAGACTTGTAATTGCCGATTCTGATATTGATACATGCACACATGCTTAGGGAAGACTCCCTTCACTATGTAAAACCTCTTCTCCCCTTTTCTTATTCCCTGGTTGCACTCCCACAGGTCCTACAACCCTCTCCCTATCAAAACCTTGCCAGTTAAGCCCTATACACCTCATCTGAATACTGTACAACCTGTGGTATGTGTTTTGTCTCTTCCCTTTCATACCGTTAGTTTCTTTAGCTAGTCTTCTTTCTCCTTCTCTTCTGTTAACTGAACAGCATTTGCAAACCCAGCTGTACACACCGAATCTATCTAGCTCTGCTTCTTGCCTCTAGCAGAGGCAATAGCACATGCAAATGAGAAAAATACACAGAGCAAGCCCATAGTGATAGTTCTCAAATCACCAGTGGGATATTCTGAACCACATAGGGCATCACTGAATTTAGTGGGTCTGGATGCACGTTCCTTCTAAAATGTTGCCCATCCTTTCATATGCTCATGGATGCATTTAACATTCAGAAGAACGTACAGGAAAGAAGTCTACAGCTTAATGACCTGCGATGTGAAGAACAGTCTTCTTTTTTTAAGTTGAACCTGTCATTTGCTATTTGTTTCCATGTGATTTCATCGAGGTGTCCCTGTGGAAGACACAGGGAACAACTGCTTCCTTTTCATGTGAGTGAGTACCGCAGAGAGAGCACAGCCCCTCTCAGCTGTTTCTTCTCTAGGCTGAAGAATTCTATTTATTTAGTTGTTCCTTTCCATGAGATATTCAGTAAAATTCTGTACTTTTTCCATTTTGAACTGTGTTATATTTGGAATCAGGAAACAGAACTGAAGAGTTCAGTACAGCATGCAATTGTAGAGTTGATGGTGGGGTTTTTTGTGTTCTTTGTTTCTTTCCTGACAGTTCCTTATAGTCTTCCAATTTGTCTGCAGCCTAGCACTAAGTTTACTTTTTTGTTATATGTGTATACCTTAAAATTTTGAGGTTATCTGTGAGTGATAATGGCCAGCTATCCACAGAGGTGGATACACATGTAAATTTAGAAGCATGTTTACTTTTTTGACTCACTTTGTTCTTTTGTACACTAAATTTCATCTGTTTCATCTCTCAGCCACTCCCAGTAGAGAAGTCCTGCATGTTTTCACAGTTGGCCCTCATATTTTCTGTTCAGAGTAGCATGTGTGGAAATCTGCTTCCCAAATATATTGAAAAGCACAGGTCCCTGAACAGGTTCCCATGGAACTTTTGGGTACTCCATCCACTGCAAGAGCTGACCATCAAGTCTTACCGTTATTTCTTGTCTTTTTACCAGTGGTTTATGCATGGAAGGACAATAGCTCTTATTTCAGTATGGCTTTATTGAAGAGGCTTTGGGGAATGAGGTGTCAACCAGCTTTCTGTTCTGGACATTTTCTTCCACATTATATCATATTTACTCACTTACTCCTTAATCGTTTCAGAAGTACTAGCACCATTTTATTCAGTATAAATATCAAGCTTACTGGTCTGTAGTTCCTCTTCTACTCTAGAATTTTCTTGAAGATAGTGATTATGGTGCTTGGGCAGTATTAAGTGAGGGATTATATATATGATATTGAATAGTTTAGCTGTTATATTTTTCAGTAACATTGCTAGTTCCTTCAAAGCTCAAGGAATAAATGCCTTCTCATTTTGGCACTTAGGGTTTTTTTGGTCTTTTTTTCATTTTGTTCATTTGTTTTTAAGTCCTACCACTGCCTCTGTCTGAAACACTCTGAGTCCTTCATGAAGTACTTGGACAGATGCTATTCCATGGTAAGCATCGCCAAAAGTATTTTCACAGAGAAACCATCTCTGAACATGCCTCTTAAAACTTGATCTATTGTCCTTGCAGATTCTTTGGCAGAATTCCTCATTCTGAAAAGTTTTTATACTTTTTCCAAGTTGTTTGTTAGACTCTTTCATATTGTGTTCACTCTGCTTTCCTTTTTTCAAGAAGTATTCAAAAAATTGTCATTCTTCATTTACCCTAGTGGTATCATTACATAATGCTTTGGCTATATTCCTATGCCTCTGTTTTTCCATCCATGTTTTCTGTTCTTCTTGACCAGCAATCTCAGTTTCTCTTTACCAGACTGTCTGTATTAATTGTATCCTACATGGTTCCAAGTTTGTCACCTCTGTATTCAAACAGGCACTGCTGCTTTGTTGACAGGGCACAGCAGGGGTGTCCTGTCACTGACAATGCTGAAGAGAGTCCCAGTCCTCACATCTGGCAGACACCCAGGATGGCACATGTACAGAACAGATGGATCCTTAGAAAGTCGTAGCTACTACGATGTAATCAGTTTATTACTATATCAACTTGCTTTTTATGAGAAGACTTAGAAATTGCCCAATTTGAATAGAATTTGACAGCAGTGTTATTTTAGCTTTGATGACTTAATTTTCTTTTTTTTCTCCTCTGTGCAACAGTTAAGCCTAATTCTGTTCTTAAAAGTAGTTTGTTTTAGATTTAAGAATTCAGATGATTCTAGTTGCCATCAAGCAATGTTTATTCTAGTTCTATCTACTAAGGAGAGTTAATACATTTCTGTAGTTATAGACATGTTCACTAACTTGTTCATTCTGTTACCATTTTATGAAATTTTCAAATATGAACTACTATGACCTTTACATGGGAAACAAGACAGTTAATGTTGACTTCACATATAATGGACAAATATGTTGCTGAATAATGTTTTGTTTCCAATCCTTAACCTGCTCTTAAAATTGCATTTTAATATTGTCAGAAGTTTCTCTTCTTCTCATGGGCAAAATGTACAGTTTCTGAAAACACTGACTGAATTTGATGTCCTTGATCCAAAGCTCAGAGATATGAGATGTTTTAAATAATAGATCTAAAAATATATCAGACCTGAGAGCAATTTCCCTGAGGCAGAATGATTTGCCTGAAATCTGTTTCTCAATTATTTTATGTTGTAAATGCGGAAGATGATAAATCTGTCAACATTAGACCATTGGAAAACAATTACAATCAGAACTGTTACTTAACATAACCAAAAGATAATGTGGAAAGCCACACCTCACCAAGAGAATCAACACTTAATCCACTCCCAAATGCAAATGTTACGTCTGGCTCTGACTTGCTTTATTTTTCTCCGATTTTTAATGCTTCAGTTCAGTTGTTCTCAGCTTGTGAGTCACAGTGCTGTAGACTATTAATGATCTGTATGGGGAGTCAGTCTGAGTGACAAGTTGTATGTAATGAAGCTTAGAACTCTTACAAATTAGCTAAAAATTTGTGGTGCTAAGGAGAAGTAGCGTTAAAGTTTAATGTTACTAAAAATACTACCTTAACTAGGGATCAGTGAAATCTGGCAATTGTATAAATTCCATACTTGCTTAGCAGAGATGGTAAAATTAAAAATAGTGCAAAACTATTTGATAACAATGTATTTTTTGCAGTTGGACAGAAATGATGTAATGTTCAGGATAATAAATATATCTTCTTTTCAAAACTGAAGAAAGTGTTAGTACATACACAATATAAAGATAGCTTGAATAAAAAAAACCCTACTGGATTTGCCTGCAAAAACATTTAGTTTATTGATTACTTTTTAAAAGTCTTTTAAGAGACTTGCTGAGTTCCAGAACATGGAAGAATGCTACTATTGTGCTCGTGCTCAAACCCCCCCTCCTCCCCCCAAAACCCACTATATGCAATGCCTTAAATTTTGCATCAAGATACGCAGGTGGTGCTGATACCAGGGTCACCTGCCTCCTGGAATGCAGGGGGATTTTTTATATTTTAAGAGATCAGGTGCACATGTGTGCCCTTCTTGGTGTAATCTGTGACAGTAGGGTTAACGTAACATCTGTGTCATTATATAAGTGATACCTGAGCATGATAGCATGTTGTGGTGTCTGTATTATTTTGTGGTGGTATTGGAAAATTGGACAGCAAATCGGGAAGGTTAATCCAAAGTCAATGTAAAGCCTTGCAGTGGGAGACACATGCATAGGTCCTCCATCCCATAAACCCTCCAAATCACAACTGGGAATAATGGCTGGAAATAATGCCATAGTCACACAAAGCCATTGCTCTCCATACCTTGGAAAGAGTTTGAAATCCTTTGCTTCATGTTGTCTTTGGTTTCTTTCTGCTCACATTGTATTTCAAATGTGTTTGTGAGTGCCGGTTGTGCTGTGCACTGTGTGAGCACACTGCAGAAAATGTCATGATCTGTCATCAGTTTGACATTTAAGTGTAAGACAGTGGACTTGTTCAGTAAATAGGTATTGGCAAAAGCACCACAAAACAACAAGGAATTTGAGATCTTTAGAGTTATTTTTGACATTGGCAGGAGGATGGGATTTACTGTTTTCTAGATTCATGTTTTTCTCCTCACTGATGACAAAGGGGTGTCTCAGTATATCAGATGTAGGCATCTAAAATTAGATGGGCTGAGTCCTTTCCTGTCCCTGGCAAACTTGGACTAAGCATGTGAGAATAACATAACTTCAATTAGATAGAGCATGAGACACCAATTTTTGTGCCTGTGAACAGGAAAAGAGGAGGCTCTCAGTCACTTAGATGTTCAGTCTTTGTGAAGTAAATACTCTGAATCCTTCAAGTGAAAGGTAACAATTCATATAAATTAAAATGATTTAGAGTATCCAACTGTAAAAAGGGAATGCTGATCTTTATTAATGTCCTTCCTTGATCACGTATGATCCACTCAAGTGGTTTCTAGCAATACGGGCATGTGTTCAGAGCAGTTTGAGCTTGTCAATGGCAATAAACAAAGCATGGTGGCCACACTGTAAAAAGCAAGCAAATGCAAAATACCAAACACTGCTCATTGAGAACGCTTTACTGTGTCCTACATTAAAGAACTTGTGGAAAAATACATTGTGTGATGATGTCAGGAAAGGCAGTATCATCATGCATGTAGTAGTAAGAATTTGAATGAAAGTTGTGTAAGTCAATAATAATCTGACCTGTTCTGAACTGGCTTTGCGGTCTTAATTTTCTCTAAAAGCTTCTTGTCTGTGTTATTGAAGACTACAAAAAACCCCACCTCATGTAGTAATTTTTAAATTAAGCTGCAAGATAACTTCTCTGAATTTAGGAGTAATGTTGCATGGTTGTCTTGTCAGGTATAACTGGAGGCTTTAAAGATGCCGAATGGATTGTATTGCAGAAGTGAGATTGTTAGTTTTTTGTTAAATTTTGTGTGTATGTTTTTTAATAGAAAGTGAGTTTTGAAACAGCGGAGTCTGGATTTCTCAACTGAACAGGCTATGTAGTAGACCTTCTTGTAGTAGCATAGGTTTCTCTGCCAAAATTCTCCCTCCTCTTGTGTGAGCAAATTTAGTATATGTGTGCTTATGTGTATTGCTACTGATCCCTGCATGTTCTCAAGAGTTTTACGTTTCCAAAGGATCTGCACGTGCTCAGCAAATCTGATTCAGCTGTACTGCACATGCACTATCTAATACCGCTGCTTTTGGAAAGTGCTTACAAGTGAAATCGTTGTCCCCTTTGCCCCCAAGGAATCAGGAAGCTGGGAGCCCTCAGTTGCTGATGTGCAAGGGAAGGGAAAGCTGGTGGCTCTAAACTGACTATGAGCCAGATGAAGCTGTTTTGGCCGGCGACATGAAGCCTTGAGGCTTGGAGGTTGGGCATCCCTACTTTGAGTCATCTGACTTCTGCTCCTGTAGAGAAATACTAATACATGGTTATAAACATTTATCTTCATTAACAACTGATAAAAAAGAGAAATTTTTCAGGTTGTTTGTGGAAGTGATTGTGAGTGTTCGTGCCTGATCATTGTCAGCATCAATTTTATTAACCTTGATAAGCAAACTTTGCTTTTTTTAGAAGGAAATATAAAATGATGAACGTCTGTGTTCAGTAAAGTTTAATTTAGTGAATAACTGGTTTAAGCTTAAAAGTTTGTTTCAGGAATGCATTTCACTCCCAGTAAATAGTTAACTGTACCCATGAGGTCTCTTATAATTGAATAGTTGGTTTTATGTGTCTGTGCACATGTACAGCTATTTATCACAGGATGTGCATAACAGCTATAACTGAATCAAGCTGGAATCTGTGATGAGAAGTGTATGTGGAGGCTTCTCACTCCTGTTTAGCTTTGTGGTGCAGGAGTTTCATCCCAGCCTGCTCTTTGGGTACTTCTTATATTCCTGTGCAGACCAAAGGGGAAGCAAAGCGAGTACACAATGATTTCTTTCTTGTAGTAACTCAAGTTCAGTTGTGATCCTTCCATTAAGATTTTTTTGTTCTTCATTTGTTTACTTCTCTTATTTTTTTCTTACCTACAGATCTTGCTGCTATGTACTCAGCCTGTATGAGCAGACATCTGTTTCATTGTTGCACTGTTTATTTCTTTCAGTGTTGAGTTCATGAAGCCATGCTCCACAGTTGCATGAGTTGGTACATTACCTGGTGTTACACTGGTTTGGAGCTTTTATATGGCCAGAAGGACTGGGAAGCAGTTTCTCACATTCCCAGCTATGTTTTGATAATCAGCAGGGGCCTCATGTGAAGGAATTAATTTTCTTTCCAAAATGCTTTCTTTTTTGGACCGGCATAACTTTTAAACTCAGCTAACCCAACACTGATTTAAGAAGATTGTTTTCTTTCTGAAAGAGAGTCAATGTGGAAATTCTGTTCAGCTGTCAAAAATCAGGATGTCTAAGCAGGTATCTCCTCCCAGTCTTCTTGTAAAATTTCTTGGCAAAAGCTGTGATCCCATGGAGTATAATGATACACTGCAGCTGAGGTTTCAGTGGGAAGAAAAGTCCTCTGGTAAATACACATTTATCGAAAAAGGAAGGACTTCCTAATATATCTGCCTGTACAAATAAATGACACAGCCTGACTGATGTCCAAAAGTTTCTGTAAGATAAAGCAATACTCCTGATTAGTGCATTTTCTGTTATTTTATTTTAGAGAGAGAAATTTACTTTATGCTGTTTTGATGCCAGGAAGGAGTCTGAAGCCTAGATAATGAGGCTTTAAGTACTTGAAGTGTGTGCATAGAGGAAGAGGATGCCATTCTGCAAGAATCTGCATGAACCAAAGAGGTCACAGCTGAATGTGTTTGTGCAAGGTGGAGAGGGCAGAAAACTTAGTGTTGCAGAAAGATGAACAAAGCTTCTGCAGCTCTGCAGAAATGGACACTGAAATAGCTGTCAAACATTTGTATAACATCAATCATACATTTGTGTCATTCATACTATGTTAGAGAATAACATGGTAGTTACTCAGATGTGCTTTTTTGTTTAGAAGCAGCATATTCCAGTTCCATGGTGGTATGAGGATGGAGGAGGAGCCTACTTCTCTACATCCTTGTAGTGTAATTAATGTGATGACTTAGGACGGAGTAGGTATCTGGAATTCAGAGTTGTTTGGTGGAGACAGTCTGACTGTGTTTTGTACTGCTGAAAAGAGCAAGACCTGGGTGTGAGCTCAACCACTGCACTGCTGATAGAGCCTATGGCTTAATTATTAGCAAGGTTTTCTGGCACAGTTTTGGTTCATGCTACCTAGTGCTCTCCTATATCATACCAGGGACTGTTTCTATTAGGTAGTATGACCATTGCAGCACCAGGTTTGTCTTGTTGTCTAGTGCTAGTAGGACCTTACTAGGCTTTCCTAGCTCAGAAACAGCTGCATGCCCTTAATCAACATGCTAGGGTGTGCAACACAGACCTAGTTTTCAGGCAATGAAAACATTGCTCCGGGGTGCAATTCAGCCTTCTCATTATTTCAGATGCTCTTAGCTGGGGGAGAGAACCCATATATTGTTATTACTTGGGGTCAACACATGAGACATGGAGGAGAGTCTGTACGCCAAGGCTTTGGAGTATGGACATGCCAATTCTGTGTCACTTGGCTTTGGTCCATCTCTACCTCCATTTCCTTTTTTTTAGGTAGAAGCTCTTAGGCCTGTTCTAATAAACTAACTGACAAGAGCCTCTCTCTTTTCTTGGAACCAGCACGTAGTAGAGGTGGGCAGGATGGCTCATCGTTTTAAACTGGTTCCACTGAAGAAGCTGGTTTTATAACTAGTTCTGTTTCTAGTACATAGTGTGCAAACCGCACTGATCCATGAAGGTCTTGTGTTGGATATAATCACTGTTTTTATGATAATTTTTCCAGCTCTGCTCTGTCAGTGAGTCACCTGAGATCTAGTCAGACTTTGTCAGCCTGATCTAATCAGCTTCTTCCTAGCTTTTGTTCTGAGTGCATGCTTGTCCTGAGCTTTTGTTCTGGCTCTTTGGTGTTGAATATTTGGTATAGAAATGGAAAATAATAAATAAAGAAAAAGCTCTATTTGTGTGTTTTAGTGAGTATTTCTGGTTTCCTTATTTTTGGGAACTGTTTTTTCTTGATGACACTTGACCTCCCTGGGAGTTACTCGATTTACCTTCAAGTATTGCTTTAATTTTTTCCTTTCACCTGATGTCCCCAATACATTTCTTCATAGATAAGAACTGAGGATACCTACCTTCCTGTTAGACTTCTGATTTGATTCCCTAGACATTCTTGTAGTGTTTTTCTGTGGCCTCCTGGCTCTGTGTAAATAGGGAGATGAGTCATAATTTCTTTGGCTTCACAGGAAAAATGCCTATCACTCACACCCAGGTATTTTAGCCTGTCCGTGTTAGTTCTTGTTTGAAGTCCTTATTAATTACGTATTAATTAAAGATAGTAGATGAGGCTGTAAAAAATAATGTTAAGGTTCACTTAAGTAAGTGAACAGAAGCACTTAACTCTTCCCTGACTGAAGTCTGTTTTTCCAGTCTGTTTCTAATTTTGGTGGGGTTTTTTTGGTGGTTTGTTTTTTTTTTAGTTCTTGGGGTTTTTTTAAACCCTTTTCCTCCCACTCCTGGGGTTTTAGCCCACTACACTGGCTGATCACTAGATGGAATAATAATTTTCACTGCATTTCTCTCTTTTTCTGTCATGGTGGTATCTCCTTTTCTGAGCAAATTTTAATCTGTAATTAATAATTTGGTTTATTTTGCTTAAAAAGCTATATGTAATAATTTTGAAACCTCTAGGACATTGTAGATGTAGTACAGATTTACTTAAATCACATGACTGTGTTTGTCAATCTACATGAAAACAAGATGGTATAATCTTCCAGGGGAAGATACATGAAAATACTTACACAGAAGTGTATGTAATGTAAATATAAGATCTCTTCCAACCTTAACCATTCTATGTTATTAACCTCTATTTTAAAGCTGTTTAAGAGATGCAAGTGAGCTATAAAAGTTAGTAAACTTAAAAATCCTCCAGTTGTTTGTATAAAAATACAAATAGGTTTGTAAACTGTATCAGCCAAGAAACAATACTGAAAGTTAGGTATTAGATTTAGGTCATGTTACTTTTTAGGCAAAGAACCACCTGGAACCTACATACTCTTGTGAGTTTTTCTTAATAGAAAAGAGTCATACATTTGCAGCTATAGAATTATGTAAGAGCAGATAAAAATCTTTATGTTAAGGTTTTAAAATGATAATGGCATGTTATGAAATAAGTCTGACCTAAAATTGCACCACAGTTAAGTAACTAGTGTACCAATACAGTTGTTTTTTTTCTTTACAATTGGACAGGTAATTGATAGATTAAAGACAGATGAGGAGATGAGGAGTACACTACAGAATATTTCAGGGAACATGGTGAAAATATGTTTCAGAAGGTCAGGACAGCATGAGTATCTGTGTGGCAGACTTCAGGGTGGCTGCCAACGCTGCAGCTTGGCTGGTTCTTCTTTGAGGCACTTGAGTGCTTTGAACCACGCTTCCCACTTGCTGGGCTCAGAAGGGGCTGTGCCTGTGGACACAGGGCCCTGGGAGGCTGTGTGTGACCATCTTGGAGTCACGCTGCACAGCCAGACGAGGCCAGTGCTGAGTCACAACTCATAGGTACCCCTGGATCCTTGGAGATTTTGGGGAAGCAGTGTTTTTTGCATGATCATCTTCAGTGCTCCTGATTTCTACAAAAACAAAGCCAGCTTGTCAGCAGGCTCTGTGCATGTGCATACTGGATGAGCAGTACTTCATTGAGGCTTTGCTCTGTCAGGAAAAGAGAACTGAAGTGTTTTCACCTTGGACATCATTCATCCAAAGTCCTAATTTCCTAATTTATTTTTAGGTTACTCTAGATCTGGAAAGGTGTCTTCTCTTTGGAGCTCCTGTTAGTGTGCATTCTCTCTCTTTGCCCCCCTACTCTCTGTGCTCTCTCAATGCTCTAACAGATCAATTTACTTATTGAAGTGACCTTTATATTTTTTCTTATGGCTTCCTTCCTAAAGAAAGCATCATCCTTGTCTAGATTGTAATGCCATTACCTTTGCACTTTCTCCTCCTCTATTCCATATTCATGAGGCCCCACCTGGAGTGCTGTGTCCAGTTCTGGAGTCCCAACATAAGTAGAACGTGGAGCTGTTGGAGCCAGTCCAGAGGAGGGCCACAAAGATGATCAGAGGGCTGGAGCACCTCTCCTATGAAGACAGGCTTTTTTAGAGAGTTGGGCTTGTTCATCCTGGAGAATAGAAGGCTATAGGGAGACCTCACAGCAGCCTTCCAGTATGTGAAGGGGGCTACGAGAAAGCTGGGAAGGGACTTTTTATAAGGGCATGGAGTGATAGAATGAGGTGTAACAGTTTGAAACTGGAAGAGTGTAGATTTAGATTAGACATTAGAAATAAATTATTTTGTGTGAGGGTGGTGAGACACTGGCACACGTTGCCCAGGGAAGTTGTGGAAGCCCCATCTCTGGAAGTGTTCAAGGCCAGGTTGGACAGGGCTTTGAGCAGCCTGACCTAGTGGGACGTGCTTGTGCCCTGCCCATACAGAAGGGTTGGAACTAGATGATCTTTAAGATCCCTTCCAAGCCAAACTGTTCTATGATTTTATAAATGCCTACCTGAATTGATCGGCCAGTATTTATCAAATATGTGACCAGAGGTGGCATGAACCTTAAATTTCCTCTCTTTAGCACAGGTAGAGAACTATATCTTCCTTTTCCCCTGTGGTATTTTTTTTTAGGTCTTGTTTGTCTATATCAACTGCCTCACACAGAAGAGGTTGTTCTGTATTACTGGTCTGGAATTATGTATCTGGGGGCCACAATATCACAATATTTTTGGCAATTGAATTTTAATCTCTAGAATGTAGGAATGTTGTTTTCCTGCTCCGAGTTTTATTCTGTTATATGTTACTCATTATGGCATGTTCTAAAAAGATCAGATGGATGTAAATTAAACAAGGCTCATTTAAAATGCTTTGGTTCCAACTTGACAGAGTACAAAACAAAGGCAGATCAAAATATAAAAAATTTTGCCAGGCTATTTAAGAACAGTGAGTTAGCTTTTTGTTTTGTTTCGTTTAATCTTACTGGGTTCCTGTTTCAGTTTATTTTGTAGCTGATTAATAGGTGGTGATAACTTCATGCTTTCTTAACAGTTCTAGAAATAAAAGCTCATTTTTAGAATGACTGCTTATAAAAGAGATTTATTGGGTGAGTTTAGAGTGTTTAAGGTCATTTCGAGGAAATCCACACCAGGAAAAAATAAAACGTAATGAACCTTGGAAATAGACGTAAAATCTTG
Organism: Chaetura pelagica; assembly: GCF_000747805.2. Classification (NCBI taxonomy): domain Eukaryota; kingdom Metazoa; phylum Chordata; class Aves; order Apodiformes; family Apodidae; genus Chaetura; species Chaetura pelagica. Next base: position 151,676 of record NW_009952366.1, on the reverse strand, counting down.
GCAGCTAGGAGAATAAGGGGAGGTGAGGGAACTTGGCATGGTTTTGTTCATATAGGCCTTATTTTCAAGGAGAGATGTAGAAAGTGCACAGCTACACAAGTAGTTGAGTTACATAATTGCTGCTTTAAGCTTCTTGAAGGAATGCTTCTGGAAATAATGGTTTCTGTGGAAATAACAAGTGAAAATTTTTTCCTACAAATGATGAAAGCATTTCCAATCAAAGTTGGATTTGTGTTGCCTTCCATGAAAAACATCTCTAGAAATTTTCAAGTGGTGTAGAATTGGGAATGGAAGGTAAATGGTACCTTCATGACTCTTGCTCCTGAGAAGTGCTTGTTTTTGGGAATTTCGATGGGAAGGGGGGGAAGTGTATTTAATCTTTCTCCTACATATCACACCAGCAATTTTTTGCAATTTATGTTAGGATCAAATTGCCTTTCGGTTGCCAAGCATTCAGATCGTATCTCACTGTGATATCTGAATGAAACTTTGTCTGCATTGCAGAAAATGTGTAGAAGTGACAATGTAAAGTTGTACTGAATGTAGGAAGAAAGTAGATACAGTTAATCAAGATGCAGCTCATGAAGGAGAGGGGAGTTAACTTGAATAGCTGGGTGGAGATAGGATCTACCTGTTCCTAGATGGGTGAAAAGACAAGAAACCCCAGCAGTAGACTTCCTTCCTCCATGCAGCAAAGTTTTTAGCTGCTCACATCCTGAAAAATTTATAGAAAATTTAGTAGGAAGCCCATATTTGGATTGCACATGAAAAACTAAGTTGTTTTAATGGCCTAATTTCAGTCAAAATTTAATCTTGCATGTTCCAGGAATATCATGTAGTCATAGTTTACACTAATTTATAGTCAAATTCTAAAGCTGTGCGTATTCTACATGCCAGTATATATACCAGGGTACCCTAGCAGCCTGACACAGGCAATTTGCTATAATTGTTTGCAAAACTTTCTAGTGGTCTTTTGGTTTTTCATGGGATTCCAGTGAACCGTTTTCATAGTCCAGTTGACTCCAGCGTTTGTACATGTTTAAAAACAATGTTAATGCATTTTAACTAGGAAATTTGTAATGGTAGGGTTGGTTTAACATCTGGAAATCTTTGTCAGACACTTGTAAACACAGACAACTCTATTTATTTAAAGCTTGATGACCAGCTTGTTTATGTAAAATGTGTATTGGCCAGATGAAATACCAAGATGAGCCAGGAGTGGAGAGGGGAACTGGCAAGGTTGCTTACATCCTAGTTAGACAGAAATTTCATTGACAGTAATGATTTAATTAGTAGTTCACAGCTGCCTTTTTTGCCCTTACAGAGTCTTTCTCTTGTGCAGCAAGTGTGTGTCTTAGGCTGTGGTGAATGAAATGAAGGAGCTTTTTCCTTGGTTATTTATTTTCTTTTAGATCACACCCTGTCATCCATTAATACATGCTTGCACAAACACTTCTGTAGACATGAGGGAAAGCGAGCATGACCAGTTTTCTGCAGCAATGCTGACATACATCAGTCTGCAGTGTTCTTGAACTCCCACTTGAGATGGAGCAAGAACAAGACTACTTGATTCTATAATTTTTTATCAGTAGCATATACTGTTAAAAGGTAATGCAAGCTGCCAGAGACCATTTGCAAGAAGCAAAAGTAATTTTGAAGCTGTGTTGAATGGAGCATTTTGATTTCAGCCCTGGATGAAGAACTGATGTTGTTAGATGTCTTTGTCAGCAGTATTTTTTCAGCAGTATGAAGGAAACCATTAGCATAATTGTTGTGGACTTCTTTACTGATTGCTTTTCCATTCAGGATTTCCACGGACACTTAAGATAATTCATTTTTTAAAGGGAGATTGTCAAATAAATTGATCTCTTCATTGCTCATTAACAATTACTTAGACAAATAATGCATGTTTATAGTAATGACTAGATATTTTAAGCATGAGTTAAAACTCAGCTTAAAAATATTAGAGTATGAGTGAAATTTGTAAATTAGTATTTATATACATGCCTCATCATCATCTTTTAGGTTAATTCTTTGCAGAACAGGACTCTTTCTCCTTTCTTCTTCCCCTTCTTTTTCTGTCAACCTTTTCTCCAAACGTTGTGGAGGATAAAAAACCTTAAATTATAAGAGGTGTTTTCCTTATGTGAGAGCTTTTCAATGGTTCAAAAGCATAGATTAATTTTTGATTAATACACACATTTTGCTGTTCATAGTATAACTACATATATTCCTGTTCTCAGAAACTTTTGGATAAATAACACACAAATTTTATAACATGAGAACAGAGAAAAATAATATTTCCCTGGTGCTTGCATCATCACCTCAAGGAATGGTTTATATTTATGATACAGATTCCAAAATAAAAAAGTCACCATTTACCAAATCAACAATATTAATTTGATTATCAGATAAGATTGGTTTTATGTATCAGATGTGTATTTTTACCTTTTTGCTCATAGTTTTAAATACAAAAAATAAAAACCACTGATATTTGCAGTAGAAATATCTGTTACAAAAGGCTAGTTAATGTTTCAGGTTAGGCTTGGTTTTTTTTCATTTTTACAGCTGTCATTTTTAGCAAATGGGAGTGTTTGCCATGTACTTTGTCCCTGAGCATATGTTTGCTTTCCCAGCTTTCTTTTTCTGAAGAACTGGCTGTTCTGACTAGTACTGCTAAACTTTTAGAAGTCTCCTGTTGAGTAAATGTACAAGTCTATGTGTATACATTGCTTTACAGCTTATATTTGCATTTACTATATGAAAAGCAAATGAAATTAACAAATTTGAGGTTTATGATGCATACATTGCATCCTTTTGATGTCCACAGTAGAGAAAACAAGCATCCAAGATTCAGAGATTTCTTTGTATAAAGGTATGTGAGCTTCACTAGGCTGCAGTGTCATGTGTAGATTCTCCTTTTCGTGTGAATTCTGCATTTCTCTCTAAACAGAGCCTTATGTTCTCCAGGAAGCATGGCCATAACTTCCAGGCTTCAGAATTTTCCTAAAAAGAAGTTCTTTAAAATAAGAACTGAGGAAGCCTAGAGCCCAGAGTTCATATTTCATTGGCAAAAGATGTATCTACAGTTATGCAAAATTTTGACCCAGTTGCCTCTGTGTCTCTCTTTGTCTATCCAAGCATTAAAAGAGAGTTGATTCATTTGTCTTTGGCTAATAGGACAACGAGGATATTTCTGAGACTGTCACCACCAAGAGGTGTGACTGATATTGCTGATACAGCATTTCAGTTTTCATAGACAGGGAAAATGCCTCTTAACCTATTAGATGAAACTACTTGAACCTCTTCACATATGTGGGAGTCAAATCACCTTGTCAGTTATTGCTGGCTGTCTTAAAGGCAAAAATCAGACCATTACAGTCCTCTGTATGTAAAAGTTCACGCAGGCAGTTTCCTAGATAACAATATTAGAGGGCACCGTGAGATCCTCTGAAGCTGCCAGATGTTAGGTATGTGTTCACTTCAACTTACTAAGCTGAAAGAAGAATGCAGATGGAGAAATCAAGATACGCAGAGCAGAAGTCATTGAGGCTGGAAGGCATCTCAGGAAGTCTCTAGGCCATCCCTTGTGTGCAAAGCAGGACTGTGGCCAGTTGGGTTACTACCTCTGTGTATAGAAACTCCATAACCTTTCTGGGCAACCTGCTCCAGTGTTTAATCTCACAGTAAGAAAGTGTTTTACTAAATATAAGTTGAACTTCCTGTATTTCCATTTCTATCCATTGCCTCTCATCTGTTTTTTGGGCACAATGAAATATGGCTCAATCTTCTCTACTCTATCAAGTGTTCATACACATCAGCAAGATACCTCCTGAGTATTCTCTTCTCCAGGCTGAACATTCCCAGCACTCTTAGCATCTCCTCATATGTCAGATGCTCCAAACCTTTAATCATCTGTGTGACTCTTCACTGAAGTCTCTTCAGTATGCCTGTATTATACTGAAAAGCCAAGAACCAGACCCATACTCCAGCTGTGATTTCACCAGGGCTGAGCAGAAGTGAAAGATCACATCCCGTGATGTGCTGGCAACACATCCAGAGGATACCATTGACCTTCCTTGCTGTAAGGGCATATTGATGGCTCATGTTCAACTTGATGTCCACCAGGACCCCCAGGTCCTTATCGGCACAACAGCTTTCAACTGGTCCACAACATGTACTGGTACCAGGCCACAGCATGTAGTTGAACTTGGGAGTATCCCTCCCCAGATACAAGACCTTGCATTTCCCTTTTTTTGAACTTCATGAAGTGTCTGTTATACCATTTTTTCATGCCTGGCAGTGTTCCTCTGTGTGGCAGCACAGCCATCTGATGTATTATTAAATGCTTCTCCACGTTTTGTGTTGTCTTCAGACTTGCTGAGGGTGCACTTTGTCTCATCATCTTGGGTCATTAGTGAAGATTTTGAATAGTACAAACCTCTGCATCAAACCCTTCTAGTGACTGGCATCCAGCTGAACTTCATGCTGCTGTTTATATCCCTTTGAGCCTTGTAGTCCAGTCACTTTTAAATTCATCCCACAATCCACTTACCTGGTCTGTATTTCAGTGCTTTGTGTATACATACGTTGAAGGCCTTGCTAAAAAGATAAGCATTAACTGCTCTCCATCCAAAGAGCCAGTTATTTCCATGTAGAATGCTTTCAGGTCAGTCGGACGTGATTTCCCCTTCTTATATCCATGCTGATTTAATCCTCTGGTCCTTCAGGGTTTGTTTCATCACCTACTCAAGGACTGAGGTAAGGACTGGCCTGTAGTTCCCTAGATCTTCCTTCTTTAAGATAGGAATGACATTTTTACTTCTAGTCCTCAGAAACTTCTGCCTACTGTTGAGACCTTTCAAAGATAACGTACCCTTAGTAAACTTTAAAAATAGCATTGGTACCGTTTCTAATTCTGTTTCTTTGCCCTTTTAGAGGTGAAATTAGGTTGCTGTTCCTTAGCTGTGAACTGCTACTTTTCAGAGGCTGTCATCAATGATAAAATAGTTATCAGTGTGAGAACAGCAATTCTACAGCACTGTGGGTTTCTTCAAATAATTCCCTTAAATTTGTTGAATATTCCTCTTCTATTTATATTAGCCAAACTGTAGCGCATGCTGCAGAAGTTGAAAATGCTCATCCAATCAAATGCACTTTACAATTAAGTTTTGTCTCTGTAAAACTTGTATTTTTATCAACTTTATTCTGTGTAATAAAATACTATTCTTATTTTTTCCAGTAAATGCAGTTGTTCATTAAGTCCTTAAATATTCTTTCCTGACTTTTTACCTATTATTTGCTTATGCTGGTGGTAGCTTTGTCTATGACTAATAAAATAATGGGTTCATGTTCTTCTTACAACAAAAATATTTGTGGACTTACTCTGTCTAGACAATCTGAGCCATCATTTACCAGTTGAAACATGTCTTAATTTTCCTGTGATCAAACTGGTATTGGGAAGCTACAAACATAGCATTATTGATACAAATACGTTGTTTCAGGTTTTGTTATGTGTACATAACACATTGATGTTTTTTCAGGGATTGTATAACAGTATATGAACCCTTTTCCCCAATGTTTCAATTTCTGTCTTCACAGAGCCAGGATTAAAAAAAAAAACTATAATGATTTTTTTCAAATTAAAACAAATTTAACAAAACCCCCATAATCTTAATGAAAACATGTTCTTACTGTATTGTGGGAATCTGAAAAGTAAAGAAATGAATTCCTTCAAGATAGGAAATATAAGACTAGTAATCTGTGAGTAATCCCTGCATGTATCTTTGATACATTGAGCCAGATGCATAGCTTTTGCACCATTGAACTAATATTTAAAATGTGCACTGTTATTTAAAATATGTTCTGTATCTCACTATTTTAGTTGTTAAGATAATTTCCAAAGTACAATCAAAGGAGATGGGGAGTGTTCTTTAAATTTGTAATTAGAATGCATTAAGCCTCTGAAGGTACTTAGAAGGCAAGGATCAAAAGTTGATTTACTGTAGCTTGACAAGTCATATTTGAATGCAGGAAGCATCATCCATGTGCAGACTTCTAGCCTACCTACTCATCAGCAGAGGCCAGGAGAAGACCACTTGAGTTAGCCTGAGAGAAACTGTGGTGAGCTAGGTTGCAACACCCAGGTTAGCATGATCAAGAGCGTTATCTGTAGTTACCATGACCCAGCTGATACATAACAAATTGGTTTGCATCTCAACCCTATATGGCTTGGAGGCTTCATTTTTTGTTCTGTCCTGAAGAGCAGCAGTGGTACCAAAGAATTGAAACAGTTCTGCTCTGCTGCTCTTGGACAAGTAGATGAACAGCTATCAAAGTGCGCAAGCATTTCTGTCTCAGTATTAGTAGTGATACTGAAGGCATATTGGTGGCAGGATGTGTTCTGTTTTGGCAAGCTGCACGTTTTGGATGCTGGGGGACAGAGTAAGTGCATCTAGTCTTAAGATTTAACTAGAAGCTGTTGAAAGATTCTGAGGTAATGTTCAAAAACAGTAATATAGTGACAATAGTCCTGGTATTCTGTCTATTCCTGACAGCAAAATAGTGCAAAGCAGAGTTGCACAGCCCTTGGTTGAGGCGTGGGCCTCCTGCTCTTACCTGCAGTCTTCACTTTCTGTGGAGTGATAAAATATTGTGGAAGTACAAATACAAAAAAAAAGGTTAATTACTTTTTCCTTTTTGTTTCTTCTAGGACTCCTCCAGGATGGTTTCAAGCAGGTATAAAAGGTATGAGATCTTTATACACAAAACATTTCTTTACATACCTAGTTCTGCTAGAATTAAAGCTGATTAAATGGGTGTTTGTACTAGAGAGATGAAGCAAACTTATCCAAACTGCTCTATTAGGTTACTAATTTAAAATAAATTCAGCTAATATTTTAATGGGTCTTACTAGTCCAGAACAGTTTCCCAAGCAAATGGTCTAACTTGACTAGACATTACCTAGCAGATAGTAGTTTCACACTTAATTTATGAAGTTTAATATATGAATTGTGTTGCTCTCTACAGTAATATTTGAAATGTATGTTTATGGTTTTGTCATACTGCTGTCTCTGTTGTAGGGGATGCTGCCTGTATGTAATATGTCCTCTTTATTATTTGTTAGTCTTTGAGTCAGGAGTTAACCAGGACATTACTCAAGTTCTTCAGTCAGAAAAATATTTCATAAGTTTTTTATGCACCTAACTAGTAAGTGAAATTTTTGCCCATGTGGAATTAATATTGATACAGTTTTCAGAATTAGTGGGAAAATGTTATGGTAGCATGGGGTCTAAAATACATGAACTGAAGCAAGACATTTGTGTAAATATATTTTTGGCACATCAGTGTATTCTCTTTTAGATATCTTTTACTCTGTGTATATGTATCCTGGGTGTAGAAGTAAGTGCAAGGAACAGCCCTCAGACATGTTCACCTATATAATCATAGAATGTTTTGGGTTGGAAGGGACCTTCAGGAACATTTAGTTCAATCCCTCTGCCATGGGTGAGGACATCTTTTACAAAATTAGGTTGTTCAAAGCCCCATCCATTCTGGCCTTGAACACTTTCAATAACGGAGCATCCGCAGCTTCTTTGGGCAACCTGTTCTAGTGTCTCATCACCCTTAGGTTCCTTTTAAGCTTTAGATTTTTTTTAACATGGTGCTGTCTTCTATATTTATATTCCTGGGTTCTCATAAATTTAGCTGAGTGATGTTTTTATTGCTGCAGGGTTTGTTTTTCTTATTTACTTTGTCTTTGCAAAATGGGTGGACTTGTCTCAACCTCAATACCTGTATACTTTCATTATTACTTTCTTATGAATCAAATGCATTTTAGTTCAGTCTCTACTTCCTCTTCAGTCCCCGTGCAGATTTTTGTAACTAAATGTATCTGCCAAATACTTAGTGGTGTGTGTCACAGTGCTTTGTGACTTTAATAAACCTTATCTTTATTCTGCATGCTGTATCCTCACTCACTTGCAAAACTTGGTTGTGTGTGGGGTGGTCATAAATAGAAGTTTGCACGATCACATTTGTAGCTTATTTGAAAAATATAAATAGGCAACTGAAAAAATAGGGAACTCCAAAGCTAGAAAATATTACAATAAGTCTTGTTTGTATAGTCTTTGTTCAGTCAGCTTTAGTTAAATGTAGGATGTACTATATTTCTTTGTGAACTTTCCTCCTCAGAACTGGCATTGCATTCAGGAGGAACCTGACTTGCTGTGAGCTGCTGTTCAATATTTTCTTACATATGTTGCCATCTGTCTTATTTATTGTTCAGTCTTCAAACCTCATGTTGAAAACAAAGGATTGTTTTTCCTGTGAGTTCAGCACAGTACCTAGTACTCACAAATAGCAGGAAGGCTGATATTTTACAGGTAGAGACTCAGTGCCCACTATGATAAGAGTTAACAGTATCTACTGGTTTTCCTCTGTGTTTGACAACATCCGCCTTCTTCTCAAGTAGTTTTTCAGGTAAGAGTTGTTGAACAAAGTATGGTTCCTAGTGGCTTTGCTTTTAGGAGTGAACACTAAAGGAAGGATTTGGGACCGGAGTCCTCTTCTATTCTAGTAATGTTTGGCTCATTTGCCCCATCCAACATCTGCAATAAGGGAAGGTCGTAGAGAAAACAGCCTCCTCTGCAGTAATTCTCAATCATTCTGGTGTAGATCTCACTTATGTCCCAAATACAGCAGAAGTCCTCTGGAAGACTGAAAATACCATTCTGTGATTACACCTAGTACTGGGTTGTGAATGTTGAAAGACTGAATTGAGACAGTAAGCTGCTGGAAGGCTCAAATATATTCAACTTAATGTGCTTTTAACAGTTTTGGATATATTCCCTTAATCTTTCACAGAAATTGAGAGCAAGGCACGTTCTCACGTAGGGACAACCTCTTGGAGATCTCATTTGAAGCAATTATTTGTGCTACTGTGACAACAGATGGTCAGTACTTTGTGGGTGGGGAAAAGAGACTGTTAGTAAACTTTGCGGACTTATGACAGCAAAAGTGAAAAGACAATGTTTGCCTAAATTCTTGAACTCTGTTATTAGACTCCCTGCTCCAGGAAGAATGCGTTGTCTGTCAGAAATTGTCCGGTCATTTCCTTCCATCTTTACTACTCCTGCTCCTTATCTTTTGCTTTCTTCCTCTTCTCCAGTTGTTTGTCATCACAGCAGAAATTGCTTCACCTGAGCATTTTTCTTCATTTCACTGGTTTCTGTTTCCTATCCCAGTTAGACACCTTTTTCACTTTCTTGTCCATTCTTGTGTTTAACCATTGAGGTCCTAGTCTTCTTTCTCTTTGATATTTTTTTTGTCTTTGTTTTTTTTCCCTGTTTCTCTGTTCTCTTCTGACTCGTAGTTCTGGGTCAATTATACCATCCTGGGCTTCCAGTTTGTTCTCTTTCCCCTCCTATATAGCGGTTTCCATGTCTACATTGAGATACCCAGCCAGTTGGCTCATGGAATTGCTGTTCACTCACTGTGTTCCAGGGCTCAAGGAATTGCATGGATTTTACTACCTCTTTAGTCAGACTGACTGGCTACTTTGCCTTATATGGATGCAGCAATCCATAGTTAAACATTTATATGACATTGCTGAGAAGCCCTTTTCACTGAGTGCCTATTGACTGGAAGACATGTTTAGAAATGAAGTCTGCTGGCTGCTGTTGTGTTATTCTACTTCTGTTCTGGCTGACTTGGACAAACTGAGCCTGTCTCTTTATGCAATAAATAAATAAAAGTTTGGAATGAGGATCTTAATCTATCCTTTTAGTCTGTCTTCTGAATTTGCTTAAAAAAATTTCATGCCTACACTCCAAAAGTTTGTGTTATATGTTCCTTTGTAGTTGCATGGTTATCAACGTAAAAGATAATAAAAATAAATTGATGGTTCTGTTGTGATCTGGAGTGGTACTGTAAGATCTCTTATGAGATGCTGACGTGAAGGCCATAGGACGTGTTCATGAGCATATTTGGGAGTTGTGACCAGCCACCTGTCCTGACTGTGACATTCATGTGATTAAAATGTGTAGGTATCCTTCAGTGGTAATAGCCCATATGAACTTCCTTATCTTTCATTGCTTCCTAAGATTTTCTTCCTTTGATCAGCCTCCTCTAGCCCATTTCAAACTTCTGTTACTGTTAACTGGGTCTGCCAGTTTTTCTGCTGCTCCGTGAGTAGTTACATTAAAACAACAAGCACTTTGCCATTAGGAAGTGGTTTCCAGATTCAGGTGCGATGCTGCCAGCATAATTGGTGTCATCACTGATTTCTCAGACAAGAGAATGACAAAAGTGTATTGTTTATTAAAATACTGGTGTGTAATCTACATGTAAAAAATGAGTTATATTTCTCTTGCATTCTGTGAACTAAAAAGTTTGTTTGCAAGTAACTGTATAGCAAGATATGTATGTGGATATAGGAAAATTTCTATAAGTACAGAGAATTTGTTTTAGCAACTTATTTTTAAGACATTTTCCTAGCTTTTGAACCAATTTAGCTTCTTTCTAAAAAAGGTTTTAAGTTGGAAAGAAAACCTTGCAAATCAGGATTTAAAATCACTCAGAAGACTTTTGCATAGTTCATGGATGAGACAGATCAGGCCGGATCAGTTTTCAGAAAGAGTTGGATTAATCTCTTAGTGGTTCAGAGGTGTGTTTCCCTTATCAGTTTGTTTATTAAGGGAAATGAATACAATATGGGGTGGTCTTACGACTTCCAGACAAAATGTCGGAGGGTTCTTAGATTACTACAAAGCTTAAGCCGCTTACGACTTCCAGACAAAATGTCGGAGGGTTTTATCCCCTTCTTTTAGTATTGCATGGCACACTAACATGGAACCCAATAGACAGAGACCCTTACACACTAGTTCTAAAAGGCCATGTTTTACTCAAGTTTAACATTCATGCAAGAGCTGAAAAACAAATGAGGAAGAAGAGATTGCAAGAGAAGAAGCTGGTGCTTCAGAGTACTCCTTGGAAGTTCTGTGAAGGAAATGTTAAAACCATGCTGAAATTCTCATATTCGGTGTTCTTAGATTACTACAAAGCTTAAGCCATAACAATTTGCATTCCATCATACTCACCTTGGTCTCACTAATTAAAAAAAATGCAGCTGTGAAATACTATTTTATAATGCTATGCCCAGACTTTCCTGTTTACCCATGTTTGGGAATTCTGCAGTGAGGGGTGGCTGTTGAAGCACTATCATGTCCAACTTGTTACATTAGGATAACTACTGTGCAGCTATGAACACCAGAGATAGACCAAGATGATTCAAGGTGCTTTTCTTGACCTTTTCAGCCAATGCTGATGTTATGATAGAGCAGAAACACTTAGGGTTTATCTGCAGAATTTTTTGATGGTCTAAGCTGAGTTGGCTGCAGTTTCTCACTGTCCCTTGAGCCAGTGCAGCTGGACAGGGAGCCACTAGGACAGGGAGGTCTAGGGAGCCGCTGTGGCTGAGAAAGTCAATCTCTTCCTTTGGTGGGCTGCTGGGTTGCTGCATCAGCTCCTTAAATGGTTTCCTACACAGTCACCTGAAGGCCAGAGCCAGGAAAAGTGGATGAAACTAGGAATGTGCAGTTGTAGAGAAGACTGGCTTTCCTTAGCCCAGCTCCAAAAGCATGGACTTGGCTTAAACCACCTGAAGTAACAAAATTCCAAGGTGGCCAGTTTAGAAATAATCTTTTGCTCATTCTTCCGAAGAAGCTGTTGACAGCTGGCTGGATTTCAGTGACATAATTAGTTAGGAGTTTCCAAATCAAATATAGTTACATGATTCTGGCAATAAAAAGAAATGTGTTGTAGTTGAAATAGATGAAATCTGGTTTTGACTGGGTGATTTTAATTGGATGAAATTGCAGTTTGGACAGTGCTTCAGGAAAACATTGAAAGAACTAAAGACATATTGGAAGAAGCAAGATTTATTCCACCTTTCTGTAATATGGCAGTTAAACCTTCCCCTGTGTAAATAACTTATTTTATTTTAAAGAAAATTACTAGAATATAATCCTTGTGTTTCTGTGTAAGGGTGGTCAAACTGCGATGTTTTTCATAAGTACAGCCAGAAAAAACTTTCAAAGCAAGTCTTCATAAGTTGCAAAAGTATTCTCTGTTTTCAGTATTCTAGTACAAGAATACACATTTAAAATTAGGTGTTGATAGTGGCTAATAGTAACCTAATGGAAAAAGAAGTTGAATTTTGAGAAGCATCTTGTCAAATTTTCCCTTTTGAAGCAGTAGTGAGGTATGTTCTATCCAGATGGATTCTCATCTGGGTACTCTGATTGCTGTTCTACAGGTACACATTCTAATCCAGTGTACATATGGCCACAAATACAATTTCAGATACTCTTATTGAAAAATAATTTTAAAAAATACTACTTCCTGCTGCCATACCCTGTGTTTAGGTGTTTCAAATGCAAGTGTTGAAACAATCATGTGCATTAAGTTCTATCCTAAGTGTTCATATCTGCACAGTTCCTCAAATGCTAAGAAGTGGAATGCATTTTGAACTGCCTTTTTGAGCAGATCCCTATTCCTGCAGACCCCTCATCTTTTTTCAGCTTGTGTTAATGACTGGTTTTACCCAATGTACATTTATTGACAGTTGGTGTTCTTTCATGCCTTTTGTGAGATTCCAGCAACTTGCAAGTATTAGTAAGCCTTTATTCAGCTGTGAAGCCAAGGAAGCAAAGTTTCAGTTGCAGTCTCAAACTAGATGGGTTCTGCTGCCAGATGCATGCACTTTCCCCTCACTCCCCCAAAAAAAGGCATAAACCAAATTTGTTTTCTTAGTAGTATAGAAAGCTCTTCAGTTTAGACAAATTATTATTATCATTACTACTAGCAGTAGTGTTGTTACATATTTATAAACTGGGTTTTATATATATTCAAATATATAGGTTTATTTCCATAGAAATATCTTTTCTAGGCCTGGTTGAGAGGTATTTTTTCTTAGTAAAGCATAGGCACCATGTTCAGTGATACTATTCTAGATAAGTTTTCTTCCTTGCATAAGGCTCACAAAGTGACATTGCATCTGAAGGCTAAAATTCCATTAATTCCCAATGATGTATCACTGTGTCTCAGATGGTAACTTTTTTGTTGTTGCCGTGTGTTGGACATTGGTTATAACAGCCAAAATAATTAACTTTGTATCTGATGCATTCCTTCTGTTATGTTCCATACTGATGCCTCCTTGAATGGTTTATTTTAAAATCCCTTTTCCTAAAGTCTTCATGGTATGTCCTTGTACTTGATGGTACTGAGAAGGAATGTGTTCGGTAGATTCTGCTCCCCAGTGGAATAGACGAGGAAATTTTTGAGTGTGAGTTTTAGGGAAAATACAGGAAATTTTCAGTATTAAAATTTTCAGTATTAATACAACCTGTCCTATCTAGGTATTCTGTCTTCTAATTTTCCTGGTGGAGCATCTGCCAATATCACTTACTGGAGCTAAGCTGATAATCCAATATGTTGGGGAAAAGGGTTCTTTTTTGAGTGCTGAAAAATTGAGCATTTTTTGTGTGGTCTATCCTTGAGACCTTCAATAGCATGAAAAATCATACCTTTCAGAAAGCTAAATAATCTAGACTTTATAGAGTTAAGCTAAAATATTTCTCTTATGTTGTGTTGCAACATGCGTATCCGGTCTATAAATGTTTTTTAAAAAAATCTTCTAGATGAAGAATAAACAGTGCTAAATATGGTAATAACATTAAGCCACAAAATTCCTTACAATTGTGTCAGTGTGCCTTGGAAACTTCACACATACTGGAGGAAAGCAATATTTATATCCATGAAAAGACATCCTTTTGCCAGATACTCCTGCTTTTGATTTGCACCGTATCCATCTAGATTTGCACATAGTCTGCAGAATTGTTTTCTAGAGTTATGAAATGTAAAACTGTTAAATGAATACATTAATCATATACACATCTAAGTTTTAAAGGAAGTGCTTTTCATTCTTTTCTTTAGTGCTGTAGAAAACCACTGTATACATACTTCAGCTGTGCGGTGTCACAGAATCACAGACTGGTTGAGGTTAGAAGGGACCTCTGGAGGGTGTCTTGTCCAACCACCCCCTTGCTCAAGCAGGGCCACCTAGAGCTGGTTGCCCAGGACCATTTCCAGATGGCTTTTGAGTATATCCATTTGAGTTCTCCTGGTGAAGACTGAACAAGGGTTGTTGTTTTGGTTTGTGTTTTTTTAAAAAAATCTTTGACTCTTTATCTGTATATTTTCAAAGTTTAAGAAATGTGGGTTTTGTGGATTGAGGAGGAGAATACCTGTCTCTCTCTGCCTGGTCCCAGGGCACTCTGTTCTGCTGCTCTTAATTATTCATTAGATTCTACATCAAGATTCAATCATTGCTATTAGGAATAAAATAGCTATCGGAGGAACACTGATACATTTGTGACTTGGAAAATGCTTGACTTCTCATATTTAAATTAGCACTTTTTTTTATACATAGCAATCATGATGCTTTTTTAAAACTAGCTTTTCTGCTTTTGCAATGCTTACCTTTTGAGATTCCATGACAGTGATTTTTAAGGAATAGATCCAAAAAAAAAAGCATACCACCAGTGTCTATAAAAGGAGCTATAACAAACTGCTACGTATCCAAGTTCTGAAGTAAAATATTTGAAAATAGCATAAAATTAATCTGTTGGGCTGTGTAACTTTTTCATTTTAGTTTGCTTTCCATTTCTTTATATGTCATAATTCCTGAAAAGTCAGTTGATACTTGTAAGCTTCTTACATTCTGGACATGTACTTGTTTTTTATCCTTTGTGTTTTCTTGTAATTAGCAAGATGCTTGGTTTAAACTCTTGTTGTGGTACTTTGGTTTTTAAAATAATAGAGTCATAAAATGGTTAAGATTGAAAGGGACCTTAGAGATCATCAGGTTCCAACCTCCCTGCTATGAGCAAGGACACCTCACACTAGACCAGGCTGCAATAGTCTCATCCATGCTGGCTGTAAACACCTGCAGGGAGGGGGCTTCCACAGCCTCCCTGGGCAACCTATTCCAGTGCCTTATCCTCATGGTGAAGAATTTCTAATCTAAATCTCCCCTCTTCCAGTTTAAAACCATTACCTCTTGTCCTATCACTCTAGTGAAAAGCCCCTCCCCAGCTTTCCTGTAGGCCTCTGGGTTTTAATGTACGCAGTACATAAAACTTTTGAATCTTTAAAAACAAGAAAGGAAGAGTATGTGTTTAAACTTGACTATCTATGTGATGAGGACTACATTACCCAAATATTTGGTTCCCTGAGGCAGTGAATTCAGTAAGTTCTCAGTAACACAAGAGCTGTGAAATAAATTCTCTGCAGTTAATATTAGACTGACTGATTGACTGCTTTGGAAAGCACTTCTTGTTACTTTTATAATTTTAATTTGTTAAATGTTTAAATATAAATTAAATAATTTATAATAAATATGTGTATAAATATATAAGTATAATAAATATTTATACAAATATAAATATATAAAAAAATATGCTTTGCTCCTTGCCTTTGTAGCACTGCTAATGCACCAGAAGATGATGCTCCAAATAGATACCCCCGAACAGACAGGACAACTTACAGCAGATACAGCAGGGATGCAAATTCTTCTGGCAGTTCTGTACCAAATAACGCGTTGGAAAAGAGGATCGAGGAACTTGAAAGGGTAGGTACCAACTAACATCTGCATGGCATGCATCTTACATAAAGTACCCTTGAAATTCCCTGGGGAAATTTACAAGTAAAAGATACAGAAATTATGCTACATGCTTGAAGCACAGATAGTTATGTCTATAAAAATGTATAAAGAGTCAGACTGACTGAGAAGAATGTGAATGTTCTAATCCAGATGTTTAGTTGTCACTTGGTACATAAGTGAGAAATAGTTGAGGTAAAGATCAAACACTTATGAAGCCAGCAGTGCTCTGCATCTATCTTATGTGCACCTTGTGACACACCAACACGGGGCAGATAACTTGGGGGAAGGAAGGGCTTGCTAGCTGTTCAGAAAATGAGTAAGCCTGTTTCTGATCTACTTCTTGTTTTGAATTTTTTAATGTACTGAAATATTATACAATTTAATTGCTATCCAGCTGTTTGTCAAAGTTTTAAATATTTAAAGCAAATATTCAAAACAAAGTTTTCCTTATTTCAGATATTCTTAATACAGACAGTTTTTGGAAAATACAACAATGGTATAGCTGAGTTTTTCACATAAAACTGCATTGTGCTAAATAGTGTCATCTGTGTAACCTATTACTGGCTTCTCTGTCTTCCTCTGAAGTGGATTTTTATGAGTAACTTGCCAAATATTCTTGAATCATATGGATGAAAGTTACTAAGTAAGCACGATTCAAATAGATTTTTTTTGAGAAGGATATTTTGTATAAATTACATTTTTTTAACAGTTGGGTAAGCCTGGTTTGAGCGAAGCATATCATAATCCTTCCTTTCAAATAAGCTCCTTTCTGAAATATTCTAACTGCCGGTAACACAGAAAATAGAGGAAGACTTAAGGGCTTTCTTCCAGTGTCCTGAAGCCTGATTTACTGAATTCCTAATGGATGCTTTAATTTTTTCTCACATTTAGGCCCACAGATCTAACAGCGAGTCTTCTTTCGTTGTTAATGATAGTATTACCTGCCTTTGCCCTGCCCCGAGAAAAGAAAAAAAGACTAACTCTTCTAATGTAACAATTTTGGAAGCTTATACTTTGCATTTACTTACTTCTCTTCTGGGCCTCTGTCCAATTTGGGGTTCATGCTTAAGTTAAATGTTAATTACAACATTATCTCTGGAATCAGACATACCACACAGGTTTGCTGTGGGTAAAATTTTTGCTCAGATGTCTTTCTTTAGCTCCTTGAAATGTAAGGGCTTGAATATGTGGGTTAGACTTGCTGTAGAAAAAGAATTCTTGGTAAGTGTGTGTTTTTCTTCTGTGTTTGTTTTAAATGGTAATAATGTAAAACTGTTTCTTAAAACCAAAAACTACATATCATACTTCATTGTATATTCTGGTTTTAGGAACTTGCAAAGGAGAGACAGGAAAATGTGAGGTTAATGAAGATGACACAGGACAAGGAGGAACTAATTGGAAAGCTGAAGGAAGAAATTGATTTATTAAACAGAGTAAGCACAGACTTTCTTACATGTTGCTATATAAAGGGGGGATTAAAGTCCCTGTATTCTCTATGCTTTTCATGCACTCGCATCCACTGGGCAGGCTCAGAAGATAATTACATGTGGTTTATTTTTTGTATTTGTGCAACTTGTCAAGAGGCATGTCAATAAGTTGTATTTTTTCCAGGTGGCTTCTGTTTGTCATGGTTAACTCTCATAAGTTGTGTGCTACTGGAGTACCTGAATTTTTTGTTGCTGTAAGTGTTTGTAGAACAGGGTCATAAAAGCAAGAGTTCTTTACTGCCTGTTCTTTCCAAATTCAGAATGTAGTATTCCAGGAAATAATTAACTTGGAGTTTTATCAGTTTTTTTAGTAAATTGTTACTTTAGTCAGACAAAATAATTATACATTTCATTTCATTTTAGTCAGCTTTTAATTACTAGTAATAGTTCAGATAGATTTAGGAGTAAGTGCTTTATATTCTGACACATACTTTGATACTCTCTATTGTTGATTTCCATGTAACAAGACTTAGGGCAGGAGGACTTGGGCCAGCATCACTCACACAGGATGGGTGGGCTGGAGAAGAGTGGATAGAAGATTGAGATGTGCTAGCGAATGGGATAGGATAAGAAGTTGTAGAGTTGATAGAAGATACCCATTTTAACAAGTTCCAGTTTTAAGGGCAGACTCTTCCATAGGGTGGATTAGTGCCTTCATCTTGAAATTCCTGGCAGAGGTGCAGAGCCTAGATGTACTAGAGAAATAGGCCTCTACTAGTCTAGTGAAGACATTCCTGTAAAACTTCAGAAAAAAATTTCAGAAGTGACTTTGTTCAATCCAGCAGTGAAGAGGAGCAATAATACTTTGTGTGCATACTGGCAAACTTTATTTTTCTGCTATTTATTTGTAACAAAGGATGACAGCATTCACAAGTTTATGAACTAATCTAGACCACAAAAGGATATGAGGTTATTCTGCAACTGATTTTTTTTTTTTTTTTTAATAAATTTGGAAGTTAATTTGTAGGATAAATGAAGTATGTTTTTGGAGAGATTTCTGTTTTAATTGAGGAATTGGTCTTCATGCTATTCTTCCATTCTGCAAAGAATCTGTCACATCTAAGCTGATGACCTTATTACAGTCAAGGCAAGTGTTCATTCCATCTACATAATGGATGATGAAGCTACTTAATACTCCTGGTCACACCTGACTTCCTGATCCAGAGGTCGGAAAGTACAAATCAAAAGAACGTCAATCACTGTAAGCTTGTGTTTAGGACCACAACTGTTTATGAGGTTTGCTTTTCAAGAAACAGGGTTATTTTGTTCTACTATATTTGAAGTATGATGTCCTAATTAAAATCTATCGAGTGCCTGACTAGAAACCATCTTGGAACATCTGTAGTAAAGTCAAGCAGTGCTTGTTTCTTGCCCGTGTTATATATGATGGCAATTTCTGCTTATTGTGTGGAAAGAAAACATGAAACAGAATACAGTATTTTCAAAAACCTCAGTATTCTACAATTACTAAAATGGTACCTTTCCATGACATCTGTAAAGCCATTTTATTGGTTCTCCCTAGTTAGCGTCTTTAAACACAGAAGACAATCTTTGTTTTCTTTCTCCATCAGGTCAGCATTTATCATAGCTATAACATTGTCTGTTAGCTTAATTGCAGTGCAGACTATTTGTGTTTGAATCCCTTGGGCTTTTCTTAATGATGACATAACTGCCTTTTGACTTTATGACCAGCATAATACTTTGTCTTCTTACAGAAGTTTAAACCCATGTCTCAAGTGATGCTTCCATTAAAACAGATGCAGTTTTACTTTCTTTTTTAACAGCTCTTGGATTTATGATTGCTGCTATATTGGCTATCCATGTGGATTTAGAAAGAGTAATTTAGAATATTAAGACTGTTAAGAGAAGCTACAGAAATACTGCATCATTCCCATGATAAAAGGATATGGAAGTTAATAGGACAGTTATATTTGCCTAAAGTTTATTATCATAACTGAGATCATGAGAGCCAGCACTTTGGACGTCCCTTAGTTTCTTTGTGGAACTGTTACTGTATAGACCTGGCACTGAGGCTGGATGCTTTGCATGGAAGAACAGTTGTGATCTTCAGCCTTCTGCTTAGATAAAATAATGTCCTGAGGACTAAACTTCAGGAGTTTATGCAGAGAACTTTTTAAAAAGTTTTGCTGCTAGACAACCTAAATAGTGGACTCTAAATTTGACCATCTACACATTCATTGTATTTCTCCATCTTTTCTATCCATCAAAATGCACAGTTACTGCATGCTAAGTTGCACAAATATGGAAAGAATTTCACGTTAAAGCATCTAAATAACCTCCTAAAATGCCATTTTATTTCATAGTGTTCTTACTGCTCAGCCCTCATGTTTAAATAAATCCTCTTTCTAGAAGTTTCAGTGGGTTCATGCCATGTATGCATGCTTGGTTGGCAAAGATCTCATGTTACACTTGAAAATCTGTTTTTCCAAAAATCCTGACAATTTTTTGCAGACTTTATCTCTTTTTAAGTAAATATGTTTTTTTTAATATAGCGATATAATTTTATTGAGATCAGTAAATACATCACAAAGATACTTTTAGTGGCTAAAGTGCTGGGAGTGAAAGAATGCCATTTATTGCAGAAAGCCTTTTCTATTTCTCAATAAAAATGCAGCTCGTGTTCTTTAAGTATGTCTGCCACTTTTTTTGTAAGAAAGAGTAACTGCTCCATAAAACCCTCAAGTGCCTGAAGAGAAAGGCATCTTGAGACATTTTAATATTTGTAGGCTAAGTTCAACTGTTGATTAGTTTACACTTGGTCATCTCTGACCTCACTAACATGTCATTGTAGTTAAATGTATGTTTGTAGAGAGTCTGTCAGAGAAGATTTACAGTCCTATTAGTGTCACTTGTGTAGTTATCTGTTCCTTTGGTATGTGAAGTCCAAGCTTTCTTGATACTGCATTGTTTTTACTAATACGCATGAATTAGTGTTGTAATTTTGAATAAGAAGCTTTAGATTTCAGAGTGGCAAAAAAAAACCACCTACATCTCTTGGTCCATTATTTCTGTAGATATTTAAACTGCAGTAGTTATTTTTCCTGGCTCATGTTCAAGAAATTCCTACTTGTAGTAATCTTTGGAATGTTATTTTTGTAGCATAAACATTTCCAAACTTTTTATATTTTAATTTGAGTAAATTACAGGTATATTAAACAGAAGGCTTTTAGGTAAGCTTTTAATTGAGGCGTCTAATGGCTAGGTTGAAAGCAGTCCAAACACAGTGTTACAGATACTGAGCTAAAAAAATACCATTTTATTGAAGGAGTGTTATTCCTCCCATCTGATTATTGGTCGAAACTGCACAGGAGAGGAAACAAAGTGTGTTTCTTACTGTTACGCCATAAACTGCATTTATAGTAGCTATCCATCAAAACTTTTCATGTTTAGATATTTAAGTAACTTGTATCTGTTATGTTGGAGTGGTCAAATGCTTTCCCTGGAATTCATTCGTACTGTGATTCGTACTTCTCTGAGGCAAGGAGGAATTTCAGCTAGTGATTTCTTGTTTCCATATTACAAAAGTAATTGCAAAAGTATTGTGATACGGATTTTGGCTTGGCAAACTGAAGAGGCTTTTAAAAATAATTAGCCAATTAAGCACAACATCTCTAGCATGCTCTTCTGGAATGACCCCATTAAAAAGAAATATGAAAATAAGCTCCATGTGTCAAACACCACTCAACAACTTAAAGGGAACAAATCTTTTCTCTGCTACTGTTTTATGCTTAATCTAGCATGGCTACGGTAGGGTTTTTTAGACTTCAGTGAAAAGGCGTCTGAAATCTCTGATGAGAATCCTGGTTCATCCTCCTTTGCCCGCCTTTCACTTTCTGCCTAGAAGGGCTGTCCTTTGGGTCACTCTTCTGTTATGTCATGTTTTCATTCTCATTCTGTTTCTTCCATGTTGTTTGTTTTTTTTTTCAGTAAAAGTGTTTTTACTGGAGTAATGCTTATATTAAAACAGCTGATTTCACTGTTTTTCATTTTAAAGGCTTGAAGATACTTGGTAGGAAAAAAGTGAAATGGGAACTGGGTAAATGTGGTAACTGGTGAAAGAGTGATGAACACTTGAGGTGTGAGCAATCTATTTTAAGGACCCATTATGACTGTGTGTGTTTGCTTTTCTTTTTTCAGTAGCAGTTTAGATAGAAGTTGCAAAATGCCTTTTCATTTTTTTTTCACAGAAAAGAAAAAAGAATAGGCAGTACTTTTTCTGAAAATGTTGATAGTCAGTTTAAAGCACAAAACAGATCTTCTTGCAATAATAACCAGTGATGTGTGTATGTTAGCAGGATAGTTGCAGACAGGCAGTCTGGTGACCAGAGTCAAGAGCTGACCAATACACTCTCTATATGCCAGTAATCACCGCTCTGCTATTTTGGTTTCTAATGCATGAATGCCTGCTGTAGCTTTAGTTTGAATATATGTTTCAATTAAAATGTGCTTCTACATAGAAGTATAATATTACTGTTTTGTAATTGCAGTAACACTTGGGAAAGGCTAGTTCAACAGATACAAGGGTAGCTACCGTGACACTAATTCTTCCTAACCCAAACTTCTTCATTTCAGAGCTAAGATGTTAAATTCATGCTGCTACTAAGGTAGAGATTGTATTTATGAGAAACATGTCTTTTTCCTTTCACAGGACCTAGATGATATAGAAGATGAAAATGAACAATTGAAGCAAGAAAATAAAACCCTCTTAAAAGTTGTTGGACAGCTGACAAGGTAGAAGATTCAAGCCTCAATGAGGAAAGATTTAAAAACTACTGATTGAACATTAAGGTCAATATAGTAATACTTCCTGTGTTGCAGTATGTTATAATAACTGTCTTTATATTTATTGTTAGGAAACCAGATGAATGTTTATTTTCGTAGTACTTTCTTCTTCATTCAATGAAATGGCATCAAATTTAGGGTATATTTTTGGCTTTCTTTTCACATAAGAATAATTAAATTTTTTTGCATACTTCAAAATACTATGTTCAAAAATATTTGGGTTTTGTATCTTCAGATTACATTTGGATAAATTACAGTAATTTAGAACATAGCAGAAAGATCACTTTCAGTCCATGTGGGTGTATATTTTTGAAATGAATGGAAGCAATACGTATAAGCTTTGTTTACACAGATCCAAAATACATATTTTGGGAAATATTTCTCTTTTTTTTGTTTAAACAGCTGTAAAGTGGATGCCTTATTACTGATGTATAACATTTTGCAGATTGATTACTTGCTCTAAAACACTTACATGTTGAGGTTTTTTTACTGTATCTGAAAGACTGACAGCAGCTTTTTTTTTTTTTTCTTCTGTGTAACAGTATTCTGGCAGGATGGGGAGGTTTTATTAAAAAAAACAACCCATATACCAAAAAAATAAATAAATCAGTAAATCACCTGTGGTACCAGCATTCATGAGGTCTTCAAATAATTTTGAAATTGTGCACTGCGGTTTATTTTAAAGCTTTTGTTTTAGCAATGAAATGCATGTTTGCCATCAGGCAGTAAGTTTGTTTGCTGTGTTGAGAATTGGAACAAAGCCTGGAGCTTTAATTTTAGTAAAGACACCTTTGCAGTACTCTTCTACTTAAAGCTGTCATCTTAACGTTTGTAGTGATTATAAGCAATATGAGTTTTTTGATGTTTTCATTTTTTAAGCTGGGTGAAAAATTTTGTATGTAACAAAGTAGAGAGACATACAAGCAATTTATGCCCATTTGAAACATCAAATTGTTTTAAAAAACGTTTTATACTTGATTTTAAATTAACAAGGTGTTTAAAAAGTGCCTCTTTAGATATTGCAATCCAGTTGTGACTGTGTACTGATTCTTCTATAAGTAGACAGAATTTCCATTTGACATTAACCACAGATCTCAATTAACAGTTCTCTTCCCGAAGTTCTTGTTAGGCTAAAATTTTATGTACTTTATTTCACCTTTAATACAGCACATTTTTCATTCCTGATCAGAATCAATGTATATGTCATTTGAGTCAGAACACTAGAAGTGAAAACATTTCAGAGTCTAGGCTTTTTTTTTTTGAATATTTGAAGTTTGGTGTAAGAAAGTTGCATGCATATAGATTTTTTTTACCTTAAAACTTAAAGGCAACTTTAATGTATAACGTTCACCTTTTCAGATCTGCAGATTGTTTTAATGATGCTTATTTAATGACTGTAGGAATTTCTTCAATTTCAAATCCAGGTATTATTGTTTCACCTTGGATTGTTTTGGATCTAGAATAGGTTATTTTGCATTTCTGTATTCTAATGAGGAGGAAATTGTAAAGCTTTAAAGTATTTTTCAAGACACTTACATTCCAGGATGTTTTTCTTCACAGTGGATGAAATCCCATGGGACACCATTTAAAACCTTTACTCAGGGGTTTAAATGATATGGGGAGTTTGTATAGACCCTCTGAACTATGATATACACCAGTGAATATTGCTTTTAATATTATTCAAACAGTGAGAAGTCCCTTAATTTTTCAGTCTCATGAAATTAAAAATGTAATCAGTTGAGATGTATGCCTTCTGAATAAATATGAAACTCTCTGGAAGAAGATGTGATTTTCTTCTCTGTCTACTAGGTAGGAAATACACATACCTGTCTGTGGCATGGGATGTCAGACTTTTTGAAGCATCACTAAGGAGTTAATACAGAACACACATATTAATACGAAGACTTAAATGAGCTATTTAATAAACTGTATTTCACATACATTTTAAACCAAAGAACAACAGCAAAGAGCATAAGTAAGAGTTACTTGTCATATTATCTCTTCTTGGTTTCCCAGTGTATTGGCTAAAACTTAGGAGCAGAAACCCCAAAATTAGGATTTCTTTTTCAACGTGGACATGTAGCTGACAGGAATATTGGGCAGAATAACTTCTAATACCCTAGATTGAGGAGGTACTGGCAAAAGAAATTTCCAAGTATTTGAAAACTTCACACATAACATGTGAGCGAAGGAACTGTTGGGAACTCACAGATAGAAGTACATCAGGACGCTATTGTTGTTTTGTATTATTGTAAAAATGCAGAATTCCTCATGGTTTTAAAACTTCCCACAGATTGTACCTTGAAGCATAACACTTACTCTAACATTTTGGAATGTTTAGATGGCTTTTTGGGAAAAAGTATGTCAGTACCAATTCATTATCACTTACATTATCAGGCTTTTTGGAGAAGTTTAGTAGACTCTAGGAAAAAAGATATATTAAGACCAATCTAGTAAGTACTTGCCATTATCTTCTTATTTAAGCAGGGTACCATTATACTCAAGTTCAAACATGGAATAAATTTTTATCTTAGGTGATTTGAAGGTGTTAAAATAGCTACCTTACCAGCAATGCACTAACCCATGTTCACATCCTCACCAGTCCAACACCTCAGTTGCTCTCAATCATGCGATTTAGTGTTGGTGACTTTCACAAGGAAATTCAAAATTTCCTTTCCAAAAAAGGAAAATTTAAATAAATAAATGCCCATGTTTAAGTTCAGTGTTACTTGATATGTACATTAACTGTCTGTATTTGCAAATGAGTGGTTTTATTTCTGTCTTTAAAGCAAAATTTTTCATAGTTAACTACCGGATTTATGTTTCCACATTTGGAGATAAATTATTTGTGTTGTATTGGCTCTGAATTTGAGAGATGGAGTGAAAAAAGAGGGTAACAAGAAGGAAATCGGTGATCTCCAAAGACTGAAGTGTAACCTAATGATTCTTCTTCTATTCAGCTGTACTGAGAATTAGCTATGGAAAGATTTGTGATTGGCATAAGTACTATGAAAGATACAGGAGTTTTAGTATCCTGGAAGCAACTGAGTAATTTACATCAAAGCTCTTTGCAACTTGCCTGGTATCATTACAGCTTGGAAACCTGCTACCATAAGAGAGACCAAAAGGAATATTGGAGGTCCAATTACCTTTTAACATTTTGCTAGGAGAGTAGAGTTACAGTGATTCCAGCTATGTTATTGTTTTCTGTAAGGTCGCTGTGGCTATTTCCAACTTGAATTGAAACAAATCAGTATTAGTAGCCAGGAGGAAAGGTAATAATGGGAAACAAATACGAGTAATAACTATGGGTGCCATTAACACATGCCTGAGTGTCAGTATTTCTTGGGCTTAGACCCTTTATGAAGATGTCAGTTGATTTGGTCCATTTGCATCAGTATTAATGACCATAAACATCTGACATTCTTAATAAGAAATATTTTATTTGAATAAATTACCATTGCAAGCCATGACTTTAAAAACCCAGTAATTCCTACTGGTGCCGGTAGCTGCTGAGACTGAGGAGCTAAGGATTATACTTTAAAGTTTTGTTAAAAAAGAAACAAATTAATTCTGGATCTTTTGGTTTAATTTGACATAGAAGGTCACTACAGATCTGTTCCAAGCCAGTCACTCTGTTGTCAGTACCAGCATAAGGTGTTGACACCAGCATTTCCATTTCAGTTATTAAGCTTTTATTTAGGACAAAACATATCCAGGACAAAAAGGACTTTTGCATATTTTAGTAGCATTCATGATCTTCCAAGTATATCTACTTACTCTAGCAAATATCCATCTATCACTTCTCCTTGTACTGTAACAGATGTAAACTACCTTGTTCATTTAACCCTTTTGCTTTTATTTCTGGATTTCTGGTGTAACTGTTCTTGTTCAGGGCTCATTATGATTTTTTTGTTCTGGAAAATTTGTGTTAGTTGGGTTTTCCTCTGAAAATAGTGTCGTAATAATGTGGAGTAATTTTTTTAAATACCCATTTATGCATTTAAAAATTGAAGCATAATTAAACTATAAATAGCTAAATATCCATTTTAGTTTTGAACATTGACTAGTTGTGATATTATTGGTGATATCAGATTTAAAATTATGTTGAGATTCTTGCCATTGCAGGTAAAAGGTTCATGTTTAGTCTAACAATAAAGCCTGTGTGCCTTTGTCCAAATAAAACAAAAAATTATTTTTAATCCAGCTGACTACTTATTGTGTTTAAAGGAGAATTAATATTGTCTGACTAAAATTCTATCTGGATTTGTCAGCCGTACTGGGAAGTTCCCATCCTGAACTGCTAGAATAATTTTTGCATACTCTGTTCTGGAGCCCCTAACAAAAGAAGGAGATGAAGCTCCCGGAGAAAGTCTCCAAAGTAGCGCCATCATCTCAGAGGCCTATGAATACAGGCTGAGAGAGCTGGGGCTGTTCAGCCTGGAAAAGAAGAGGCTCAAGAGAGACTGTATAGCAGCCTTCCAGTACCTGAAGGGAGGGGGCTACAGGAAAGCTGGGGAGGGACTGTTTACAAGGGTGTGTAGTGAGAGGACAAGGGGTAATGGCTTAAAACTGAAAGAGGGAAGATTTAGGTTAGACATCAGGAAAAAAATTATTTCCTGTGAGGGTGGTGAGACACTGGCACAGGTTGCCCAGGGAAGTTCTGTTTGCCCCCTCCCTGGAAGTTAGGGTAGGTTAGATGGGGCTCTGAGCAGCCTGATCTAGTGGAAGGTGTCCCTGCCCATACATGGGGTGTTGGATCTAGGTGATCTTTTAGGTCCCTTCCACTCCCAACTATTCTTTGATTCTGTGACTCAATTCTTCAAGTGTGTATGTGTTTGCACACACATACACGAGAGAAATCTGTGTATTTCTGTGATACAAATTTTCTGCTTCAGGAACATGGCGAATATCTTTCCATCCGTTAGATGGAAATGATTTTTCCCATACTTCAGAGTTGAAGTATAGCCCTTAGCAGGGAAAGATAATCAAGGATGTTACCGTGCTGCTTCTACACAAAAAAAGTGACTTCACAATACATTTAATTTCTGGAATCTCTATATGAATACATGTTCTGTTCTCCTGCACAGGCAAAATCATTAAAGACAACCTTCTTTCATTGCTGCAGACTACACATAAAGAGAAAAAGTGGATCATCAGTGAACACCAAGAAGATAATAATTGTTATCACCATTTCTACCTACATCTACAGCCCTGCAGCTTCTGGTCTAGCAGCTGACAACCCATCAAGTATGGAAACTGATGCTTACATTTCACTTGGCATTCCCTGGACAGGAAGGTCTAATTACACAGCCAATAGCCATAGTCTTTCCTGCTGATATTTCAGTAGGAATTTCTGTTTAATCAAAATTCACTGGCAATTTCTAGATTCACTCAAGACATTTGAAGTGATATTAAGCATTGACATGTTTTAATATTTGATTAGGGAATGGGTGGGATGTTTCACACCACATAAAAAGACAGTGCTTCATTTTCTTAGGCAATGTCAAGTCCCCTAAGGATTTGCTTGAAGTAAAAGTCATTGCCTACAGGTAAGAACTTTTTAATGTTGAACACCTTTAAACTGAGTTCATTTTATTCTCTGATGAGGGTGCTCGCCTCAACAAACTCAGAATTTCCAGGCCTTCTTTTAACAAGCACTGGAAACGAAATGTCTATGTAAAAGTTCAAGGAGTAGATTTTAGGCTTAAGCAGTTTAAGATCAAAAGAAGTCTGTAAGTTCATGTTGCCTTCATTGAAGAAAATCTGGCTTAAAGGAAAACCCAGCAGTGTTTCTGAGACACTACCTTGATGGTCATTGATGGGCTTCTAGGGAACACAGATGTCTCTGGAAGCACCTTAATATAGTAAAGGATAACAGCAGAGTTCCAGAAATGTCTGACTTGCATTTTCTACTAGTTTGGGCCAGACTGTGCAAAACTTGGTTAGCAATCGGTGATGGGATTGTAGTGGCTGTTGCTAATGAAGGATTGGGAAAAGTGAGATCCTCTTAGTTTTTATTTGTATTTTAGACTTTTTTCAAGAAATGTGTTGTAAATCACTGAGAGATTGAACACTAAACTTTGGCAATAATTGTGTGAATTTTAGAATCGTTGAGGTAAAAATAATCCCAGCCAATGATGTTTTTTCATCCATATGCTGCAAATTTTTAAGAATATGAAATAACATAGGTATCAAACTTTGTTTTGAGATCTGGAATTTCATTAATGAGAGAGCTAATGAAAACTTATGTGTATTTGGTGCTAATCCTCTGCTTTATTTTTTCTGGTGAACAGAAATGCTACTGAAGACGAACAGGTTTTGTAATGGATCTTCTCATTGTTGACTTCTTTAGGTGTTACGGCTAATAAAATCTGTGCTTTCTGAAATAGCAAAAGGATGCACTTACAATGTGTTGACAGCAAAACTGAGGACTTAATCTCTGCCTAGTCTTTTAGGGTGGGAACTCAAGAAATTTTTATGGGTTTCTCTTGATTAAAGGACCTGGAGATATTTGGGTATTAGACTCATTCAGCATGCTATTGCGTAATCTCTTGCAACAAAGCAGCATTAACTCTTTTGCATTCCTTGTACCAGGGCATTTTCTAAGAAGCCAAAGCATTTTATTATAGAACAACAGTGTTTTTCTGTTGAACAAGTTTGTATTTGAGAAAACTGCAGCTTGATAATTGGCATCTTGACACGTTCTCCATTATTTTTTATCTCTGGAAATCAGATTTTGTAGACCTAGAGCCTGTGGAATGAAATCTTCGTTTTTCTCTCTCTCAGAAATTTCAATGTCTGCTTTTGCCTGAAGGCTTGTTACAACAATGATGCATTTTAGAGTGTAAAATTTTGATTGCAACAGTGTAAGTGTGGTTACAATCAGCTACCAAATACATTTAATGGGTGGGGGCAGTAAAACTGTTGAAGCTTTGCAAGCTGAGACTTTCTAGAAATAACTCTCATATTTCTCTGTGAAGCAATTACATTAAAAATGCTAATTAGTCCTAACTGAATCACTCTTTCTTCCTGTTTAACTGCTTCTGCTTGCTATAGTTTGTAATAAAATACCGCTTAAAAACTCCTTGTGTTGCTCTTAAAAACTTATGTTGCTCTGTCTTTATATGATAAGTGACATTTAAAAAAGGCTGGCCACTTTCAATTTGCACTGTCCAGATTCTGGGATTTATAAAGATGTTTTAAAGCAGGGAAAAAATGTATGGGTTGAGACTGTGTCAGACTGAGTATTAGAGAAAGGAATAGGTGTTCTGGGATGACGAAAATCTTCAGTTTTCTCCCAACATGTTTCTTACATAGTTTTCTGCAAGGAAAAGATGTCAAACTGAATAATTTCTGTTAGAAAAATCTAAAAATTGTTCGTATTATCAATATACTACTTTTATGACAAAAATGTGTTCTGCAGCTTTTTATTTGCTGAGCTTTGCACAAATACTTAGAAGAACATGACTTCCCAACCCTTCAATAAAAGCAAATTGCAATCTAAAAATCACATCTTTGATCATGTGTTTCCTAGGCCATGCTAGGCTGAAGGGGAGTAGGTAGAGATTTGGGCATTACTTTACAAATATTACCTGATCTGTGGCGCTGTTGCAGAAAATAGTATGGTTGATTTGGGAATGTGTAGGACTAGCCCCAAGTACTTAGATCTGTGGCAGAAATGTGACAGAGCTGATTCCCAGGATATGGTGAGATCCCCTTGCTAAAGCATCAATATCTTATAGAGGACTTCTGATTTGCTTGCATTGAGAGCCCTGTTGCTGCATCCTGCAGATTTAAATAGATCAAAGCTTTATTCAACAACTACTGAGAGATTTGTGAAAAAACAGAAGACAACTGCCTTAGCAGTATGCCAGATAGTATAATGCAGGTGTTGCAGAATGAAATAAAATAATCTTTTAAAAAGCGTGTTTAATATGTTACTGTGGGAAGTAATTTGCTACCTTTTAGTGTAATTCTCTATGCCTATTGTAAAGTGGTGGTGATTGCATGATTTTTAAGACTTAGAGTAATTAGAAATATATGTATCATACAGAGATCTATGTTTACAAGGTTAAAATGATGTTTTATGTAACTGAAAATCTCTGTGTTTCCTTTATGTCCCTTTAAATAGCTGTTCTTGTTTGAAAAAATGACTCTTTTGTTGTAGGAAATACTAACTAAAATTAGCAGTTTGCTGCTGGTGTAATGAGCCATCATTTTTTAATACTAAAAATTTTAATCCAAAAATTGATGGCTTGAAAGTCATGTTCCTGCAAGAACCGTAATGATTATTATCTGTATTATAAGTAATACTCAAGATTACTTAAAAATGAGGTAAAAGTAAACCTAACTTACATTTTCCTACTTTCATTAATCTTCAGTAGCATTCATTACTCACTTTCTTAACTTTGGCTATTTCACTGAGATTTCATGTGTGTATTTCTGTTTGATCTGCGTAGCATCAGGAGAAGGGTTCTCCTCTGGGTGTGCTCGATTGTAAAAGCCCAGAGCTGGAGAAGGATCTCAAGAAAGGTGCTTCTTATTTTGAATGAAGTGACTGGTGCAGCTCTGTAAGCATGTTTGTCATTCAGATGCCTTTCAAGCAGCTGTCAGCAGTCTCCACTGAGAAACTCTCTATGAAGGAATCACATCCTTTTTATTTGGCAACCTCTCCATGGAGTTTACGCTGCTTTTTGAATGTGGTTAATATTTTAGCTGAACAGTTGAAAGCAGAAAGAATTGTACTGGCTTTCTTCTGTGGGAGCCTATTCCACTATTTGGAACCTTTTCCTGGCAGTAACTATGTAACTTACTGCACCAGTAGAAAGTCGGTTGTTATTTGGGTTTTGTAGTAAGAAGTGGGAATATTTGCTGTTTCAGAGGCAGCAGTGACAGGCACGTGTTCCCAGGGCTGCCTCTCACGCAGAGCAACGTGCCATCCTGCATTTCAGTCAGAGAAAGGTTGTAAATTGGCTGTTAGGTCAGATGAGAGGTCAAAGAAATATCCAAAGTAGAGACTAAGATCCTGTATCCAAAATGCCAATGTGTTACTGAAATGGATGAATCAAGTTGATGTCTTTGGTCTGTCTGTTCTGTAGGTAAGTGAAGGCGCAGACTTTTCCAGTGTTTTGCTTTGATGCTTCTGTCTAATCAATAGGTAAATAAAGACTTGAGCTCTTCAAGTCTGTCACTTCACTATCCTTTTTTCTTCAACAACATTACATTATTTCTTATGACACTTAGAAGACAGTAGATCTCATTTGACTACTTGCCGATTCTCCAGTAGAAGAGTGTAATGGTTCCTGTTTCATTTTCTTGTGTTATCTCTTGCCTTATTGATACCTCTGGAGATGTATAGTGCTTAAGCTGAAATACAGTTCAGTTTATATTTTAAATCTAAGAAAGGCTATTCCAGCAGATTACTATTTACCTCTGCAATTGGAGTGTTCTGTGTATTTTACTAATTTTTTAATGAAGGCAAAAACACTTAGTGAAGGGATCAGGAAATGGCTGGATCAATGCCAAATACTCACCATTTGAATTTGACCATGGTTTCTGGCCCTGTGCTGCAGTCAGAATGGTGTGAGTGCAGAAAGTAAACAACTGAAGTACCAGTGCAGGGAGCAAGAGTTACAGGTAAGCACTTTCTCTGTATTTTTCCTCTCTCAGGCCGTGCACTAGATGCTACACTGTACTGTCCACTAAGCTGCTGCAGCTAGACAGCTGAACCAACATATTTCAGGGCAGTATCATTAACTGAGTGCTGATATGAAAACCCACTGGACAGGATGAATCAGCTTCCATTTATGTGCAAATTGGCAAAATGTCATGTTCCTCCTCTGCTCTTCCTCTATGAATTTTTTTCCCATCTTTCCTACTGCTCTCTTGCAAATAACAGCATGTCCCAGTACTCAGAAACAGGAAAGTTTTAAAGCAAGTCACCTATTGATTTGTCAGCTGCCTTGTCCAGCACTGAGGCACTGAGACACAGGATGCAGTTTACTAGGTGTTGGCACCAAGGAGAATTTTCCTCCTTGTAATCTGGAAAGATGCCATATCTCCTCACTAAAGAGAATGAAACAAAACATATTTTTCCTCATCATTATGCAAGAATTAATAATAAACTGTTTTGAGATCTTGGCAAGCACTACTCTGGATTTTAATGAACTTTAATCTCTTAAGAAAAGCAATAATTAAATCAGTTTAAATAAAGCGTTCAAATTTGAAATAATGGGCAGAACTTCATCCCCCCCTGTTTTGTTCTCTGCATAACTTTACATTATTTAGCTTGTTAAGCATTCTTGGCACTTGGAAGAAGAGATAAAACAACATTCTGAAGAATATTTATTTTGGTGCTTAAGAAATGAGAAATCTATAAAATCTGAACAAACACAGAATGTAACTATATTAGGCTTTTTTTTTTTTTAACAGAAAAGGAAACGAGTAGCCCAAGTTCTGAGTGAGTCATGTTCTGCCTGGTGAGTTGCAAAGATCTCGAAAGAGTTGCAAGAATACGTATGTACTGCTACACTTCTTACTAACATGGCTGGGTGTGCTATGTACTCTTTTCTCTTTCCTCTACACTTTTTGTGATGCTCAACTTCTTTGCTGGTCTGCAACAGTATTTTTGTGTGTGTGTGTCACAGGGAGAATTTAGGGTGTGTCAGTGAGAGAAGGGAATGCGAGTAAAGGTCAGGCTGGATGGCAGGTAGGGATCAAGGCACTGGTAAGTAGGCCTGCAAGGAGTATATTTGTACAAGATGATGATATTTGGCTTGGGAGGGGAAAAGACAATGCTGTTTGGTTGGTATGTTGGCATGGAAATAGTTATCACAGTAGCAAGGCTGTGCTGAACCTGTGGAAAATACTGTGATTTAAAATGAAGTCCTCTTGCATGCTGATTTTTGTGTTTCCTTTTATTTCTTTGGTGCAATAGAGAGCAATATGTATAGGGTGCAGAGGAAGCAGAAAGGGATAGAAGAGGGGTCAGCGTGTAAAAGAGCTGGACATTGCAGTAAGGCTTTAAAACAAAACAGGCACAGAAGTCCAATGCCAGAGGAGGGTGGCTGGAGCCCTCTTGCCAGCAGACAGCCTGTCACAGCACTCAGCAAAATAATAGCAGTCAACCAGAAAGGCATCCAGTCAACTTAGAAAGGCATCCAGACTATGGGCTGTGAAAGGTGAGAGCAGGAGGTTCTTCCTTTTCAGTCAGATAAGCTTTTAAAGGCTACAGCTTTAGTGAGTTTTCAGCTGATAAGAAATCTATGCTGTTGTTATGCCTATAGGGTTTTGGTTAAATGTCTACTGCAAGGCTTAAAATTCTTAAATATTTTCAGATACACTTTGAAAGTGTCTTTGGTACATGGGATTTAAAAAATTGTCTCAGTGATGGGAAATAAAATGAGAAAGTATCTGCAGGTGATGAAAGCAGCTCAGCAGAAGCAGTAGCAAATTCTGAGCACCAGCTGTGAGCGTTTGTGCACTGCTGTGTGCTCTGTTGGGTCTTCCCTCGAATTTACCCTGTGGGTGAGTCTGATGTTCACTGAC
Source organism: Chaetura pelagica (assembly GCF_000747805.2). NCBI lineage: Eukaryota > Metazoa > Chordata > Aves > Apodiformes > Apodidae > Chaetura > Chaetura pelagica. Next base: position 118,112 of record NW_009952366.1, on the reverse strand, counting down.
AGCCAGATTGGTTCAGTGGAGCTGCAGAGAAATCTGGGAGTTTGCAAACTTGGCAAGAACCAGCCAGAATTTAGAAGTGATTTTGTGAAGAGATAACGGAGTGGCTGTGATGGGGCTTTCTTCACCGAGGAAAGGGAGAATTTTGATGATGAGGAGCTGTAGTGAGGACAGAGCACTGCAAACTCTACAGACAGGTGTCACTAGGACACTGTTCCTTTGAATCACACCACAGTAAGAGTGGAGTGTGAGACAAACTAAAGAATACTATGGAATGATCTTAGCATGGAGGGGTTACTTTGCTCCATCTTTAAAACACCCAGACCTGGGCAGCGTCTAGTCCTTTGAAAAAATCCTTAAAAAGGGAGGAGAAATGCCATTCTGTCATGCATAGCCCCAGGTGCTTTTGAAAGAAGTGGGGCTTGCCTTTCCCATCTCATCTGCTGTGGAAGGTTTCTGTTTCTATTTACGAAGGACTTTTTTGTTCCTGTAAAAGGAATAGATCTGTTAGTGTATGGTTTTCCACAGGAACTCCTCAACTCTGGAATTTTCTGTGTTTTATAACTTACGTTTAGTTGTCCAGAGAACTAATGTTTTAGCTATCTAAACACTGTAAACACTTCTCATTCCTTCCCCTTTCTTCCAGTTAGGGTAAAATGGTAGGGAAA
>NW_009952366.1:113508-117342 GCF_000747805.2 Chaetura pelagica | reverse complement strand
GGGAAAGGATTTAAATTACTTCTTAGAAGGCGAGAGGTGGGTTTGATGATCTTTGCCGAGACTGTGATTTAATGGGTTTTAGTGTTACTGGAGAGCTGTCTGTTTTGGAATACATGCCCAGAACTATGGATGGCCATTCTGGGGTCTGCTTTTAACATATTTCTAAATTAGGAATTAAAAACAGATGCAACACAATATTAATTAGTCTCCATGTACTTTCGCCTTGTCACCATGCAGTCCTCCTGTGAGAGCTGTATGCCAGAAAGCCAGGAAGAGGGCAGTCTCACCACAAGTAATTTCATTGTACAAGAACAAAAAGTAATTCCTGAGTTTCCTCCCAAATATAACCATGTTAAATGAAGGATCTGTTCAGGATTGCATAATTACTTCTGTAGCAATTACAGAAAATGTTCACATGGAAAAGCAACAGTAGGAAAGCATCTGTGTTTCTAGCTTGTCTGTCTTTACAGTTTTATTTCCTTTTCTGTTAATTTAATACAGATACAACTGTACAATCCATTTTTCTCTTCAGTGCATTTTTTTCTCATTTGTTGTTTCTCTTCCTGAGTGAAATGAGTGGAGTCAGCTTGACAGAGGTAGCCAAATTTCTGTAGATGGAGGGCATGTGATTTGTGGCCTGTATTTGGGAAACCACTGGTATTGAGTTGTTTATGAAATCTATTTTGGCAGCCTGATGACTAGATGAGGTTGTCAGCCCTCAGGAGAGACCAGTCTGGATGCAGTGCTAAGGAGTGGGGGAGAGAGAAATCCCATAGCCTGCTTGACCACAGGCTGTTTAAGTCACTCAAACCCTGGCTGAAACACTGACCTCTCTGGAGAATTAAGTGTCTTTCTGATAACTCTCTTTGCCCTCCTTTCTGACTTGCTGCTGAGAAAATAGGATCCATATCCAGTTTATTACTGGATTATATACATGCTTGATTGTATACAACAGGTGATAAGAACTCCATCCTGAACCAGCTTTTTTTTTTTTTGTTTTCTATAGCCTAGTTACCCTTGAGATAGAGATATTGACACATCTCAGTTAAGACCTTTCAGTCAGCTGCTTCTCAGAGACCTTTTCAGTGTGCTGTTCCAGATATGGGCCTTGCCTGGATCGAAGGAGGGCTGGGGCTGCTTGGGCTCCCTGAGCCTTACCCAGAGGAGAAATACAGCTGTGTTGCACATGCTGGTAATTTCATGGAAAGGCTAGGATTGAAGAACTGGAAGCAGCCAGCTGGAGAATGAAACCAGAAGCTAGTTCACCAGCCCACTTATCCAGAAGAAAGCAAACAAGAGGGCTGAGAGCTTTCTGAGGGAGCTGGAGCAGAGGCCTGGGCAAGGAAAAAGAAGTAAAAAGAAGAACATCTGGTGGCAAACTGCTGCCTGTGTGGAAGGTCCCACACTCTCTTCCTTCTCCACTGAGGCTGAAAAGGACATTGCTAAATGGAGTGGTGGTGTGAAAAGGCTTGTCCCACCAGAAAGGAAAGAGATCCACCAGATGTCTGTGACCACTTTTGATGTGAGGTGAGGTACAAGGGGAGCTGTGCACTGAATCAACAGCCTCCGTACCTTGGCATGGTAAGAGACCAAAGCACATGGGGAGATCCAGCTCTGTAGTGAAGTTTTCCATTTGAATTCCTCTTGTGAAATGGGAAAGACAGACTTGTTTCGCTGGAGGCCAGGCCAGTTCACAAGGCCTGAAGAGACCAAAATATCCTGAATGAATGCTTGCATGTGGTGGCTCTAGATATTGGAAAGCCTATGTCCTGACGTGTTATGTGTGTCGCAGGTTCTCTTGAAATTGCTGTTCAGGGTAGTTTGTTGTTTATCTCCTCTGTGTTTTTACAGGCATAAGAAATACTCTTATAATTTTAACATCAGATATATAGAACTATTAGAGCTATGTAAAACAGAAAATATAGCAGAACAAAAACAACAAAGAAACCCCCATCCCAAACCTAAAGGAGCCTAGTGTCATCTTCATTCAAATGTAGCAGACTGCTACATTTAATTGAGGGACTTTGCAGGTTTTTGCTCAGAAGGAAGAGGTGGGGCTAGCATTGTTTTGCCCAGATGATGACTCACATGCCAATTTAATTCAAAGGGGAATAAAAATTCATCATCTGTCTTTCCTCCTATACAGAACTTTTAAATGTAATTTCATTTTACAGAATATATTTAATATAATACATTTGAACTGTTCTGCCTAGTCCTTAGAAGCAGGGTCCTGAAGGTGTGTGAGGACACCACGTGCTGTTCTCCCAGTCTCCAAATTCCTCAGCAGCTGGAGTTTGGATGAAGTTGCGTCTCTTGGCTGTTCTGTTTACTGTCTCCCATTTTCAACATTCTTCCCTTGACCTGCAGTGTTAGTTTATTAACTCCATTACAAATTCCAGTCCTGCAGATCAGTAGATGAAGTAGAGGTTTTAAGTCATTCCAGGCTGTTTTGGCGTGGGGTAGATATGGGTGTGTGATTGAATCAGACTAAAGTTAGGTGTGGTTTATCTTGATTTTACTCAATAGAAGGGAAGCCAAATTACAAGGAGAAACATCCTAATGTTATTGTAATCAACTTCTGTGAGGTGTGGACAGTAAGTGCCAAAGTTATGGTTGCAGGAAACGAAAACATTAATGAATTCACAGTGTTGGAGCTGCATCTGTTCTCAACTTTAAAGTGAACAGTAATTTCCAATATAATTGAATTAGTAAATAATTTTCATACTTCATTGCTAAACAGTAACCATTGCTTATTTCTAAGGCTATGAGCATTTTCAAGACAATTGGGCTTTAACTGTGTTTTTAATGCTGGAAATACAAGTCTTCCCATCTACATTCATAAAGAACAGTTGAAACAAATATCTCTTCCCTGCACCGTGCCTTTTGCTGAAGGCTGGGACAGCAAAACTCTTCTGTCCTGGAAAACTGAAAAAGGACACTGGCTCTTCATTTGAAATCCAGACTATTCTGTTTCTTGGTTTTATGTGAACCTGAACCATATGGGAACTGCTAGCTTGAAGGCAAGAGTGTCCATCCCATCATGTGTTCTCAAATCTATAAGCACTAACTTATAGTAAAGCACTTACTGTTTCTGCAGGTCCACTTATGATTTATGATGTAAAAAAAAATGTGACTGGCAATCTAGTATCTGAAAATGGGCAGATTACACTTGTTCAGAATGTCTTTGACCAGATAGCTGGTTGCTGTCTCCCCAGCACTAGCCACTGGGCAGAAATGAATCCACCCAGGTGGGCTGTTACTGCACCATTTGTCATCCCAGTACTCAGTAAAGATTATGGATGGGTATAAGGAAATAGGATAGAAGTCATAAAAAACTACCAGAGTAAAACCTTTTGTAGGGAGAGCAAGAGCCAGAGTAGATACACACTGTAATCTTAAGTGTCATAAACCTTTAGGTCTGCAATATACTGGACTCAGGTCTATTTTTAGTAACCAATATCTTCACTAGAGTATCCTGCAAAGGAACCTGCAGGAATAAAAGGTGCAACAGTCAAACACAATTTGCTTTGTTTCTTGGGTAAACGTTTTATTGACTTGCTTTAAAGTCTGTTCAGTGATGATGGACTTTGCAACATCGAGCACACAAATGTTAGCAGGGAGTTTTTGTGGCACTTCCCAGACATGTCTCCCTGCATGATCCCAGAGCTGGGGGGGGGGGGGGGGTTTGTGTGTATGTGTGTGGGCAGAGGCAGGCACGGTGGTTTCAAACATTCGGGTCTTGGTGGAATCGCTCTCCTGCCGTGCTCTGAAGTGCGTGTTCACTTTTACTTTCCAGATGTAACAACATCAGAAACGGTGTTTTTTGTTGGTTTT
>NW_009952366.1:84912-113415 GCF_000747805.2 Chaetura pelagica | reverse complement strand
CCCCAGCCGCGCCGCGCCGGGAACGTTGCGGGGCCCTGCGGCTAAAAACCCGACACCCCCTAACCTCTTCGGTGAAATTGTCATACGAAGTTTTCATAACCCTCAGAATTATGGTGGCTGTCCTCTTCTTCATCACTTATTGACAGAGGCAGAATCTCGCAGGAATTCTGTATTTGGGATGATTCCTTTCTAAGTGTCCTTTGCTGTGTTCTTGGGGTTTATGAGGTTTTTAAGAAAAAGCCAGGTGGGGAGTGTTTTAAAACCAGGCATCAAACATGTAAGATGCATTTCAACTGTCTTATGAAGTCTAATGAAATTTTATAATGCTTTTGGCATCCAACTTGTGGCCTAAAACAGGACGGGCTTTAGACTCTTACAAATTTCATTTCCTTAAGTAAAGCTTAAAGCAATGTTTTCTTGGATGCTAGACCAGTGCCTCTCATATTTCCCAGGAATTAACTGAGCTGCTGTGCTTTTATATACGAAGCAGTGGGAAGAGAGGTATGTGTTTAATTTAAAAGAAGCTGATGGTTTTGTTTACAGGAATTACATTCTAGCCCTTCATCTCCATTCCTCTCCACATTCCTTTCATTCAGAGGCTCAGACTGTTTACATGGTCCACTTCCCTGGCTGGAAAGAAAGACACCCTGGAAAGAAAGAAGGTTTCTCCAAAGAGGTTTGCTGGGGAAACTCCACTCAGATGAATGTTCTGTGTGGAGAGCTGGTGGGAATTTAAAGCTTGAAACTGTCAGCATTAGCATTAGCATGGGGCTTTGGCAGCAGTCCTGAAACAAGGGCTGCTGCCCATGCTCCAGATGCCTGCTTGCTTCTTAAGGTGGCCAAGGATATGGCATCCTTGGGCCTGGGACGTGCTGTGCCCACTTAATACCTGCGTTACTTTGAAATTAGCAAAACCTTTTCGAACACTTTCTTCTCCCAGTTCTTGACTCCTGACTTCTTGAGCAGGCAGCCCCAGTCAGAGCTTTGTGTGGTTCCCTCTGTTTCCATCAGTGCCACTGCTATCCTGATGTACATCCCTCAAGAAGAAGGCTTCAGGTTAAAATTGTATGTATCTCTAGTATGTTTGTGTGTATATATTGTATGAAGCATCCAACTTTCTCATGTTCTGCCTTTGTGCCACCAATGATTTTTCAGTGTTCTCCCTGCATGTGTTAGCATGTCTGAGCAGACAGACCTGTATGTCACGCTGCTGCAAGCTGTCATCCCTTGATGCTCCGTGTAGTCTTCAGAGCTCCATGTGGTAGAAGTTGAAGTACCCTTCTCAGCACTTTCTGTGTCATGTCAAAATCTTGTTACTTCTTTCCTCCTGCTTTTTGGCTTCCTGAAAAGTCCTCAAATGCCTTGTGATGATTGTTCAGAACATGTCTAACTCCTGCTCCTCACAAAGACCTGGGGCTTTCTCCTCAGGCAAGGTCATCCCTGAAGTGAAATGACTGAGACAACAGAGTCATGGATGAGCATTTCAAATCACCTTAGCTGCTTTCACATTTTTTTGTGCTGGGTCTGGTTTGAATGCAGCCTACAAAGCATTAAAAGCATCGGCCCTAAAATCCAAAGCCCAGATAATGCCATCGCCTACTAAAAGGATAATACAGCTCCTCTCTCTTCCTATTATTCTGATGTGGTTTTGATCAAATTGACGTGACCAGCACTTAGTGAGGCTTTGCAGCTCTTGCCACAATCTGACATGACATGAACTTGCAATTAAGGAGCATGCTCCACTGAAGCACAGGACAGGGCTGTGCTGAGGGGGGCTCCTAAACTGCTCCACAATCTCTTCAAAGCTAGGTGCCAGAAAAAATGCTTTGTCTTTTGCAGGGCCTGCTTGTCAGAGGGCAGCTTTGGCTGGTGTGGGAGAGATTTATTTTGAAAATGACATTAAACTGAGGTGCCCATGTACAGGTCTCTGCAGGGGCACTGGGTGTCTGGGCTCCCAGCTCAGAGCACACGCACCCTCTGCCTTGTGCGTGACATTGCTGTTTCATCGACCAAACCTCTGCTGTCTGTACTTGGCATTAAGCATCAGATACACTTGTAGACACCTGTATGTGAATACCTATAGCCACGCCTTAAGACAAATCCCCACCCTCGTTACAAGGTGAACTGGCTTTTGCAGCATTCAGAAATACCAGCTTCCAAATTACCTTCCTTGAAAAATCATTTCTGTCCTGTGCAGTCAGTACGTAGCTCTGCCAGAAATCTAGTCCTCTTCCATTATATGGAAAACAATTTTTTAAAAATATTGTAAATATAATTTAAATATTCGTATGCATTATATAATACTTTAAAAAGCATTCATAACTGTAGCCTCTGGATGCTCAAAACCGTTCCAGTTCATGCTGGAGCATTGCCTCAAGAACTGAAGAATTTCCTGAGAGATAGAATACATGAATTTCTATGAAAATATTCAACAGGGTGCTGAACAGGTTCTTTATGAAAAATGAATCTGTGGTCGGGCAGTTTCCATGGCGGCATATGTAGATACATAGGAAATACATTTCCTTTCAGCTCTTTTCATGCTGTATGTTACAGTTGTTTTTGGTATATTTATAACTAGGCAGGAGGAAGAATTCCAGCAAGGTGTTTGGAAATATTTTGATGCCTTTCAAAAAGAATGAGAAATGGACTTAGTCCTCACTAATGGTAATTGGCTGATTCTGAAGACAGAATATCTTGCATTATATCTTGTAATTACATCTTGTATACATCTGCCAGGTTCAGAAACTCTGCACAACTGGGCAGTTGACACACCTGAGTTAGTCTCTGCTTTTCTCATCCACAAAGTGGAGCTATAGCTGCACAAAGGGAAAGGATTGTGGAAAAACGATTGAAGCATAAGGAAATAATATTCTGCTGTGAAAAAGAAGTTGAAGCTTGACAGCTGAAAAGTGAAGGAGAGATAATTCATCAATCTAGCTTTGCAATGCTCTAGATCCAGAAATCATAGAGGCTCCTCATCTTAATCCATCTTGAGCAAGCACTGCAGCGCATGTACTGCTTGCACACGGTGTACTTTCTCTTCACCTCTGCACAAATCTTACTGGGGCAGGGGAAGGACACGTTTCTTGTGGGAGACAATGGTTAGGTTTCAAAACAATAATTTCATTTACATGCAGAAACGCATGGTGGCACATACTCCACCATTGACTAGTGGTGACTTGTTTCTATTGTGACTCCTCGTAAGATACTGCACAACCAGCTTTGTGAAATCCCTAAAAACCGCTTCAGTGATACTTTACGGCTCAATGAGTGTGTCCAGATACTCTCAACGTTGAGCTCTGTCAGGACCAAAACTCTAATAACTGCTGTAGCCCTGTGTGCTGTATTGTTGACCTCAAGTCAAATAATTGGCATTCAAATTCTGCCTAGAGAAGAAGAGGATTAATGTTCACTGGCTCCTTACTGAAATTATTCTTTAGATACAATGGTCAAGGTTTATACAGCACATTGAAAAGACAAGGAGTTAAGTTCCCTTTTACGGAATTCATTTTATTGCTAATATATAGCTCTGGTTACATATGATCTACAAAAGTCTCTTCCTCAAATGCTCAATGGGATAAAGATTCTTATTTTCTAGGTACATATGTGGAAACAGAGGTAGCAGAAAAGTGATGTAAACTACATAAGAATCCCTGAAAAAAAAAGCCAGTCAGGAGAACCCGATGAACACAAGGTAGTTGTAGAGAGCAGTAAGGTCTCCCCTCAGCTGCTCCCCATAAGACTTGTTTTCCAGACCCTTCACCAGCTTCATTGCCCTTCTCTGGACACACAGTTATTTTATGGTGTTATCTAGATCAGTAATTTCCAAAGGGCTGGGATTCCCCCTCCTCTCACTGTGCCTCCCCCCCCCCCCAATGGTTTTAAACTGGAAGGGGGTTGATTTAAATTAGACACTAGGAATAAATTATTTTGTGTGAAGTTGGTGAGGCACTGGCACAGATTGCCCAGGGAAGTTATGGAAGTCCCATCCCTTAAAGTGCTCAAGGCCAGGTTGGATGGGGCTTTGAGCAACCTGATCTAGTGGGAGGTGTCCCTGCCCATACAGGGGTGTTGGAACTATGTGATCTTTAAGGTCCCTTCCAACCCAAACCATTCCATGATTCCATGATTCTGTGGGAAGAGATGTTTTATCACACAACAGCCTTATAACTGTGTTAGCAGGCACATGTTGAATCATGTCTAATCTAACATGTAGATTTTGCCTTTTCCAATAAGTGGAAGTGTATCTACTGTATATGTGGTGCTGAGCAGAAAGTGTGCTCACTTTCTCCTAGGCAAAGGATTACAAGAAGTTTGATGAAGGCATTTGAGATGCTGAAAGTTGTGGTGGGAACTAATTTAGAATTTCTGGTACAGGGGAAAAAAAGTCCTTGGTGACGCCCAGTCTATCACATTTCTTCTCCTTCAAAAGTGCTGCTACTCTTCTTTAAAGTGCAAATATGACTCATCATGGTTAATAAATACAGAGTAAGATAATGGGAAAAAAAATACTTCATACTGCACATGTCCAGAAAGGTTTTATATTGTGGAAAGTGATTAAACACTGTAGCATCTTTGTAATTTATACTCTAAAACAAGTATTAACTGGTTGCAAAGGCTTTTGTAACTTGCTGTTTTTCCCAGAAGCCACGTTCCTAAGAGATTCTTAGGCACCAGTTCCCACAGTGTGTTTCAATAAACTTCAAGAAAGGCTAAGGCAAAGCTGAGCAAGGGAAGCAGGAGAAGCAGCAACACAACAGCGTGTGCTCAGCTGGATTAGGGAACACAGTAAATACTGCATAAACGGTTAGCAAACCTGAGAACAAAAGTTTAGTTAGAAGAGATCTTGTGGCTCTCTTGACATAACAGTGACATGAGCAAAGACAGAAACAAGTAAGATGATGTGGGCTGGGGCAGTATGGCAACAGACAACAATTTAGTCCCCTGATCTGCAAGTGATTTCTTTTTCTTTCCACATTTTTGCCAATTTATTCCCCTTGTGTTATCTGTACTTTAAAAAATGTCAGCTGGAGAAGCTTGCTTGCTTTTCTTGCTTGCTGTTGTTGCATTCTAATTACTGCAGATTTAATTATGGTCATGGTGCTCAAACCTTTCAGGCAGATATTTGTTTGTGTTAAATCCAAGCAGTGAGAGCATTAACCAATTCTCCTCATGACTGAGCTGGAGTAGAAGATGCAATTCTTTGTGTGGGGGAAAAGGCTCCTTTTGGAAGCTCTGAGCAAAGCAATAATGATAACCTGAATCTTCTCAAGCTTTTATTCTGGAGACTTAGAAGGCTCAAAGACAAAGCAGTGTGTGGCCTAGGTAGGACTCACCTTTGCTCTGCTACAAATCTGTAGCTAGCTACTTTTTTCTCAAGTATAGTAGAAGCCTGTAGCTATGATATTTATTAATTTGCCCCATGTTTATTTTTCTGTTCATTTATATAATCCCTATAATTGTTTTATGTTTCTCTCAATATTGTCTCTTTTTAGATTTACTTTCTATAGTTTCCTTCTGCCATGGGCTCTCTCAGTTTCTTTTAGACCTTGTGTTTGAGCTACCAAGACTTACCTGATTCAGCCACCATAAAGACCTTTTTACTCTATACCAGATCATATGACAGCTTTTAACAGAGTAGTATTTTCCAACAGGTAATTTTCAAGGCTTAGTTTGATCTCTGAAAAGCAGAGTCATTTGCACAGAGGTTGCTATGTCTCAGTGGCAGTAGTCACTGTAATGGAGAAAAGCCCTTCCTGAAGTCAAGAAGCACCTTGGCTCCTGGGCTGGGACATGCAGACATATTCTGTGGGTGTGTGAAGTATGTCTACAACTAAATATATATCAAATAATGTATATGAAGTCTAAATATATCTGAGCAATCTGGTCTAGTGGGAGGTGACCCTGCCCATGCAGGGGGGCTGGAACTAGGTGATCTTTAATGTCCCTTCCAACTCAAACCATTCAATGAATCTATGATTCTATGTTTCTATGATATGAAAATAGTAATGTGAACACCCTTTGTGAACTCCCACTTCATCATAAACTTTCATTAGGTTTTTAGAGACTGAGAAGACAAATGGATTTTTCTGTCAGAAATTCTTGTACAAAAAAGAGGTTCTGCATTCTCTTTCCCTTATGGCTTACCCAGCTCATCTACCTTCTCTTCTCATTTGAGCTCATCTTTACAGACATTTTGGTACTACTGTTCACAAATCTTTCCAGAATATTTGGGTGGTCAATAACACTGGAGCTAGAGTGCCACTCTAGGTACTTGATTTGCAATATATGACATTAGAGATGGCCTTATAAATTTAGACCTATTTGAGCTGAAACAATTTTACACCACAGATACATTTTATCAATTCATTAATAAGTTTTCTAGATCAGTAATAAATACTCAGCTGCAACAATGAACCTCTTAGTCTAAGATTAAGGGTAGAGTGTTATGTTGAAATTTGACCATTTAATCTTCATTTAATCCATGAGAAGGACTTTTATCAGTCCCTCTGATGATTTAATTTCCTTGATAGCCTGCTTTTGTATATCAATCAGATCATGGTGTCTTGTTGGAGAGGAGTGAAACTTTGAGAAGTTTAATGAAGTAAGGAGTTAAAGGCAATTAAACAATTTAGCCACTTATTAACTTTGAGGAGTTGCCTTAGAAATTCTTGACTGAATAAAACAATAGAGACAACCTTGTATTTGAAAGAAAGAAAATATGAAAGCTGTTTTGACTCTGCAAATGTCACAGAAACTCTCTAAAAAAACCCCTTGGGTTTAATAATATTACCGGTTTCAAGAAGAGAAAAACTGTGAAGAGCAGCCTGTAAATTACTGAGCTTCAGAGTCTGTCTTTCACCAGAACAAGTGGATGATAATGTTTCTGACTAAGTGTGAAATAATTGACTTGAGTGTTGCATTGTCAGGCTTTCACCCAGGATTTACAGCCCTAGATCCTCCTCCTTTTGATGAATGGTCTGAGGGAGACCAGGGCAGAAGACAACTACAGTCTAAGCACCCTCTGGAACTCTTCAATGAGAAGAGGTTTTGGAACAACCTCTTGGTGCCAGCGGGTGCTGCTTCTTCTTAGGAAATAGTTATAAAATCTTCTAGGCTAAGGTACAAGTAGGTGAATATGAAAAATACGAGAGAACTGTCCAGGGGCTCTGGGAGAATGTGAGAAAAATTAGTGAGGTTTGTGCAGGATCATGGGATAATCTTGATTAGCAGAGCAGAGAATATTTTGCCACTTCTGTGCATTGGTCTTTTGTTTATGAGAAGAACTCAGGTTGGCTTTATTTGGTGTATAACATCAGTGCCTTGCCTACTGCATGCTTTCCTCTCTGTAAGTAATAAGAGTGTACAAAGATATGAAATGGTTGACTGAAATTAAATGTGAGCTGTCAAACCGATGAGACTGGTTCTGTCAGAAGATGAAAGTATTTTGTTTGATTTGGGCTTTTTTGGTCTAAAAGGCTGTTCAAAATCTCAGCATGTTATTGCAGAGTGCATGCATAGAACAAAAAGACTATACTACCCGCATTCTTCAACCCAAAAGCCTGGAAGAACTGTCCTCAGTTCCTTGCCCAGCCTGTTTGGCCTCTTCATAAGCTCCATTAAAGACATCCAGATCATTCCCTAGTTTGCAGAACTTTGTTTTTTATACTGAATACAGCATGACCTTGAAATAAATCTCATCATGTTGCTCATGTCTGTAAATATTGCTGCAGGTGTCAGTCACAGTGCCACAGTCTTCTCTGTACTTGTTTGTCACATAATTTTGGAACTACATTTTTGTGTAATATTAAAAGTATTCTCTATATTGAATATAAAAGAAGTTAGAATCACATAATTTTTTGGTTTGGGAAAAGCTTTTAAGATTGAGGCCAACTGGAAACCCAACACTGTCAAGTTCACCACTAAACCTTGTCCCTAATCGACACATCTACAAGTCTTGGAAATACCTCCAGGGATGGTGACTCCCCCACTACCCTGGGCAGCCTGTTCTAGTGACTGACAACCCTTTGGGTGAAGAATTCTTTCCTAATACCCAATCTAAACCTTCTGTGGTGCAACTTGAGGCTGTTTCCTCATCCTGTTGCTTGTTACTAGGGATAAGAGACCAACCCCACCTGCTCCAACCTCCTTTCATGTAGTTGTAGAGAGTGATAAAGTCTCCCCTCAGCCTCCTTTTTTTACAGGCTAAACAATTCCATTTTCCTCAGCCACTCCTCATAAGACTTTTCTCCAGATCCTTCACCTGTTTTGTTGCCCTTCTTTGGACTCACTCCAGCACCTTGATGTCTTTCTGGTAGTGAGGGGCCCAGAACTGAACATAATATTTGAGGTGAGGTCTCACCAATGCTGAGTAGAGGGGAACAATCACTTCCCTCCTCCTACCGGCTATACTATTGCTGATACAAGCCAGGATGCTGTTTCTTGGCCACCTGGGCACACTGCTGGCTTATGTTCAACCACCTCTTGACCGACACCCCCAGGTACTTTTCTGCCAGGCAGCTTTCTAGCCACTCTTCCCCAAGCCCGTAGTGTTACATGGGGTTGCTGTGACCCACACACAGGACCTGGGCACTTGGCCTTGTTGAAAAACTGGCTTCAAGCCATTGAGCCAACCATTCCAGATCCCTCTGAAAGTTCTCCTACTCTCAGGCAGATCTACACTCCTGCCCAACTTGGTGTCAGTTGCAAACTTATTGAGGGTGCACTTGATCCCCCTGTCCAGATTGTCAATAGAGTTATTAAACAGAACTGGAATTAATTGCATGTAAGGTAAATGTAAGACTGCATTTAAAAGAAAAAAAAAATGGTATGTCTAGAAAAACATTTTTCCATACATTCTTTAATGCCTGGAAAAACAACAGTGTCTGAACTGATGCTGAAAATAGGGACATGAATGATAGATGTATGTTCTGAAAAGCAGAACAGTATGTGTATAAGAAAGTGAAGTGGCAGCCTGGAGTGAAAATGCTAATGCATAAATAAATAAGGGAACTGACTGTTAGAGTAATCAGAAAATATAATGTTCTAATTCTTGCTTTGCATAACTAACAGGCAATTAACTTTCATTGACTCATGATGTGAAAAGTGATCGAGAGATGTAGATCCTTTGCTTTGGTAACAATCTGTCAGTTGGGAAGAATGTTTTTCTTGACAGTTGATTAGGGGTTAAATGAGGTGAATAAAATTGGTAATTTTTGCTGCTTTCCCCATTTAGTGTAACAGCTATTATATGAAGCATTTTTCCTTACATTAGTTGTAACGACTGGCTTTAACTCATTAGCCCCATTGGAGGAACTGGTTTTGACTGACAAAGACATTATTTTGGTATTCTCAACATCTGAAAAAATGGCTGATCCATAAAGAACCTGGATCAAAGTATTGTTTTTTATTAGGGCTGGAGCACCTTTCCTATGAAGACAAGCTGAGAGAGTTAGGGATGTTCATCCTGGAGAAGAGAAGGCAAGGCTCTGGAGAGACCTCATAGCAGCCTTCCAGTACCTGAAGGGGCTACAGGAAAGCTGGGGAGGGACTTTTTACAAGGGCTTGTAGTGAGAGGACAAGGGGTAATGGATTAAAACTGGAAGAAGAGAGATACAGGTTAGACATTAGGAAGAAATTCTTTAGTGTAATGGTGGTGAGACATTGAAACAGGTTGCCAAGGGAAGTTCTGGCTGCCCCCTCCCTGGACGTGTCCAAGGCCAGCTTGGATGGGGCTCTGAGGCAGTGTAGGCCCAGTGCTGAATGGGGTGGGTGCCCTGGTGACAGAGGATATGAAGAAGGCAGAGGTACTGAATGCCTTCTTTGTCTCTGTCTTTACTGCTGCAGAATCTCCCCAGGAGCCCCAGATTCCAAAAGCCCCAGAAGGAGTCAGGATAAAGAAGGAGTTTGCTTTGGTAGATGAGGATTGGGTTAGGGATCAGTTAAGCAAACTGGACATCCATAAATCCATGGGTCCAGATGGAATGCACCTGTGGGTGCTGAGGGAGCTGGCAGAGGTCATTGCTAGGCCACTCTCCATCACCTTTGGTAAGTCATGGGTAACAGGAGAGGTGCCTGAGGACTGGAGGATAGCAAATGTCACTCCGGTCTACAAGAAGGTCAAGAAGGAGGACCCGGGTAACGATAGACTGGTCAGCCTCACCTCCATCCCTGGAAAGGTGATGGAACAACTTATTCTTGGCACTATCTCTAGGCATATCAAGGATGAGGGTGTCATTAAGAGCAGTCAACATGGTTTTACCACGGGAAAGTCACGGTTGACCAACCTTATAGCCTTCAATGAGGAAGTAACTAGGTGAACAGATGATGGTAGGGTGGTAGATGTGGTTTATCTTGATTTCAGTAAAGCATTTGACACCGTCTCCCACAGCATCCTCGTAGATAAACTGAGCAAGTGTGGTCTAGATGATCAGGTAGTGAGGTGGATCATGAACTGGTTGAAAGGAAGAAGTCAGAGAGTTGTGGTCAATGGGACAAAATCTAGTCGGAGGTCTGTGACTAGTGGAGTCCCTCAGGGGTCAGTGCTGGGACCGGTACTGTTCAATATTTTCATCAATAACCAGGATGAGGGAACGGAGGGTCCCCTCAGCAAGTTTTCTGATGACACTAAACTGGGAGCAGTGGCTGACACACCAGAAGGCTGTGCTGCCATTCAGTGAGACCTGGACAGGCTGGAGAGTTGGGCGGGGAGAAACTTGATGAAATTCAACAAGGGCAAGTGTAAAGTCTTGCATCTGGGGAAGAACAACCCCAAGTACCAGTACAGGTTGGGGGCTGACCTGCTGGAGAGCAGTGTAGGGGAAAGGGACCCGGGGGCCCTGGTGGACAGGAAGATGATCATGAGCCAATAATGTGCCCTTGTGGCTAAGAAGGCCAATGGCATCCTGGGGTGCATTAGAAAGGGTGTGGTTAGTAGGTCAAGGGGGGTTCTCCTCCCCCTTTATTCTGCCTTGGTGAGGCCACATCTGGAATATTGTGTCCGGTTCGGGGCCCCTCAGTTCAAGAACGGAACTGCTTGAAAGAGTCCAGTGCAGAGCCACAAAGATGATGGAGTGGAACATCTCCCTTCTGAGGAAAGGCTGAGGGAGCTGGGTCTCTTGAGCTTGGAGGAGACAGAAGGGCGACCTCATCAGAGTATGTTAAAGGTGTCAGGAGGATGGAGCCAGGCTTTTTTCAGTGGTGTTCAGTGATAGGACAAGGGGCAATGGGTGCAAACTGGAACATAGGAGTTTCCATGTAAATATTAGAAAAAAACTTCTTTACTGTGAGAGTGACAGAGCACTGGAACAGGCTGCCCAGAGAGGCTGTGGAGTCTCCTTTGCTGGAGACATTCAAAACCCACCTGGACAAGTTCCTGTGTGATGTGCTCTGGCAGGGGGGTTGGACTAGGTGATCTTTCGAGGTCCCTTCCAACCCCTAAGATTCTGTGATTCTGTGAAAAGAAGGCACTTTCTCAGCAGTGGGAACAGGGAAAAGTTAACTCTGAAAATCTGTACGATGAGCTCAAGCTCCTTGTAAGGCTTCATGTAAGCAACAGCTGAGGTTAAACTGGTGCAGATCAGTAATTTCCTCAGTGTGGTTCCTGAAAGGAGTGGGCATATTTTTTTCAGATTTGGGAAAAAGCAGAGTAATGGGTATTGCTGGTTACATAAAACAAATACAACTACAGGTTTAAGGGTTTCTTTTGTTGGATTTTTTTTTTCTGTTTTTTTTGGAGCTGTTTCTCCTAATAGTCTCAAGAACTTAAAATTGTTTCATAGCACAATGTTTTAAAATTATTTTTCATTTGTGGATTCACTTCCTCCCGCACCATCTCCCCCAGCCCCCACCTCCCTACAGTTTAAGCTCTTATTTAATGATCTTTAGTCTACAAGAGACTTGATTTTATGGCCAGCTTAGAAGTAGCTCTAGAATGTAGGTTAAAATATACCAGCTCTCTTCAAATGGAAACTTCAACCACATCTCTAACACAATTAGCTTGAAGAATACTGATGTGTAGGTAACTACTTTGAGTTTTTGTTGTGGTATGTTCACGTTTTGATAGAGAATGGTGGTTTTGGAGGTAACTTATCAGGCTCCTTGGGAAAACAGGGTAATAGTGATTAATCTGCAGTAGAGGTGGAGAATTCATCCCCTGGAGCACGGCAGGCTGTGACTTTCTTAGAGCAGACCACACTGATGAAAGTGACTTTTCACAGCTCCTCAAAAACTGTTGTGTTATTAAACTTGCAACACTTTGAAGTTTATGATTGTGCTGAAGTCCTGAAGTGAAACATCTTTTCAAAATTTTTGATTAAAAGAGAAACACTAGAACATCAACAGGAAATAAAACATTTTTATTGAATATCTGTGTAATATGTATGTTAGTTTAACGACAATTGGAAAACTCTACTGTGGGAAGTCACTACACAAAGTGAAACAAAATATAAACCACCTCATCAAAAATGAAGGTAAAATACGGCTAAAGTTGTCAGCTCGCGGGCCACGAGCGATATGGCAGGATAAAACACCCCAAACATTTCTACAAGATACAGAGAAAACCCACACAGAGAAACACTCAAGCAGGCAGTAAATATACACAAAGGCAACTAGGATCTTTCTACAGCATCAGATTCTAATACTTCACACAGCTTTGTCAGAAAGGTACATGTGGCTTCTTTGAGGATGAAAATGTCATCTTGGTCACATGGCAGGTTCAGTCTCTGAGAATCATTGTACCTCACAGACCAGTTCTACGATGACGTTCAGTCTGGCAGTGTAAGCAGGGAAAGCATTAAGAAAACCTTAACACAATGAGTCAGTCCTGGCAGTTTGAACCTGCAGCTATCCTGAATGAACAACTGAAAGTTGGAGACCATGAAGCTCTTATGCTGGAAAGCTGACTGTCTACTTCTTCTCTTTGGTGGGGTTTGGTCCTTAAGATTTTAAAGTATTCCAGCTTGATGCTTTGCATGTATGCGCCTGTTTCTATCTGAAAATGTCTCACTTGTGTTTTTTCCATGTTTCATGTAAAAAAGACAGAAAATGGGTCTTGCTACTCTCACTTCTGGAGGTGAGAAGAGATCAAGACTTTTGTTCTCCTCCCACTTCTTTGCTGCTTCTTTTAACTACAATGTACTGAAAACATTGGTGCTTGGCCATCACTGTCCTGGCCCCGCAGGCTGTCTCACCTCTCCCAGAAGCAAAGCCTCGAGGGAGGCTGTGGAATTTAGTTTTCAGTACACAGGTCTTTGATTACATTCATCTTTGTTCTTTGTTTTCCATAATTTATGTTAGATACAATTGGTAAGAACATTAATTCTCATGCCTCCCTCCAAAAGGTATAGCATTTCCTCATTTCTGGGGTAGGTTGCAATGCTGAAAATAACAAACTCTTAAAAGCATTATAAATATATTCACAGCTTGGAAAGATAAGCAAGGGGCCTCAAAGGACGGAATGTGAGATGGAAGTGGTGCCCTAAATGACTTGATGAGATGGTACAAGCTGAGATGACACGCTGGCTAGCCGTAAGATGACTATCTACAGAAAAGCAGCAGAGGGTGAGGGAGGTTGGAAATGTAGAATATTGCACAGGGCTTGACAAAATGCTGCGTGGTCAACCCATTCGATATAGCATCCTTGTCCCCTGCATAGCTCTCCAGTTCTAAATTGGTCCGTAATAACTAGAACTGCTTGTGCTATGCATTCCTTCGGCAGTGCAGTAGAAGGGAATGGCAGTATTATTACAATATCACTACGGAATAAATTGATTGCTATCCACTGAGAAAACTACATTTCTAAGCACACACGGCAGTCACAGTGATACACAGAGCAGTCTTTCAAGACTCTTATGGAATGACTAATAGCTTCATAATAGTGCCATTTACTACATAATAACATTGAAAACATTTAAAAACTCCTCCTGAAACGAGCATCTAGTATACAGAAGAGGTTGCTTCAGTTTTCTAGAACTTGTTCTTTGTTTTCACTTTTTTTTTTTAAAGGACAAATTAAAACTTAAGTATAAATAGTATATAAAAGGTCACTAGCTGTTCTCTTTTGGCTTACTTTGAAGTGCATTTAGAACTATGGCTAAATTTTGTCATCTTCTGATGGGATTACAATACTGTCTGTTTACCATGAAACTATTTTGTATAATAAACTCACACGGCTGTTTCTAAAAAATATTCTGCATTCCTTCTAATCTGAGTTAGTATAATAAAATATTTTGTTACAAAGTCTAATGTGCAAACTCATTATAATGTGAAATCATGGATGGAATTCACAGTATGCAAATTTTGTATAAAGGTGATAACGGAGAGCTACTCTTGTTTTCAGGGCAGCACTTTGCTGCTGCTGCGTCTCCCCCCTCCCTTCCCCCCCCTCCCTGCACAACCTCTGCAATGGTCCTACTTGGTATGTTAGATGAAATCGATGCCTTCTGTGAAACTGCTTCCTCAACTTTCAATCTAAAGCCATTTCAGTCTGTTATGTGTTTGCTTTGGAATATATACAAAATATTAGATCCTGGCTTCTGGCTACATCTCCTTGAGGTCAGCCATGGAGCTGCTCAGATCATGCTAAGTTGCCTGTGAAAGAAGTCTACTCAATTGGATTTGCCCCTCCAAGATTCACTGTGGACGCGTAGCGTGTTATTAAGATGGTCCAGTTGAAAGCTCAGATTTAAGTTGTCCTTTAAGATGTCAGTGTAACACTACTAGTGCCTTACAAGTTGGAATTTTTTTTCTGGAATGCAGACGATACTATAGTTACCCTATAATATATTATCAGCTCTCCTATATCTCAGTCAATTTACATAATTTAAAATAGAACATCTTATTAAAAACATCTAGATATACACAGATTAGGAAACGCTTACAACATACAAATACACAAACTAGAAATAAATTCTCAGCATACTGGTGTATATATACAACTGTGTGATACAATAAATAATTTCTGTCATGCTCTATCTACACATCATATTGCTTAAAAGAAGAGTAGATCTGGGGGGGCAGTGGTGAAATGAAGCGCCTTTAGAGGGCTCTCTACATTTAGATTTGTGCAAATTAAAATGGGAATTTAAAAATACAACCGATCTGTGTCAGGAACACATGGCTGGAAATGAAAGGACCCATATTACTGAGGTATTTACAGATACTAGCTAAAGAGCACTATGTGGGCAAATGCAGAAAGGCTTCTTCTTCTTCATTGTCTTCCTCTTACTTAAATTTAATTTAATTTAATTTAATTTAATTTAATTTAATTTAATTTACTTCTTGACTGCCAGCATGGCATCTACCTCCTCCTCGGGCTGTAAGGTGTGCCACTGTGCAATGGGCCGCCGAGGGTTGGCCAACATGTCTGACCAGTGCCGCAGCTCCGCGCCGGTGCTGTTGTAGCCCACAAAGACTTTCCCGATGGCATCGTTCTTGCCAATCTTGTCATAGTCCAAAACAGTCACAACAACTTGCACTTTCTACAATGAGATAGAGAAGGATCAGTGAGCATGACAGTAAGGGGAAGGTGGGTAAGGATGCATCTTGGGACACAAAATGACAGTGGAGACTCCATGAAGGGGTGTGTGACAGCCAGAGCAGGTTCCTCCAGCAAGAAGCAAATTCAAACTTCTTGTGAGCCTTCCAAATATAATTTGGTTCACAATCTCCCCATTAACTTGAAATTTGCCTCTTTTCATCAAAGATCTTCATTTGAGAATTGAAGTTTATTTTTTTTTCCCCCCTTTTAAGAGATCAACAACCTATGAATTATTCTTCTGTTGTTACTGAAGAATCAAACTGCTATAAGTCTGTAGGGCTAAAAGTGAGATCACAAGTTGAGCTAAACCAAAATTAGTGCTATTTAACGTGTCATTATTGTTTTAGTAAATGAGTAAAAATGAGGTAAAATTCAGAAATGGATTTAGCCCAAGTTAACAGTTGCAATGTCATACTCTGTTCTGCTAATTGCTTTTCTGCTTTTAAACAACTCTTAGCCATCCAGCCAGCATGCTAATCAGCTATTTTCAGATAAATTCAAAGGACAGCCCTTACAGTTGCTATATACATATATGCACGTGAACCCATCTGTCTGCGTGTGTGTGCATGCTCACACCTAAGTATGTATACACTGTGTATATTAATGAATGTATACTGGAGTCAAGAAACCCCTCTGCATGCTCAGGGGAGCTGGAAAGAAGCATTAACTCCACTGTCTCGGGGCTCTGACACATCGGCTTTGCCTGTGACAGAGCCAGACTTGGAGTGCCACTTCTGCTGTAGGAACAGTGACCTCTGGCAAGCAGGGTGAAACTATTCCCACAAATTCTGCTCCAGCCCATCTGTTACAGTGTGTAGACAATTTTCCAGTCACTTAGACAGGGGCACACTTGGAGGTGATGTTCAAGCCAGGCATTTGCGTATGCATTTGCGTGCACATGTTCACATTCCTCTCCATCAGGTCATTAATATTTGTCAAAAGGGCATAAACAGCTACTCCTTTGGTGGAGTGGTGTTTTTCTCCAACAGCACCTGAGACATTAACAGCCCTGGGCTGATTTTACTAAACTGTAAATGCTGCTCCTTTGGGAGCTTTATGTTTAAAGATGAACATGCAGTTCTTTTCCTGATTCCTTTCTACCCCACGGTAAATACACACAGCTCCTTTTTCCACTGTGAGTTTCCTGAATGGGAAGAAGGAATGCCCTGAAATACATTTCTTCCAGAAAAAATCTATTATTCTCAAGAATCAGGTCTTTAAATTTAAGGCTTTAAATATATCCACAATCTGGATTTCTTGCTAGAATGATTAATTTCTGTGCTTGTAATAGGATCATATTTTAAAAGTAACCGACTCTTTTAAGCATATCTGCAAGACCAGGCTCATGAGGACTATTTTATAGGGCCCATTCTCTGACAAGATTGCACAATTCACCAAGTCAGAGAAAGGGATGATTCCAACAGGCACTAAAGTATTTATATAGTTGCTGATGACAAAAGTGTACAACCAACTCAAGACTCTCTCTCTCCCCAGGGCACTCATGATAAAAGGCAATATCCTGAAGCAACTATTTCTAGATGCCAAAATTATGTTTCAGTGTTGCTGTTTGCAATATACTTGCTTTTAATGTTGATGGTACCTCCCCAAATGAACATTTATGTTTTAGATGTATGGTACAATCACAGATACAAAAAGTAAACATTTGACTATTATTTTACAGTACCAAAAAAATTTGCCTGCTGTACCCAGAAGCTTGGAGGCCAGTTTACTATAGGATGTTTTTTTGTTTTTTTTTGTGTTTATCATCAGCCAACTGTGGGCATGGTAAACAAAAGACTGCTTCCTTGTGCTATGCAGGTGTAAGAACAGCTAGCTCAGGTGATTAACTCTGAGATGATTTTCACCTCATGGTGTTTGACTTAAACCTATCCCTTTACCTTTGTACCATATATTTAAAGGAACAGCTGCACTACAAAACCTAACAGGTGCTAGTAGAAAGCACCACCTCTGCTAGTAAACACTCGGATCAGCAGTCTCCTTGGCATGATTCAACATTAGGACTGAAAGGAGCTGGAGATGTTGCTACCTATGGAGGGGGTCTGTCTTGAAAGTGGGAAAACAAGTTCTTGATCTGCCTGTACCAACAGGATCTGACTTCCCAAGTGGTGTTCTCCCATTACTTTTACAGACACCAGTTTCTTTCCCTTCAGAGTTGGATTCCATATTCACTATTAAGTTGTTGAAACTATTAATGCTTGGCCCATTTTAAATTGCATAGATGTACTCCTATTGTACTGCTTTCCTTCCACCATCTGCCTTGTCTTTGGTCTCCATCCATCATGAAGCTTGTACAACCATTATTTTTTATTTGACTGTGAAAGTTTGCTTTATGACCTTTACATGAATTACCCCAAAGTCACAGTGATTCTTACCATATTAAGTCTAAATAACATTTAAAATGTGTTTTGCTAATGAAGAAATTACTAGCGTAACCATAATGAAGTAAATTCTAAATATACTATTTTATAACTAGTTCCAAAATACATTGGCATATGACCAAAGTCCATAATTACAGATTTTAAATTGAGGCTTGCTGAAGTAAATAGCTATGAAGTCATTTTAATACATTTATTAAAAAGTGCATAATATTAAACTGCTAAACAGCAATACTTTTTAGAGGGCTTATATCTACCTTACAATACTGATTTTGGATTAAAAGGAAAAATGGTCAAGCAAGAATGCACCTAACCAAAGCTCAGATCTGATAACTTGGAGGTGCCCAGTCCAGTTCCTCAGTCCTGTCCCTCCTTGGAAATGAAGACATTTGTAGCCTAAATTGGCAAAAAGGTTGGATTTGATTGATTTTTTTTTTTTTTTTTTTTTTTTCTGCTGGTGGGTCTTTGATGTTTTTTATGAGATATTTTTTTCCCAAGCACACTGACCAGGCTTTCATTAAAATCAATGGGAATTAGACCCCACTGGATTTCCTATGATTTGATTCCTTGAGTCCACAGACACCTGCTGTGAGACATGAAGAAATTCCTAAATGGGCTAGTCGTGTGTCCAAGTCACCATTCCTAGTGCTTCACCTTGCCTAGTTTTATTACCTTTGTTGGTACCAAGTCAATAAAAACCAAGAACACAGCTTTAGTTGGAATGTAGGCCTTGGCTCCTGTGTTTCTCTCCAGTACAGTTGCTATCAATATTCAAAACACAGTCTCAAACCCCATACCATGCTGTCAACTAATCAAGAGATGTCTGTGTCTCCCCATTACTTGGGACTTTTCCCTTGCAATGTCTTCTGGCCCTGAATTTGACCCAAGCTATTCAAGCCATCACAATAGCAAGGCACCTAACTTCTACCTAGACCTTTCTTACAATCCACAAAATGCTGTATTCCCAGACTGGTTTAATTATGGTCATTCAAACTCAGGTAGGTTATCGAGCCTCTGAAAAAAATGTCTTGATGTCTTGTCCTGGTATTTTCCACTGCTAAGGTATGTGACTTCTTGTTCACTGTGCTGACTTCTGAGGCCCCTACTTTTAGGCACTGAACTCTCCAGGAATAGCACTGGGACAACTGCTGGACATCCCCTGAGGTGCCAAGAAAACAGGCAGTGCAATATTGACCCCTGAGATTCTCAAATTTCTTCTTCTAAAGAATATAGGATTCACCACAATTCTTGTCATAATGTGGTGAACAACTGAAAAAAAATAGATGACTGAATTATATGCTTTACTTCAGAAGGATCCTGCAGCACTTTCAACAAAAAGGACTAATTAAATGCATAAGGAACACAAATGTGACTTTTCCCCCTGTCCTTTTTTTTTCCCCCCCTGGAACATTTCTTTGCTATCTCCCTGTGCATTCTTTTTTTTCCGGAATCCATTTTTGCTAATAGAAAATGTCAGTTATCCATTTCTCACTGATGAATTAAAGTTTCATAAGTACTGTGGGTTTCATAATTTCCCTCTTGAAGCAGTCACACTCATCTAACGTAGCACAGGGCTGGCACCTAGGTGCTAATGAAGGCATGCACACGTGATAATTAACAAGATTCCTGTTAAATATTTATAAGGGCTGAGAAATGGAATGCAGAGGGAAGACAAAACACTGTTTGACATTACCTGAATTTGCTCAAATGGTACTTCAAAGCTGAAAGACTCGTTGTAGTAGGGATTCAGAGTGTTCTTTTTAATTGTAGTCTTTTTCTTCTTCAGCCTCTTACCATTTTGCATCAGATGGATCTTCACATAGGGATCTAAGTAATCGAGAGAAGAAGCAGAGCTAAGAAGGGTAGTTCAGTGTGTTGTCTACAGATTTGAATTCCATGCATTTAAAAGTTGATTAAAAAAAAAACAAACCAGCCTTTAGCAAAAAACACCTTATATTTAAAGTCCTAATTGCCACTGTAGAAAAACTCCTGTACAATTGTGAAGTGTTCCTGATGAAAAAAGGTACAAAATATTTATTGCACTATCTCCTTAACATTGCGAAGGAAGGGTAAATTCCCACCTAATTTTTTTCCGTAGCTCATTAACCATCCTGAAAATGTTTTTACTCTAACATTATTTATTTACTGCAAACATTTCTTAGCAACGAGGCTGCAGGGTGGTTTTCCCAAGAGCCATGAGTGCTGCTGAATGCAGGCATGGCAAGCATGGGGCTCAGGTGGCAGGTGCTCTGCAACTGCTCAGCAACTCCTCACATGGCTCTCTGGGGTGCTGCACCACGGTTTCCCCATCCCCTGATCACCCTGGCAGGCTGCGACTGTCCCAGTGCAGCGTCCTTCGGTCTGGCACATGGACAGATTGCATGGCAAGAAGAGACTTTGCTCCTTAAATACCCATCCTCTACTCTACTGCTTACATGCAGCCAGAGTAAGGTACAGGCCACAGTATCAGTATAAATGATGAGCTGGTTTTGCTACTCTCTACGAAATTCCCACTGTTATTTTATACAACTTCCGGTGGCCAATTGACAACTGACTTGGTATCTATTAAAGTATTTCTCATAGAAGCAAAACTCTTATGGACGTTACTGCCAAGAAGTGACATCTCAGTGGTTCTACTTTCAATAGAAATTTTACCCTCTTAAAAGAATATTGCTGTCAGTCTTTATTCTGTTACAAGGGCCATGTCCCCATTTAGAAAAGCAGTTGTTCTTCCATGGTGGTGTTAATTAGCAGTACGTTCACCAAGCTCAGGTATTTTTCTGTTTTGGCCTACCATGAAGCACCATTTGAGGCATCTCAAGCTCATCTTTTTCAACAACCTCTGTGGTACTGTCACCAAAATTTGAGTAGGTATCTCCCTTGGTTTTAGGCAGCTGAACCATGATACAGGTCAAGGCAAGACTTCCCTCTAGCAAGCTCATTGGAGATACACAAAGTGCCAGTGAGCCACAAGTCATCTGTGAAATAAATTAGAAAAGCCTGAATGCAAACTGTCAAATGAAAGGGCTTATCCTTTCCTTGCTAAGAAGGGGATCGGGCTACAGAAGAAGAACAACGAATGAACACTGAAATTAAATGTTATCAGTATGATCAAAGCATGCTTTATGACTCTGCAATGAAATTAATGCTTGGATTATCTGAGACAAGTAATTTCACTCTGCTATTGTCAAAATATGCCTTATTGTGGAAGGTCTAGGACTGTGGGACCATTAAGTTACCAGAGTGACTTGATCACAGGCTATAGCTCTGAAGGAAGCATAATTTTGGTAGCGGACCCTTCAGCCAGCAGACAAGCATATAACAAGATCCAATGGCTGTGAGAAGGAACGAGACGAATTCTAGCTTAGAAATAGGAAGTCCTTTAGCTGTAAGACTACTGAAATAGCTGGAGTAGCTCTTTGGTGTTTGTGCTGAACTCTCTGTTACAGATGATTAAGATTCTTCCTCCCCTCAAAAGACTCAAGCTCAAATAGAAATTAAATCTGGATACGTTTACACTCAAGGCTAGGCAGGGGATTGCAAAGTTTCCTTTTGGCTGCAGAATCTATGAATTAAGGAGCATCCTGTGAAGAGCAGAAATGCTAGCAAAAAGCCAACAGAGCTCTATTTATTTATAGATTTTCTACCTTTATGTTGGTATTAGAGCAAAATTTGACCCTCATGGCCATGGAACAAGACTCAGAAGTAGGTTTCTATGGTTTCTTTTTCATGTTCTGGTCAGCTTCTTATCCTGATCAGTCTGTCTGGGGATTTGAGCTAGGCTCAGTCAAATGCCAGGTGTTTAGTAGGAAAGATCCCAATGGTACCAGATTGCCTTGGCAGTGCAGAACTGTCAGTTGCAGCAGCTTCAAGTGGAGCACAGCAGAGGACATATCGTATGACAAAATATCCTAATTCTTTTTCATCCAAGGGTGTTATGCCAAACCAATTACAAATTGCATACTGCCAGGAAACCATTTTCTTTATTTTCTAGTTTCAGAGGAAAGCATTAAATAACCTTATTCATCACAAAACCACTGCAAATAAGAACAGGGTGTCCAGCTCAAGGAAGTGAATGGACCATTAGAGATTTTAACTGAGTTTCTCTTCATTAGATTGTACAACCATTTCCTATTTCTCAAAGTACCCTGGTCTTACCTAGTTCTCTCCTCTCTTCATTCTTCTGTGTCTCATATATGTATGTACATATCTCCCCCCCTCTTCATCTCTTCTGTGTCTCCATCACTGCTTTATCTTCATTTATACTCTCCCATACACCATGAGATTATCTCCCTCAACTCTCTGGTAATCTATTTGCTTGCAATCTACACAGACAACCTGATACCTAAGCACAGACTTTTTTGAGACTTCATGAATAAATCTCTGAAAAAGACAGATAGTGTTCTACCATAAAAAAAAGCTAAACTGCTTGGAGTCAATTACTAGAAAAAAGGAGGATAATCAAAAGAAAGCAGAACCTCTGGGAAGTGCCAGTCTCCAGTGATTTTTCTGAGATAAGGTTTAGTGCTAATGGAAACATCTCTCTACTTGCAACATACTCACAGTGCTGGCACCATTACTCATGCTGAGTAATACTTTAATATGTAAATAGTCTCAGTGAATAAGTGAGACTAGTAAGGATGACCTAACTTATATTAGAGCCCAGCAATGATAAATTGCCTGCTAAGTGAATAGCCTGGGCATAAAGGGCAGAACTGTTTTGACCAAGTAAAAATGTCTATGTCTGATGCCATTGAAAACAAATAAGCAT
The DNA here is from genome assembly GCF_000747805.2 of Chaetura pelagica. Lineage (NCBI taxonomy): Eukaryota > Metazoa > Chordata > Aves > Apodiformes > Apodidae > Chaetura > Chaetura pelagica. The sequence goes on along the minus strand of NW_009952366.1, from coordinate 90,710 downwards.
TTATCTTTATGTACTCTGGATAGTTATCTCGTTCCAAAGTAAATATCTGTCTTTGGTCAAATAAATTGCAACCCAAAATATTTATTTCTCTGTACTGATACAAGACAGCCTATTTGCTTTCATGTAAACAGCTAGAAGAAATTTCAGGTTAGAAGAGGTGAATATCACTCTGTTTTTCCCTCCAGTTTTATTCTAGAAAACAGGGATTTAGGTTCACACTACATCCACAGGTACTGGTGGGGGACCTTGCCTGTCTATGTGGAAGAAGGGATGTTGCATCCAGGGCACTATGGACATCCCTCTGCCAAAGCGGAGAGAATGGCTGGTGTCCCTTGCTTAATAATCCATGTTAAGCAATGTGTGGGATTAAATAGAATTCTTCTATTTACTCCCTCATTAACGGTCAAACCATGAATGTTAAAAAAGATGTAAAATTCATACCTAATTGTGCATTATAGATTTTACAGCGTCTCAAGAGAGGCTAGCTGAACAGCTTTAAAAGCACTGGGGGACTAGCTGACACATTTTCCTCAAGTTTACAGTAAGATGTCAATATACTATTTAAATGATAACTGAAATGGTATGTAACAACAGATAAAGACTTCTGGAGTCATTTGGACTATGAGGCATATAGATACAATTAGAATCCTCTTAAAATAATGACTGAGTTCATAATCATCATGTTGTAGACAAGATGTACTTCATTATTAGAGGTTTTAAAAAAGCAAATTTACAGCTGAAAGAAAATACTTCAACTCAAAAGAAGAAAATAATGGCTAATGACGGTAATGGAGAAAAAAGTGGAACATGGGAATGACTTTGTCAGTGGCTTTTAAGACAAAAAATTTGCTACAGGGATCTGTAGTAAATGAAAAATCATTCTCCACCTAGGTAGGAGAGAATTCAGCACACAAATTTTCAACTGTATGGATCTCCAGCAGGAAAGTGTCAACACAGTACTCAGCCTGGGATGGTTTTATAAGAATGATTTAATCTGAACGCAAACATAAGGATGGTCCCGATATTTGATAAATATTTGTAAGGCTTCTGTAATCTAATGAAAATATGAAAAGCAAGTGCCTAGAAGATTGACAAATTTTAAAAATGCCCCAGGGATATCACTGGACTTGATTGGGAGTGCAATTACAGTCCCAAGCCTGCATTCAGGGGGAGCCTAACAGTTTAAACAAAAAAATCCCCCACAGCTCTGCGTGGTGGGATCAGAGAAAACCCTCCACACGACTTGAGTAAGCCTAACATGATGAATAAGAAAACAACTGAGCCAGAACAAACTACTCAGAGACACAGTTGAATAAAGTTTCATATGACAAAACACTGCAATAAGATGATGTTCTCAACTCAAATGCAGAAACCCAGAAGAAATATGGTGTCAGTATTGCTTCCAGCTGTATTTTTGTCTTCAAAATTTCAGGATAACAGGGTGCTAATTAGCTCATGCTTTTTCTCATCAAAAGAAAATTTATGCCAAACCTATGCCAAAGCACACATCACTGACTTTTAGAGCAAAGTGTTAGCAGGCAGCAAATTTCTATTCTAGGAAGCAGAACAAATTCCTGAAGAGTGCAACAACTGATCCAATAACTGAAGAAAATCAAGTTTGGAAATGCAGACTTAAAAGTGGTTCTGAAAACAGGGTTAGGACAGAGGTGACTTGCTGGGACGATCATTTAGTTCCATGCTAAAGATTCATGCTGGAGATTATAGACTCACTCTCATCCTGCAACACCGCAATGGGGAGGAAAGACGAGAAAAGACCAAGTCAGAATCTTGGATGGGAGCAGAAGCAGTGCTAGATTCAATATTGCACCTTTAGCCTCTGTATTTTGTCAATCCACCCTTCAGACTAATTTTTTTTTTGGCTTTCAGGAGTGGCAGTAGGAAGAACAGCAATTTTATAGAGCAAACAGCTTTCTACAGAGACTATGCCAGGGATGAAGCATCAGCAGTACCTGCATGCTTGCTTCTGCCTTCTGAGAATGACAGCAGCAGCTGTCACAGCTGCACTGTGGAAAGCAGCAGGGCTCTGAGAGCAAACAGGATGAACTTTCCTGGGAGTTCCCACATATTTGCTGATTTTTTCCAAGGATCATGGGACATGCTCCCTCCATGGGCTTATAAACCCTTCTCTACCGAAGAGAGGGATGATTCACATGATGCCTGTGGCATCCAGGCCATGGATAATTTGCCCAAAATTTTTTTCTTCTGTGTATTCATGTATGAATGAGAAGGGATAATTAAAGTCTCTGAAATAATGAGTTGAGAGTGATATTGTGCCCGGATTGTCTAAACTAGTATTTTTCAGATGAATGGAAAGCTTCAAATGCGAAGGAAAGCTAGAGGGAGAAAATGTATTATCTGGGGAAGAAACAATATAAGGTACAATTACTAAGGAGTAGTATGGCACATTCTAGATTGCATAAAAGTTATAGTTTATATTCATTGACACAAGCTGTTGGGCCTTCTACCTTCATCCACAAATGAGCAAATTAAAGTTGGAACATTATTTTTAAGGAGCATCTGATATCTCAAGGGAAATATTGGAAAACGTTCTCAGTAGAAACAATTCTCTTGGCATAAAATGCAGGGTTTGTGTTTTTTTCCTCGCATTTCATTGAAAACAGGATTGTTGATTTTGGTTTTTTTTTTTAAGCTTGTTTGCTAAATAATGTCCAGTCCTCAGCTAATGTTCATATTTAGGTACTGGGAACCTCATAATAGTTTCCATAACCCCACTGGACTGTAGATTACTTGAAGTTATGGGCTGTAGCCTGTATTTGATAAATACACAAGGGAAAGCTGTGTAGCAGAAGTATTTGCTGTAGATTCCTGTGCAGTATCTACACCAGTCCTGACTCCAGCAAAATACTTTTAAAAATCCCTTTAATAAACAGGCTGAGAGTTGAGCGATGTGCCTGAGAGATTCTCTCTACACCACCCAGTAGATGACTGGCCATGAATACAGTTGAGACTTCAAGCAGCCCAGATGGGCTGCCAGAGTGCCACTAGTAGCTGTAAACAGTTTAGTTCAAAAAAGTTGCTTTATACTTGCTAGCATCTATCTATGCCCCATGGGTGGACTGCTCCAGATGCACTGCATGCACACATACACAGTATGCAGCCCATCAGGCCCTTTCTTGCTCACATTGTATGTCATGGTGTGACAAGCTAGATTATTACATATTTTCATCAGCATCTTTAATAGAAAATGCTGTAAGACAGGAAAATTGAGAAATGGAAACATTTGTAACTTCACATTCAACAACATTAGACAGTCTCGTAGGAATAACAGAGTCAAATAATCCATTTATAGTGGGGAAGAAGGGGTTGGTATTAATAAGAACTAATGCTAGCCAGTCTATTAAACAAAAGAGAAAAAAAGAGTGTAGCAAAGCAGTTTCAAACTAACAACTCTACACTGTTGTGGAGCTAGTTGAACACCAAATTGCTGTTGAAATGTTGAGTTCAGAGAATGAAGGAGCCTTGGGAAGAAGGTGGTGCTGTAAAACCATCAGCAAGCCAATGATTCCTTCACCCGAGAATCCCAAACTGAGGTTGCTACACATGTAGAGCTGATAGTGAAAAAAGAAATGTTCACAGCAGTGTAAGGGCTATTCAGCCAGCATTCAAGCCTGTGATTCCATCCACAGTGCTTCCAACTGGAACATAGCAACAAATGCTACAGTGCCAGGCAGGGAAAGTAACAGAACACAAAACAAAAAAACCAATCAAACCCAAAAACCCTTGAAGAAGCCAAACTTTGATTTAAAACCAGCACAAATTAATGCTTACGAGCTTATGATTAAGTGTATTGCCAGAGAAAGGGTAGCTGATCAGTCTTGCATCCAAGCAGTTAATTTCAGCATAGTTACACAAAGGCAAACCAAACAGTTTTATAAGATGCAGCAAATGTGGGTTGAACCAGCAGGAACAAGCACCTTGAATTTTGGCTGTGGAAACCACAGAATACTCTTGTGGAAAAGCAAAGCAACTCAACCAAGCACTTTGTAAATGTGATTACATGGAAATTACAAGCACCAAAGCAGTAAACCTTGCTCCCCTGTATTTGCACCAAAAGGGGAGGAACTGACTGGTTATGAAGCTTGAATGAAGTTAGGAGGAGGAAAGACAGCATGCCATTTGAAAACTTTAACACGGTGGAGAAGGCACCTGCAATCCTAGATAACAAATAAAGAAATAAAAATGCATAATGTAATATGTCATGTTTGTATACAAATAGGAAGAATATAATAGCAACTAAGATGAGGGAGGCATTAACATCAAATGGTGGGTGGAAAGGTATTAACTGGGGCTGCTGATACAGGCAGACTCTCCACTACAGGAATTCAGACAGAAGCTAAAGCAAACTGGCAGTACTTCAGGCAGCAAATTCCAGCAGACTGCTGAGTCTGAATTTATGTAATGCCTTTTGATGATATAGAGAAAAAAATAATTAATTTTATATTTCTTAAATTGGTGGTACTGAAAATACCAGAATACATAGAGGCTTAGAGAGATTCAAAATACTGTCCTCAAGTGACTTAGGGAGGAGGGAGGGGGGAATTCATATTGACTGAGGAATAATGACAGGCAGAAGAGTGAAGAGAGAAGCAGAAGCACACAATATAGAAAACCACAAACAACACAAGGTTAAAGAGCAGACTGTGTGGAATGTTTCAGCAGAAAATAACAGAAGCTGGGTACATAAAGATGCATTGCACTGGACTGTTACCGGGTACTCAGAAGTCCTCAGATCTGAGCTTGCTATCTAACAAGGTCATGCAGAGAGGGGTACCAATATCTGGGGAGAGGGGCAGAACTACCCTACATAATCCAAGGCATGTGCTGCTGAGTAGAGGCCACAATTCAAAAATCTGGCTGAAAAGTGAACACATGAGGAGCATCAGGTGGCAAAGGCTGGGGTCTGGAAGGGCCAGACGCCTGGGCGGAGAGCTGCCTCAACACGCCTGGTGAAAGTGTGATGGAGAGGAATTACGCTTCACCTTTTCAATTCTTGATTGTTTCCTACAGCTGTGCCAGCTTAGGGTTTTTCTGTCATTATTACCTATTATTATCTATTACTTGGGGGGGGGTTGATCTACTTCGTTCTACAAAACAAAGCAATTAAACACTGGAGTTTTCTCTCCACCCATCTTCTGCTGATAGCTAAGAGGTTAAAATTCCAATTGCTAATGTGGGAAATGTTCTTCAAACCTCCCTGTTGGCTGAAGGGATATGAGCCCATATGTCCCACCTTTGAAGAGAGTGAGATGAGACTCTAAAATATGAGAAACAAGTTCTCAGTCTGCTCTGCTGAGAAGAACATTGTATTTTTTGTGTTGCCTTCAGTTACTCAGCAGAGTGAAAGCTGGGGCCAAGTTTCCCTTCTTTTGAGTGCTCTTACACACCTTTCCTGGGTGATCATCATTTTTGGGCCCCTGTACCTGTGGATATTTGCTGCATGTAGCTATTTACCTGCATGCTGGATGATGGAGGAAAGGCAACTACTTTAGGAATCCCAGCAGATGCTGCTGCTGTGTGGTGATGTGATGACTATAAGGATTTTAGGGGACTTGACTGAAGGAAACCCAGGGGGATTTACAAATTTTGATTAGTCATGTGTTTCTATTTGTATTGGAGATGTTTCTCTGTGCTTCAAGGCTTAACAGCTGGGATGACCATCCTGAGGAAAATTACTGTGCCACACAGACAAGGATGAGGACAGATATCTGAAAATAACGGGAAGAAAGCAAAAAAAGGGATTTCTTTCATGTAGGGAA
>NW_009952366.1:82973-84743 GCF_000747805.2 Chaetura pelagica | reverse complement strand
AAGCTGTGCTTAAAGAAAGAACTGACTGAAAGGAAGTAATTCCAGACAGAAAGAAGTATAAAAGAATATTTTGCCATGGCCAAGCACTGGGGCACCTTTACTTAGGACAAAGGTTAGGGAGATTGCAGTGTGGTAGGGAGCAACCTTCCATGTCCATTTTCTTTTACTGAAAACAATTGACACATCTTTTTTTCCCTTCATAAACTGCTGACTGATAACAAACATTTTCCTCATCTGGTTACTCCCCTCCCTCTCAAAAACTCACACATCTCAAAACCCCCAAAAGCCAAACCCAGCATCTGTGAGGCAAAACGAGTCCTAATCTCAAACTGCACTGAGGACAGACAGGAGTTCCAGTATTACTGAGCAATAAAGTAAACCACACTGGAGTGAGTGGCAGCATTCATTCAAAGGAATTAGTCCACCCTGAAACACAGAGAAACTCTATTAAAAACAGTAACTGATCTAACTAGTGTATTAGCAATTTACTGTAGCAAGAATAAATATGTCGTGCTACAGACTCTTGATGCCAACATGGCCACAGTAAGGTTTTATAGCTTGACTGCACTTCAGAATGGTACTACTGTGCTGTGAGTGTCTTTACATGGAAAAAAGCTAATAGACCTTGTTTAAGGGTAATCTGCATTCTCTCCCACAGAGAATCATAGAATAGAGGGCTAGAAGGAACACACTCAAAAGAAGACAAAGGCAATTATAAAGGCTGCCTCTCATCTCAACAACTGAACTTTCATATTGTTTATACATGAGAGTTTTTCTCAAATGTGGCAAACCCAGGTATTACCCTCATAGTTCAAAATAGTGTTAGGTGAGCTGGGAGGACAAGCAGATGATAGCAAACACAGAAAAGCAAGGCAGCAGGACGTTTTAACTACATATAATAGAAAGGGTAGGAAACACCCAATTACCTTAGCTCATATAAATGAGTCTCTAGAAAAATGCAAACCAACACATTGCAAAAGAATTCCAGTGTTTTTATTAAAATCTTATTGCTTCTACTTTGTCAACTGCTCTTCTCATTCAAGCAAGCTTTCAGTCTTAGAAAGAGACATGGCTTTTGAATCCGATGATTAAACTAGAAATAGCACAGAGAGTGTGAATACTGCAGGAACGCGGCAGTATAGAAAGAATTAAGAAACTAGTCTTACAACATCAGTGACTATCAGTAAAGCAGCCTGATACAAACTCCTCATAGCTGAGAAACCAACCTTAGCTATGCTTTATCAAGGTTCATAACTTATTTTAAGAGCATATCAAGACTTTAAAGCTGCATTCATCAGTGGCTTCATTGGTTTTTAGTCTCAGTTTGAAATAATGCTCCTAGAACTTTTTCTGCCTAAGAAGTTGGTATTTATATAAATGTCAGTTCTCATTCTGTTTTCATTATTTTTCTGTTAGATTTGAGCTTTAGGGAAAAATGTTAATGGAAGAAGAGAGCTACACGATTGCAATCTTACTTTTAGCCTACAAAACATGCATTTAGAATTACTTGGAGAAAATACTTAACAGCCCTCTTCTCACTCTCCTGCTTCTCAACACATCTAGTGTCTGTTAAGCAGGATTTTGGAAAGCATTTTATGTATTCATATAGGCTCTTTGTGGCACCTAATTTCAGTGTGATTCAGAGGATCTAAGTCTACTGCCTCAACACACACACACCACCAACCCCACACATGAAACCTAGAGCAACCCATGATACAGTTTTTCATTTGTGCCTGTTCAGACACAGAGGCCACATGAAACCTTTCCCTA
>NW_009952366.1:0-82830 GCF_000747805.2 Chaetura pelagica | reverse complement strand
TCAGGGCAAAGGCTAAGGACAAGTCCAGCTGATGTGCTTCCTGGTGGTGAGACTTCTGGAACAATGTAAGGCAAGAACTGTATCTGCTCATGTAGTGAAAGGAGCCATTCTGGATGGTGTTTCCCAATACTGTTGGGAAGACTGGCATTATTTTGGGTATAATTTAAATTTAACCCCAGGAAAAGAAGATCAGAAGCAGATTTTCTTGTGACGGGAGACGCCTTTATCTCAGCATGAGAAGCTACAATGTAGGCTATATTTATCAGCAGTTTCAAATGAGTTCAGCTAGGTTGTATCTGTTTTTCAAAAATGGCAGCTGACTGAAAACCGATTTTTCAGTATCATAAGAAAAAAGAAAAAAGAAAAATATAGTTTTGAAAAGCCTGAGGGTCAGATTATTAACTCAAGTACTTGCAGAGGAAGGGCTGTGAGGCTGCCTGCCTGCTCGCATTCCTGTTGATTCCACATAATGAGAACCAGTGACCTGAAACTTAAGGCAAATTTTTGCTTATACAAATATAACATCCAGATTATGCCTACTGAAGAGTTATGGAAGAGCTGAAATCCTTAGTAGAACAAACAATTTATTTTGTTTGTTTACCTCAGACAAGCTACAAAAAAGAACAAGACCAGGAAATATTTAGAGGCTAACATTCAAGGTAGACTAAAGAGTAAGTATTGAAGGCCAACAGCATCTGCAGTAAGAAAGCTCTGTTGCTGAGAACATTAGTCCTGCTGTAAGACAAGAGGACAGACAATTTGATGAATGGTGTAATTAAGTGAAAGATGGAAGTATTTCTGATAACACAAATGCCCCAATCTACCCAAATTCTTCTTCAAATTGTCCCCGCCACTTAATGGTGCAAATGGATTTCTGACTGATGTGTTCACCACTTACAGCACACCACTTTAGCTTAGAAGGCAGTCAAACGCGACACAACCCATCAGAAATCCAAAGGTACATGATAGTTTTCAGCTTGGATACCTGCTACAAATTTATACATCAGATATCCAATTTGGTACAAAAGTGGTGGAGCAATCGGATCTTGTGCTTCACTGACAAACCAGATTGAATCTGGGCAGTTCAGCATATTTCTGCAGGCTACTCTGTTGCAACAAGATCTTGATGTAGTCTAGTCAAGGGATCATGATCTGTAATAAAATCAAATAACCCAGGAATCCAAAAAACACATGTGAACTTCAGAAACCCTTCGGCTCTTCAGAATTTGGCTATTAGAAAAGATAAGCCTGCATGTTTGTGGTCATAATAGGCGAGGAGGAAAAGGATGACAGAGAAGTAAAACTGATAGGTGTTTTTATTTGTAATCAATAGATTGAAACCTTAGTCAAGGTGGATGACACTGCTTTCAAGCAAAGGCAGTAATCATTGTGTATAATAAGGAATATAAATAATTTCAGTGAAATTAAGTTTGAAATGTAACACTCTTTTCAAGCAATGTTTACCTAACTTAGAATAGATTTTCTATGGTACTAAGTATTTGAAGTTCTAGTTGGGTCTGTTTTCAAAGGCACCTAACTCTTGTTAAAAATTGCTGGTAAAGATATGAAGTAATCAATTCCCCTGGAGTCCCAGGCTTCAGCTTTCTTCTGGACATGCCTACTGAATATTTTTCTGCATTAGTCAGCACCTAGGTGACAACAGGCCTTTTTTTTTTTTTTTTTTTTTTCCCTTGAGAACAGTGGAAGTCAACAGCAATAAGAAATAATTTAAATTCTTTTTGTTTAATATATATATATATCATTAATGGCAATCGGCAAGCAACAATATTAGATTTGTGAATTTCAGAAAGGCAAAAAAAAGTTCTTCTGTCAGAATTGAAGATCACAAATGTTAAAAAGAATGACCTAAGGAGAACTGAGGTTTTAATTTTTAAAAAAGCCAGATTCAGCAAACAATACATTTGCCTTTCAGGTACCCTTGAGAGAGGGGGAGAGAGAGAGAAAGAGAAGGAGAGAGTGAGAGTGAGAGTGGCAGAGAGAAAGAGGGAGCACCTCCGGTTAGCTTGCTATTAGCACAAAGGAAAACAATTGCAGAGTTTAGGGAGGATTCAGCTTTAACAAATGCTTATCACAAAGTCATGTCACTGCACACTATTGTTCTGTATTTGGAATGAAATTAATTTCCAACTCCGTATTAACCTTTTAGAGACCCTGCTTGGTGGAGGAATTTAATCCTTTGGGGATTTTGGTATGTCACCAGCAAAAGGCCATGTCTAGATTTGGTGAGTTTGACAGCCTATTATGTGAAGAACACTTTACTAAAAGGGAAAACAAACAAATAAATAAATAAATGGTTTCCTTCCATAACGGCCAGCAGATCCTTCAGAGCACAGAGAAGTTCATGGTGTTGAGTCAAATAGGTAAGAAAAACAAAATAAATGGGGAAATCCTGTTTTATTCCACTGTGCTACAATTAATCCACTGATACTGTGACAGCATGCTTTCAAGCCATATGCTAGTATAGTAAAAACTTTATTGTGGAGTAGGTGTTTCCAAACTTACTGAAAAATATGTTTTCTGATGTGATCAAGAAAGACCATTCAGCTGGGTAATGGGAAACAATTTGTAGTCTTACCATAAAGTAAGACAAAAGCAGTGATTTAGTGAGTAGTGAAAGCAGGAATTTCAGTGCATGTGGGGAAGCCCATTTTCTGGTCTTTATTAGTTTTAGTGCAACAACTGTCTTTGTTGGTCTCTGCAGGACTCTCCCCGCTGCATTCCAGCAGCCGAGAGGAGCCCTCTGGAAGTCAGACAAAATCTGCTGTTGCAACCATATTAGGAATCAAATTGAGTAGCAAAAGCCCCTGGCTGAGTGGAGATAAATCAACAGGGAACGCGTTTGCCTTCCAGCCAAATGAGTAAAGCAAAGTGATTGAGGAATCAAAATAAATAATAATTAAAAAACAAATCCTACGCAGTAGGGATGACTGCTTCTTTATCTCTTTTTACTTTTACGGTTCTTCCAACTGAAGTGTAGCTCAAAAGCAGATTTGCAGATATGAGCAAACCCTGTTCCTTGCATTTCATTTTTGCTGTGAAGCAAAATAATCTCAAGATACATATCAACGATCAGCTCCAAATATTCTTAACACATTCTTTTTGGCTGGAAAGGCATCATGATACTGCCGTGGAGCCAGTGTAAATTGCTCTCCCTCTATTGACATAAATTCTGGTTTACAGCCAGTCTGGCACTTCCACCAAGACTTCCCCCCATCACAGATGTAGTCTCTTTTTCACTTGTAGCCCACAGGAAATCGCACCTGAAGTGCACACTTTGCTAATGATTCAGCTCTTTGTGTATGGAGGCAGAATAGAGAACTTGCAATTACACCTCCATATATGTGCTTGGATGTATTTTGAGCAACCTATATTAGAGAGGGTCTGCAAGATAACTAATCCATTTTGCCATTGGTGAAAGGATGAAATTTCATGTAGATGTGATTGAAACCTATACATTTTGTATGTGCTGTGTATCAGTGAGAGCCAGATCTGCAAGACATATGAGTGTGTAGCCTGCAAAACGTAAGAAAGGCTTACTCCTATTGGATGGCATTTGGGAGTCCAAACTCAGTGTACAACCCATCCTGTGAAAGCCTCCTGGCTCTACTCCCAGCACTGCAGATGCTGTGAGATGGTTGATTCTAGATGCAGAGGAAGGACTGCTGGGGTTTGGACCCATGCACCAGCCCCACACACGGTGATGTGCCACATCCCTTCCTGCTCCTCAGCAGCCCACAGCATAATCATTCCACCTCCTTTCACACTGCATGTCATGCTTAACTAAATCAAGGCATAGGCAAGGTTTGGGTTTCTGTTCTGAAATCCGGATGAGTGTTGTTTTCAGCATGTTATTTCACAGAAAGGAAAGAATCTAGGAGTAATACAAAATAGGGAGATAGATACAGTGTTGGGCAGCAACAGTATTTCAGCCTTAGTAACCTTGCATGTCACTTGTGATAGTTGTCTTTGCAATGGGTAGGGAACTCTCCTATCCACACGTAACTCTCAGCCATTAGGCTCTGTGGCATGCCTTGTCTCAAGCAACCAAAACGAATGGGGTGATTTCCCCACAGAATTGAATTCAAAGGGTCATAAAGATAGTGTCAGAAATGATACTTTGGTCATGGAAATATTGCCACCTCTTCTGAGGGAAGAGGTGGTTTGCAGAAGGTGGTAGACTAACAATAAAAAAGATTTTATGTATGTCTCATATTTGTTCAGGGGAAGAAAATCAGCAGGATTCTGTCAACCAGCATGTTGTCTCAGTATGAAGATAAGCAATGGCTGAGGGAATGCAGAAACAGGATGGTAGTCATGGTTTTCTATAGCTTTTGAGACAAGAATAAAGCTGCAGTTCCCTAATTATATAGTGCTCACCCTCCAGCATACTGATTTCATTGTTATCTCTTCTCCTTTCTTGCTAAGGCATTGCAGTTGCATGCAGTTGTCAGCTCCAAGAATGCTGATTTTCTGAAAGCTAGTCTTAACTATTTTAATATCCACAAACTGTATGAACACTGGCAAATAAAAACTGTGTATAATATAGGTGAAGTTGCATCAAGATTCTCCTATCCACCCCCAAAATCAAAGGAAGGGAAAACAGAAGCTCACAGGTCGTGACACCAACCATTGGTGGAAGATAAGAAACATACCTTTGGTGGGGCATCACACCATTAAGCACTCATCTCCAGTGGGTGGCCTGGGACAGCCCTCTGGTTAAACCTAAATTCAGGCTGATTCACTCTGACAGGCAATGTGATGGCATCCAGAAGATGCACTTGGATAACTCAGCCTACAACCATGTTGCTGCTAATCCGAGTTCTTTTTTGGCTGAAGTGATCAAGTTGTATTTTGTTTTCTCAGTTACCTTTGTGACTGGTTAGAAAAGCTGCTGTGCTGGGTGGGCATTTAAGGGGAGCAGGGAATCATGGGGTTTGAAGGCCTGTTCCCTTCCATTCTAGGTTATGGGCCTTGTATTTCTACTATCGACTGAAAAGAGACAAGCAGGGCAGAATATTTCCAGAAGACCCAACTTGGTAGTAAGCTCACCAGGTTTTCCCTCTCAAAGGCAGCTACTACATATTTTGTCAAAGAAGCTGCTCACCCATAGAGAAGCATCGTGCAGTTAAAAGTTGTTGTTGAAGGAGTTGTTTGTTCTCAGCAAAAGCTGAGAATTGCAAAGAAAAACTGAAAAGATGTGAATAAGGCAGCTTTCATACTACTACAATTTTCTGTCAGGTAACTTTTCCTCAAATCAGGTAGAATATAAACTGAGTTACTGACCAACATTTGGTATCTCAATTAGAATGTCACAAAATTAAGACTTAAACTGTGTTTAAAGTGAGGTCTGTTACATAAATTTGCCTACACCATGTTATGCATGGCACTGCAGCATTTCAGAATTATTTTTCATAGCATCCCTCTTGCTCTAACCGTAGCAAATTCCAGAGAGGGCTGTAAGCAAAACCCACAGGAGCTTTTCAAAGGCTCTGTGTTTTCCTGCTTCGCCTGGAATTATCAGTGCTTTTGTTTCATAAACTTTTGAACTTGCCATAAACATGTCTCGGTATGTTAAAGTATTGTCCTTCACCCAACCCCAGACTGAAAATACAGTGGATTACTAAAAGATTTGGCATTTATTTAAAAAAAAATACCCATATAGTCCAACTTTATACATTTTACTTTTTTGTAAGCAAAGAGGTGACTTTGCCAACCATTTCTAAAGGATTAAAAAGCCTGCTGTGTCATCTAATATATCTTCGTTCAGTTTCTAATGCAGCCAGAGAGCACAAAGGCTGAGAGAAAACCTTTTATCATTTGCAGTTATTGACTGGGCCAGAATACAGTATTAGGTACCTTAGAAACTTTTAGCTAAAACTTCTTTGCTTTGAAAAAATGGCTGATCTCCCAAGTGAAGGAAAGCAAACAGTCTAACTTCAAAAAGGTTGTTATTATTACCCAGAAACCTAAAACATTTTAGGGAAAAATTGTTTGGAGCACTTTAAATAGCAACCTATTTTCTACTACACTGCTACAATAGTAAAAAAGTTTTTGGATGTTCAAAATCACTTTATACACTAGGAAGAAAGTTGCTTTGGGAGAGTTTTAGCTGCCTCCAATGATAAGGTCTTTTATTTTTAAAAACATACATCAGAAGGCAAAGGCAATTTAAAAAAAATTTGCTTCAATAAGAGTGAAAGGTAATGTTTTGTCCTGAGGCTCTTTATCTGAGATACAGTTGATCTTAATGTACAAGTTTCCACCAAAATGTAGGCGGAATCCTTTTCTCCTGACAGCCTCTTGCAACTGTCAGTACATTGTGACATTCACAAACTAGAAAGTCAGAGTTAAAAGCTGATATTAAACACCAGAGTAATGACTCAAACTAGGTGCCAAGAACTCTGCAAAACAATCACAGAAAATTCTGTATTTTATATATAAATTTTAAATCCTTAAATACATAAAAAATTGATTTCCTGGGGTTAGGTTTGCCTTTGCATATGCCTTCTCTTTCAATATGGATCGGAATCTGGGCCTTTTTTCTAAAGTACCAGCCTATTTTTTGACCAGAAATAACCCACTGAAGAACTCTCTCACTGATATTCATGCCAGCAACCAGCTCCTCTAAGTACTGTATCATTACAGAAGTGAGACTGTAAAATCACCTCTATGGTGCCAACTCTTGTGATTTTCTCACAATGCTTGAGATATAGAGTGTATCTATGGAAAACTTACTTTCTTGGCATTGTTATCATGAGAGGTTCTCAGCTTGCATTTCAAAAGAAAAAGAACTTTTCCAATCCTCACGGCTAGGAAGAAAAGCATCTAGTTCAAAGCTTCAAATCAGGAACAATTTATGTTTTACTGGTTAAAATTTATTTATTTTTACGCCAAGAGCAAGAATTTTGAGAACCTGTTGTTGGCAATATTGCTACTGCCCTCTACTTACTAACAAGTATGCTCTAATCTGAGCCTTATGTGAACTTTTTTCTAACATTTGCTCTTAGTTCCCATTCCAATCATTGCCAACACGCAGGATAAAAGCTTTAAAAGCATTGTTGGGAAGGACTTTCACAGGTAGCTTTGCCTGACTTTTCTCCCGGGAAAATTTCAGAACTGAGTGAAGTCAGAATAGATCAAAATAGTCTTTAGAAAATTCTTACTGGTGTCCTCCTTGGAGCTAAGCTTGTGGCATCACTAACATGTTGGACTGGGTAAAACATCAAAACAGACATGGGAAAACAACCAAAATTGCACTGGTTGACTTTCTATCAGGTCAGCATGAACTCATCCACCCAGGTGTTCTCACTCTTTTGATAAATATTTTTCAAACTACTATAGTCTGCGTTACACTGTTTTTACTGTTAGAAGATTTATCACTAAATTTCCTATAGCTCTATCCCAGCTTTAAGTATGATAGAAAGCTCCTTTCTCAATTATTATTTAGGTTTTCTCCTGAGGAGAAAATAAAGCAATTTAGAAGACTAATCAGACAAAAGCAGGGTTTTGAAGTGCTGGACACAAAACCCCCTTACTGCAGTTTCCACAGCAAAACATCTGTGCTATGTAATTCTCAGATGGTGTCTGTTTTTCTTTGCCTTGTTTTTTGTTGAAAATCAAACTTTGAGCTCTGGCGAGCGTGACAGAAGGGTGGCACACAAGAGGAACAGACACAGGAGAGCAGTGACTCAGTGCATGACTGGTGGCTCCTCAGGCAGCTGGTGTCAGACAATCATGAGGAGAGCAGCACCTGAGTTATGTTCTTCCTCTGAATCACTCAGAAAGAATCTGTCCTTCTCTGCTGCTTACAAAAGGAGATAAGGGGGGAAAAAAGCCCTGTCTGTAGTTTAACTATTATCCTAAGGATTCCTGACTAGTCTGGTATCCCTCATCCTGACACACAATGCTCACAGAGCCTCTGCATTTTATCATGCTCTATTACAAACACTAGGTTTCTTGCCCCAGTTTGGTAACATGGTTTAAAGATTCGGATCACTTTAACCACATTTCTCCTGCTTTCTCTGTCTCTACCTTATGTCCTGACTGTAGAAGGTAACTATCTTATCTGTTTATATTGTGCTCTAAAAAAATGGATCCATCTCTTAAAGTGACTTTGAGGGAGCACTAAAGATCCAGATAATAATTTTAATGCCTCGATTCGTAGCACAGGACATCTGACTTCCATGGATGGTTCCTCATGACTGCGAACTGTATGAAGACATTTCCTTACAGAATTCGGTGCACAAGCTCCTTCATGGTTTATTTGTCACTGAATTTTATTTGTACATGTAAAAGAAAACTAGGAACCAGCCAATCTGATCTTCAGGATACAAGGGCACTATTTCACTGAATGATTACTCGATCATCAAAATAGTATCTTCTGGCCAACCTAAAGATGATCTTTTAGAAAGACACCAAACCAGATTTATGGATTGTGGGCTGCTCTGTTAGCTGATATCCTCTGGCTTTAAGTTGCTTTAACATGAAGTCTCTTGGAAACACTCTCTTATTACTTATATTATCAACCATCCTCATTGCTCTGAGATGCTTTAATAGAATTTAAAGAAATCCAGCAAACTAAAAAATGAGTATCTCGGAAACTGATACAGTCTTTTTTTTCTTCAGGTATTGAATTAGGAAGTTATAGCTTTTGCAGTAGCTCTTGTTAATGACTTGGTTTTCATCATTTCATGTTAAGAATTGAAAATAACACAGTAGCACAGCTATTGCAGAACACAAAAATACGATTTAGCAATTGAGAACAATTATATAGTTGAGCTATATTACATAAACACCTTGTAGAAGTATTCACAGCTATTACAAGCTACTCATGTCACCACACATTCAGCTTTGTACAATGACAGTACTGAATATATTTCAGCTTTATTTAAAGAAGGTAAAATCTCTCTTTCTCCCATTGATTGCAGTAACTTTTTCAAAATGGTCATTAGGAGAACAGGAGAAGTTCTTTCTATCTTTGCAGTGCTCTATAGGTCTTCCAAAGTATAAGATGAAAACATTATTTAAGTCCTGGCAGAATTAATCAAATACAATTTGAAGAACAGCAACACATTCATATCCAGGCCCATGGTGGTTTAAAATATGTTTCTTAAGAAGTGAAGGAGGCCAGCTAGTTAGTCTTTGCATCATCACTGCATCTAGATTTTTTAAAAAATCATTTAAGGGGGTCATAGAGTTGGGTACCACAACCTGTTTGCCCTTTCCTCACATGTTTCTTAAGAAGTGAAGGAGGCCAGCTAGTTAGTCTTTGCATCATCACTGCATCTAGATTTTTTAAAAAATCATTTAAGGGGGTCATAGAGTTGGGTACCACAACCTGTTTGCCCTTTCCTCACAAAAAAAAAAAAAAAAAAAAAAAAAAAAAAAAAAAAAAAAAAAAAAAGCAAAAGAGAGACAAACAGAAGGAAGAGGTAAGGAAGGAACATTGAACCTAATGGTTAAGAAGTTTAACTGAAAGGTGGGTGGAAGGGGTTGAAGACCTTCCTCCAATGAATGTATAGTTATTTATAAGAGTGGAATAATTTGGGCATGGTTACATTCCAGTAGGTAATAACCTAGTGTAGACAGGACTCTCCTGGGAAGAAGGAGATCTGGTTCTCTGCTTCAAATGGAGTTTAGCCTCTCCAAATGCCAGCTCTGAATATACTCCTGGCTGTGTTCCTTCACAGGAGCAGAAACCTTGGTACTGTCAAGTTCTGAGGAATTCAGAGGAGCCTAAACCTAGCCCTTTTCCTAAACTGTTGTCTTGATTTCCTAAGCACTTCTGTAAACATTATTTTCATGCCATTTTCTTCTATAATGGAGATAAAAATTTCCTTTCCACAGGCAGTGTTTGACAGTTGTCCTCTGGCACAGCAAGGTAACTGTGTTTTGCACAAAGAAGGCACACCAGATTGGATTTACTGGCAATTAATAATGCTGCACACAAAAATTTAGATAGACTGATAAACAAGAATTGGCCAAGTCTGTTGCAGACTGTGGAGTTATGGCAGAGGAAGCACACGGGCAGTGCACAAGAGGTGAGTCAGTGGGATTTTTGTTTGACTAACAGCTCTGCGTGACACACATCAAGTAAAGGCAGGCATTTATGGTCATGGAAACACAAATTCCCAGCAAGTGCTCAACAGACAAAGACCGCTGATCAGTGAAAATTATGTGGTGCTCCCCCGCAAAAGAAGAATAAGGACCACATTGTGTTACATTTTTAGATGCTAGCCAGCACCCTGCTAGGTCCCGATCCCAGGCTCAGTCCCTGTGCCACAAAAACCAATTGTGCTGCCCAAAGCTGCCTTTGAAGCAACCCCACTGAGAAAATGGTGAGAAACTGGTTCCAACAAAACAAAGACAAGGAGGTACTTCTAACAACATCAGATAATTTAAAACTGCTTCCTCCTAGAATAAATGGACACATCAGTGTCATTGTTGGTGAAATTTTATCTGTTCAGAGAAGCAGAGGATTAGGCCACTAATGCCCTACCAGACTAAATTTCATAGCCACTTATCCGTAAAGGTTACCTTAGTTTTCTTTATAATGGAATTATCTACACAAAACCAGTTATTTAGCCACTTAGTTATAAAACCATGTAGGAACACCACTATTTCTATCATCAGTTTATTATTGTCTTTCATTTTATTAATTCCAATAGTGCTATATAGTGATAATGAATCACAACAGGGCCACTGCTTCAAATATTGCAGCACAGTATATCCACCAGACTAGAAAAACTACCTGCTGCATTAGGATAATTCTGACATGCTTCGTCTTTTTTCCTATATATTTTTTTTTCTTACTGTTTATTTGCTCCTCTGCTCTCAGCTTCCTGATCTAAGCAACAATCATGATAATATTTTCCTCTTTGATATATGCCCTAGTGACATCTCAATTTCTTTTCCAATCAGTTTGCCTGTTTCAATTCAGATCAATAGTCAGTACCACCAGACATGTCAAGACCAGCAAGTGAAAAGGCATGCTTGTCACAACTGAGAAGTTGACCCTAATGCATAATCCAACATTTAAAATATCAGGAACACACCTTGCAAAAGCAAATGACACAGTCAGTTGTTCAAAATAATGGAATTACCTTTTTTTAGACCTGGTCTCACTGATTTGCATCTCGCTAAATTATTTACATCTGTGCTGAATGAGTATAGAACCATGTCTTTACAGCCCAGTAGCACTCTATATCATTTTCACACACAGCTACATGATTGAACAGGTCTTTTGTTGAACTAGAAAATCAGGTTCATGCTCACCCCTAGACCAATACCCTAATAATGATTTTTCATCTTGCAATCCAAAGTTCAATTTAAGGCCTGAGAAGAGATGAAAACTGTATTTTCACTCATGAGAATTTGACTTGTTCATCACAACATCAACAAAACATACGTTAGGAATGCACTATTTCCATTTATATGTGAATAACTACTTAGTTTTTCCTTCCTTCTTTCTCTCTTGAGGAGGATAGTCCATGTCCCCTAAAAACCTTGTCTTACCTTACACCAGGGAAGTAATTTACTGTTGAGACTATAACCACTTTTTCGCAATCTGCTGCTCATGCATATTAAGCTTGATAGATGCTGCATACACTTTTCAGATCCCTACAGCATCAGCTCCAAGTCCAGAAGAAGGCTACTTAGGTCTGAAGTCAGTACCAATCCCCAAAATGATACAACCTACAGATATATATCTCCTTCAGTATGGAAGATAAACTGCAGATCCATAAAGAAAGGCACTCTGCCTTGTTTTACTGTTGTAGGCATTTTTAAAAAAGTTTTATGGCATCACGTCTTTGTGAGGGAATCTGTTAACATATTACTGATTGAATTTCATGCAGTCCTTATTTCTTTAGCCCATAATCTATCAGAAAAAAATGCTAATAAAACCATGATCCTAAAATGCTAAATTACTAACGTATGTTCTACAAACATTGTTTCATTTCTTTTTAATTTGAATTCTGAAGAATGTTGAAACTGAATCGTACCGTAATATTCAAAAGAGCCCTTGCCTTTAGCAGAAACAAAATAAAAAAAAATTAGTTGATGTTTTTTACACTTCCTCAACATGTTGGTTACAGCAAAATGAGCATTTTCATAGCCATCTAAAATGTTTAAGTGGGGCAGAGCATGATAGTATTTTTGAAACGGTTAAAATACTCATTAGTTCATGAGGGTACTCAATACCAGAGCACATGAGTCCAATGGCTGTTGGAATTTCAGTTGTACTTGTGCTCTATTGCCCTGCTCCCAGCTTCAGCTACTTGCCATATGTAGACTCAGGTTGTTGACTTGCAGTTTCTGGCATATTTTGCACTCCCAGACAGGCAGTCTAGGCACAACAAGCAGAGAAGTCTGAACAAACAGAATCTTCATCTATTTTCTAATCTGATTTCTCTTAGTCACATAATAATATGAAATTCTTATTATCCATACTCTGAGGTTAAGTAAAGATTGCAATAATTCTAAAAGAGGAAGTCTTTCTCTTCTCTAGGACATCTTAACAGTGTATACAAAATAATGACAAGAACCCATTTTAGCTGTTGGCCATCTTCTTGATATACATGTTAAAACTAATGACCTATGGACTTAGCCTTTTTCTATTTTTTTTCCCTTTTCAAATTACTAGCACCTAGCTTTCAAGTTTTCCTTACACAGCTGTAGAAAATGTTTTTCCTCTTATTTTCAAGAAATTCTTCTTCTGCAGCTTATGATTTTCAGGAACAATGCTCTGTTCAAATTGATATTCAGAAATTTTTTTGGAGACTCCTTTTGAGACCAATACTAGAAAGGGATTGCATATATTTTAGCATTTGTCATTCATACACAGAAATGTCTTTGTCATTAGGTTTCTTTCAATAGGTTTCATTTTCTAGGCACATGCAAACAGAGTAAGAGATAATTCCTGCACCAAACAGCCAGCAATACAAATACAGCCTAACTCCACAAATTTTATATGTATTTATCTTTTATCTTCCAACTCACAAGCTACAATCAGAATGTCCATTTACATAATTTATCTGGAAATATTCAACAATATCATTTTTTTTTCTTCAGTGGCAGAGTAAATAAACTCTAGTAATTAGCAGTGAAACAGGTAAGTAGAAAGGACACATTGAAAGTAAGAAATTCTCTTACTTTAAACACAGCCTGAAAATTCATCTTGCCTTTTTTTTCATCTGATTGATACTTGAACTAGCACAGCAATATTTACATGACATAAAAGTCAGAATTTACTCACAGCTGGAGGCTAGTATTCACAGCACTGCTGGTTTGCCATCATAAACTGTCTCTACACAGTCTAACTGAGTTGGAGCCTGATCCATGACCAAGACTACTGTGCACAAATAAACAGTAATATGATGGCTGTATTGAAGAATTATAGGCTTAACCGTCAGGATAATGTCACCTACTATTGCACTGCAGATGTATTTATTTTTTTTAATAAGGAAGACGAAATATTTTTATTTTGCATTATTGAAGAAAGGTGTTAATCAGCAGCTCTCAGAGTTATGCTCAGCTTTATCCAAGTTAAGAGAAATAGACGTATTTCAAACTGTCCATAAGCCACTCCCTGAGGACAAGAATCAGTTATAAAGGAGAACGGCCAAACAATACTTCAGAATTTTGGTATTAAGCACCCTTAATAATAATAATAATATTGTCTGCATAAGTCAGGAAAATGCCATTTAAGTGTATCAGATAAAAAGTAACGTTTCTTTCACACATACCATGAAAACAGAATTAACATGATAAAGATATTTGGCACTCTTCTAATGCTGTGATGGTACTGTATAGTGGGGTGTATTAATCTAGCACTATAAAATGTAGTTATAAAGTTCTTAAAAATCTTAAGTTCTTAAAGTTCTTAATATAAAGTTCTTAAAAAATGTAGGCAAAATTTTGTTTTATTCCTTCATTCACATTGTAATTAGTAAATTTATAAAAATAGGATTCAACCAAGAGAACTGAATTGCATATGAACTGGCATCATTATTGGAGAAGCCATAAAATTCTCATAAAAATGAGAAAAGGAGGAAAACATGCAAAAAGCATTACAAAAATGGTTTGCAGAAATTTCCATAAAGCATGCCACCTTGCCAAAATAGCTGAGAAAGTATTTGCAATTACAATTTTGCAATTGTATTAGGCAAAGGTTTTCTTAGTATCCCTACAAATACCTGAAATCAGTCACAGTGCAAGTTTCTACCAGATGCAAGTTACTGTTGCTCAGAACAGTAGCAGGTTTCCAGTGTAAACCTATAATTCACCAAGCTATGGAACAGTTTCATTTTGCCTATTGGCAACCCAATCCTCTTTATCACACAAGAAGCAACCACGTGGAACTATTTTTTAAATGTTGGATAATGGTACAGTATGATACCCAGTACATAGGTACAGATTGTTGCTATTGTTTTTCTCCAGCTAACGAGCCCCAAGCATCCATGGAACAGTGACATACTCTGGATTTCTGAACATTACTATAAAGTATGACATAAAGTTAACGTATGTCTTCTAGTGTTCTGGTAATACAGAAACAGTTTTATTTTTTTTAATCCAATATCAGAAAATTCCTGTTGTTAAGTTGAAATACTGTCAATACTTGACAAAACTCTGCACCCATGTTTATTAATTCAATGTATGAGTATAGTATACAATATATATACAGCTGCCTTGTAGGACTGGCCATATATTACACAGAATGCTAATTCAGTATTTCAATATTCAATGTACAGGGGGGATGTTTATTCATTTTTTCCAGGGTGTCCTGCTTATAAGAACGACAAATTATTCTCATTTGGAAATGGTGTGGGAGTGAGGGAGGATGACACCTGTTCAGCACCACTCTTGCAGAAGCATTACTCCCACACAAGGCATTTGCATAGTAATGGAAAACCAGTATTTGCAGGATTTTATTTACTACGGAAATAGCTGTACACTATAGATTATTGACCAAAGCTCTGAGAGTAACAAACTGGAACCCACGACTCTGCTGGTGTCTTCATTTGTCATAATTATGAATTCTAGTTGCAGGTCTTTGAGCATTATTTTTCTATCATACTCACTCTTTTATGTTCACTTCTATTATTATTACAGCAACAACCCGTATGCTGCTATATACATATAAAAAAAAAAAATCTTACACATTACATGATTAATCATTTAAATAATGAAATTATCAGCTTCACAGTATTGTTCATATTACCTACATGAAGTGGCATGTATCCTCAGGTACCCATGACAGACCAAAACACTGTCTTGGCAGGGCAAATTTCCTTAGGTCTATCTAGCGTGATTCAGTGACCTTTGGCCAACCAAAAATTTTTTGAAACATATATTCTAGTTATTTGGGCAGGTGCCTGTTTGGCTGATGCCCTTTAAAACTACTGCAATGATTCATAGCTTCCTACCTCTGAGAATCAATTTGGTAGAAATTGACGTTGTTTTCTATATCAAAGAGACAAGATGGGATCTGATTTCTCTGGAAAATGCAAACCAAATTTACAACATTTCATAAATTAGTGACACTACCAACTGTTAGAAGGACACAGTTATTTCAAATCTAAATTTACCCTAAGGCACTGGACTCCCTCCCCCAAACAAATGGCTGTCTTGCATACTCTGATCCATAGCAGCTCCAATGCTTCCAGCTCAAACCAGTCAGTGTCTTCAGACACAACTTTGGCTTAGCAGAATAAAATCAAGAAGAAAGCCAGAACACCATCCTGCAGTTTGGGGAATGTCTGGATTGAAGCCCCAGGAAATCCTGGAGGGCTCAGCAGCCTGGATTGCAAGGTCTTCTCTACATGTCCTCTAGGTGGGAAGGGAGTGGGGCAAGGAGCTGCATGCCATCCTTCCTTGTTATTAACTTTCCTACCGGCTTATGGAGCTCCACTTATTGCCAGACTCCTATGGCTGAAATGTTTTCTGGCCACAGCCTGCAAACAGATAGGAGAGGGACACCAGCCCTTCAGTCGTGTGGTGAGCACATTTTCAGTTGCATGATGGGAGAAAAATTGGAGAATTTAAAACCTGCTGTGATCCCATACCAGGTGAATAGTTCCTCATTGCTGCTTTAAATTACTAACTTCAAGCTTTTTGGAAGCGCTGTGAATATGCGAAAGCTGCAATGCAGTTATTTCTTATTTTTCTGTCTATTTTTGTATTTCACTTTCTAAATTATCCTGTTACATAAACTAAGCTTATCCCCACCCACTATTCAGCATCCTTAATTTCATATCTGCTTTTTTCCCCCACTTATTGCTAAATCTTCTCTCAATATAGTTTTGACATTTTGTATCTTTCAGCTATTTTATTCTGGGGACTTTCAAATACATCATTCATCTTGTAGATCTTTTCAGTTCTCTCTAAACCTTTCCTGTATTATTCACTTTACTCAGCTTAAACATTTTGGCTGATTTTAAAGAGTTAACAATTAACAGCTTGTACTGCTGTACAAAGTATTCTTTTCCACACCTGCACGTTTGCTCTGTGCTTTAACATAACTATTAATGCATGCCTAAAAATATATGGATTTGAGATTAACGAGATCAATCCATGTATATAATCCAGTCAACCTGTTTATGTTCAAATATGTTTGTATGTTGTTCTGGCATTCGGGTACCTCCTATGACTAAAATCTAGCACTAAATTAATGATATCCACAGAGAACTGTCAGGCCCCAATTACTTGTGTGCTGCTGTCGTTAAACTGAGTAAATAACCCTGTTGCAGTGCAGACAGTGGAGATGATGTATTGTAATGCAGATCCCAGTCCTGTGCATTAGCATAGCAACTGAGTGTATGAAGCCTTTATACTGTGTTAGCTTCAAAGAATCAGCTTCATTTTTATGTAATACACAACTAATAATTATATTGAAAAGCCTCCAATTAAAGCCCTATCTAAAAGCTTTTCAGACCTGCAGAATCCCAAACAGAAATGGTCAATGTCAAGTAAAAAATTAAATTAAAAAGAATGTGATAAAAACCTTAATTAAAAGCGTGTCAGAACAAATACACCTCACTTTGTGTCCTGAAGCCCATTGAATTTCAATATGACGAAGTGCCACAGGGTCTGAATGTCAGAGATTCAGTGCTGTTTCCCCAAAGCCCTTTTTACGCCTTTAAACTTCCCCTTTTGCATTCTGATTGTCTCTGCAGCCAGCAGGAAAAGTGGCATCTCGGAAAACTTATCTCTAAGACACCCAGAAGTGCACCTAGCCTCTGGGAAGTGGCTAGAGAGACACAGGTACCAAGTGTTCCCAGCTCCTGACATACAGACCGTGGTATCAGTATCATTTGCATTGGCTGTGAGCTTCTCGGCAGCTGGCAAAGATAAACAGCAATAACAGCACTGGCCTTCAGTCCTCTCTGCATTGAGATTCAATGTGCACACTCAACGAGCTACCAACCTTAGCTGGCTAACCACCAAAACAGGCCCTGGTTCTGCTCCTGACCAAAAGCAGAGCAACCTTAAATCTAACCAGCAACCACCAGGACAGCTCTAAACCATCTTGAAAAGAGTGGACACTATACTACACTCTCTCCTCCCAAAAGGGAAACAGAACAAATCCCTGCAAAATTCTCCACAAATTTCCCCTACCAATGTGCTTCTTAGCGCAGGCTCATCTGAGATGGGACAAACTTTCTCACACCTATATTTTGGCTACTGATGCGGAAGGTAGGAGGATCACAGAACCTATTTGCAAAATACATGATGCAAAAACCTCAAGCTGTGACAGCAGCAAATTAAAAAAAAAGAAAAAAAAAAAAAGGCAATCAAAGAAAAGAGCAGATAGGTTTTATTCAGTTATTGTTGAAAATTAATAACTAACACAATTGAAAATCACTGCCATTTCCATACATTGGTATTTCTTGCAAAGATATGGGGTAACTTGCCAATTTTTTGATAACAAAATGTTGAACAATAGAGTTCCTTGTTATAAAATTTTCCAGAGATGGAATCTCCAAACCAGTGGCAAAACGCTCTGAGAAGAAACACCAAAATCATTATAGCACTATATAATTACTTTGTGATTTGATCAGTGTGTGTGTCAGCGGGAGCAAGAAAGAGGCTGCTCTTCACAGAGACAATTCTATCACAACAAGACCTACGAAGATACTAATGTAAAAGCTTCTCATTGTCTGAAAATCCTTTGCCATGGCAACTTTAAATCAGCTGCTTCCAAGTGCTTTTAAAGCTTAACCACCTCTCCTAGCCCTTGAGCCTCAGACCTGGTATTTCATACCACGACTATTAAATCTTCCAAACAGGTGTATACGTTATCTCTACAAAGACCTGCATGATGAGCAGGTCTATTAACCCTAAAGGGACAAGTATTTATTTTGCGTCTCATCCATGCTATTGTATCAGGAATCCTGTATTCAAATCACTCAAACTGCTGAACACACACTCCCAGAATGGCTGGGGCACCGAGATGTTTTTTGCATTACAATGAAGCTGCTTTTCACCAAACTGTATTTTTGTGCTGCTTTGCACTTGCTGACAGCATTGATCCTCTTATCATCCTCAAGGATATCTGATAGGAATTATCTGATTCAATGGAAACTTGAGACAGTTTCAGCTACAGATGTACCAAAATTTGCTTTGGAATCTACAGATTATCTTCCATTCAGTCACTGAGACTGACTACAAAGATAAGTTGAAAAAAAAAAATCTGTTACGAATTTGATCTGGAGTATTGTGTACCCCAGTTTCTGTGAACATAAAAAAACTGCAGAGTACATTTTCTGCTAGGAGTTTTTAATCTGTATTCAGCTAATGGTTCTCAGGCTTGTGTACCACAGGCAGTGACTAAAAAAGTTAACCCTCCTGAGAAAATTTTTCATGGCTAGATTGGATGGGGCTTTGAGCAATCTGGTCTAGTGGAAGGTGTCCTTGCCCATCCAGGGGGGACTGGAACTAGATGATCCCTTCCAACCCAAACCATTCTATGATTCTATGACTTCATACAGAGTGCTTAACATTTCCTGTTAACATCCACTGTATTCCAGATTCTTCCTCTGGTGATGGCAAGGAAGAGGCATATTTAAAATTCTGCTATGCAGGTTTTGGGGTAATGTTTTTAAGAGCATGAGAATGATCATACTGACTGGAAATCTTAATTAAATACAGTAATGACATAACTTATATACAACACAGGGGAGAAAGGGATCTGAGCACAGATAGAAGGAACAGGGAAAAAATCAGGAAATTCAAGACTTATCTATTGTTATTACTGCCACAGTAGTGCTCAGGAGTCCCCTTTCAGTTGGACGTTGGGTCTCTATGCTAGGATACAGTCATGTTCCACACTAGAGATGATATGAGTGCAAGCAAAGGAGAAAAAAAAAACCAAAAAAGCTGTCCAAGGTCAAGTTTAGTCAAATGCCTTCACATATGGTCAAACAACAAGTTACTAGCAAATCCAGGATGAGTTAACCTTAAAGCTCAAAGTAGCATTTAGGTGCATACAGAGCAGGGTTGGCAGATCCTAGGTACCAAAATGAGTTAATGTAAAAAGACCTTACAATCCCATGTGAGAGGACATACCTGTCAAATGTTTTCTGGAAAAATCCTTTTTTTTTGCTAAGTGTCCAACAGCAGCCCCACAGAACATTTTGTCGTGACACATGTTAATTTGGTTACATGTGGAGATGACCTCACTCTCCTAAACATTTAGGGATATGGAAAACTGCACGTTTCCAAACCCTCTAATGCACCCTGCATGGCACGTTCAGCTCACGCTTAGCACAGGGACAGACTGAGATGTTGTGACAGAGCTCTGCACAGCCTCTGCATGCTTGATAAAAACATGTTGCTGTCCCTGGAAATAAAGAAGGTGGAGCTGAGGACTAGGTTTTCATGAGCAGCACGTGTTTCAGGAAAGAAGGAACGAGGCAATTTAATCCTCTGCCTCCTCTGAACATTTCCACTACGGTATGGTTAGGAAATTAAACCCTTTTCTCTAAACACAAGCAAATGAGAAGGAACAAAAAGGGACAAAAAGGACACCTGGCAGGAAATGTCTTGACTTTGCAAACCACTGGTTAGGACACTTAGGTGGATGAGGGCAAATGAAGGTCTCTAGTTCATGAGATCTTACTTTGCTGGGATCATACAAGCATTTTATGTTAGGAAATTATGAGTTGAAGCCTACCCACAAAGCATACACTTCACTGGGAACCAGAAAGTAGGATTTCTCTGAAGGTTCAGAGCAGAAGCTACTACTAAATTAGTCACATTCTCATGCCAGCTGTATCTGCACTGTCTCATGCAACTGCATTTGCAGAGCCATATGGAATACTAATATGCAGAGACTCTGAGAAATATCAGAGGTACTTCTCAGACAAATACAATGGAACTTTTTCTCTTTTGGTTTTTGTTCTGATGCCTTAGCAAGTCAGAAGTACTTACTAGTCTAAGCTGTCCTTTAAATATTTTTTATCAACTAGCACTGTATGGTCCATTGACATCCAGAAATCTGCTTTTGGACAAAGAGCTCAAGGGAATGAGCAGCATTGCATGTTTTAATCCTGAGTGCTTCGAGCTTGTCTGTCTGAGTCAACAGATAGGTGGTTAAATTCATGCCATTTCCATATTGATTGCACATCTAAGAGACTCAGGTAAGCATTAGCTTAAGCCCTAAACCATCTATGAAGCCTTGAATATTAGAAAGTATTTTTTTTTAAATTTAAGTCCTTCAATTCATTGAAAAAACCCGAACATTAACAGCTTCTCAGTGCTGTCAGAGCTGTTTAAAAGAGTTTTGATATCACTGAGACACCAACCTTCTGCTTTTCAGTTTATCAAGGCTTAGCCCTGAACTGCTGATTCTGAATCAGGAGAAGTTAGTATAAGCACAGTTTCCAATGTATTGAAAAGCTTAAGTATGGATGGCATTTTCAAAAGTACATAGCTAAGCAAAGAGCTACTAAAACTCCCATCTGACTTCTAATTCTGTATCTCAAGACACATAAATGAGTTTAAAAATGTGGCCAAATTTCTACGCTTCTGTTTTAAAACATAATTTCAAAATTCACAATTTTACTTAGTAATTTTCTTCCACAGTTAAATGCAATATTTTTTTTGTATGTGGTTATTAATTTTGTCTATTGAAAATCATCTGTCTCATAAGAATGCCTCTTTTTAGTATATGTAAGATGTACCAATGCTCTATTTGTGCTTGGAAAAGATCAAATTACAAAACTCCTTTCACTCACTGGAGTTAAAATTCTTGAATTGTTCTTATTTGAAATGAAAATGTTACCAGAAGCTCCTGATCATTTCAGCAAGGCTTGTCTTGCCTGTCATTGCCTTTGATTTATTAGTATGTTACCTACTGAGCTTCACGCCTGTAACAGAGTAGAATTGGAGGTCTGATGTCAGAATGTGCTGTCAAATCTGTTGATGTAAAGTTTGAAAATACACATTTGAACCAACTTTATTGCTTCAGCTTACCAGCAGAGGAAAAGGCAAGCTTTATGTGGATTTAGTGTGGCTATTGAAAACCTCGTGCTGTTCTAGAGAGGTTTTATGTGTTTTATGACCACTGTCAAAACCGTGATGTCCCTGTGTTAGCTTGTCTGGTCTTTGGTGATGCACAGGTGGCAACTCTCTGTGTCTTTTACAAACCCCAAAATTTTGTCTTCTTGGCAGTTTGCATGCAATTTCTTTCAAATATTTTTCACTGTAATTAGGGGGTTTTTCCATCTTGCCGAGTACCTTTATTTATCATGCTAACCTGACTGAGTCATAAAGTGATTTGCTGTTGCTAATATACCTTTTTTCTTTCATTCTGATTACTTTGTGAGACACCCTCTAACCGCTGTTCTTTTTCTCTTTAATATGGCTTGCAGATAATTTAGGAATATGTGCTATTCAGGCTATTTTATTATCCCTGTATAAAATTCACATAGAAATTGTTGACAAAAAATAAAACCCACAGATAATGATATGCAATGTTCCTTGTTTCCTAGAGGCAAAAAGGTGGCATTAATTTATGCATAAGCAGAACAAATATCCAGTCAACACAGCAACAGGCAAAGCCTTCAACTAACTCTGTGGCCATGTAGATGTTTAAACATAACAGCATGAAAAAAACCCCAGATCTGAGTTCTGTCAGCCTTTACATGATAAAATGTAAAGGCAAATAAATAAAAATAGGAACCTCACCTGATGGAAATCAGTGGGACAATCTCAAAATATGCCTTATCAGTATGTTGTGAAATGGCAGAATCTTACTCTATGTGTTACAGTCAGATAAAACTGGCAGATGGAGAAGATGGCTTTTATACTTTTGAGAATAAATAAAAATCAATAGAGAAAAACAAAGGTAAAAATATAAACTGAGTATGAACATTTTGCATTTGACCAGAATGTTATCATTCAATGAAACAACGCTGGAATTAATACAGAAAACTACTGTACCATATGGATGCTTGGGTCTCTGCCAGAAAAATTGCACCATCTGTCCTTTAACCAAAAAATGGACTGAAATGCTATGTGTTACAGGAAGGCTGCAATTCTTTTCAATATATGAGACACAATCCTGACTAGCAAAATACACTTCTCAGTCCAGTAAGATTAGCAATGGTCCTGAGACAGTGCTTTTAACTGAAGTACTGAGGGACTTTGTCATACTCTGGAAATCCAGGCCAGTGACATAAAATTTCATCACCATTAACGAGGAATTGTCATTAATCATATCAAGCAGCATCTTGGAGCTTTTCTGTATTCTCTCTGGTTACCACATATAATTAACAGAATTTTAGAGAAGTCCAAGCTCTTCCACCTTCCTCATCATGCTTAGTACAATAACTTTCTTTTGGATATAGATGGCAGCACTATCAATTTACTTTACCCTGTTATCAAACACAAGATAAACAGTCATAAACAGCCCACAGAACACGTGCTTGTACAATGCATCTCAGTTACAACGCCTGATTGCTGTAATGTAAGTCCAAAAAACAAAAAAGCCCCCACTCCCCTAGGGTTCTTCACATTTGAAGCAGATTTCATGGAAATTTAACTCAATTTCAGGAATATAATTGAAGTAACAATCTGTTCTCTAAGACAGGATGTCCCCTGCTTGATATTATGCAGGGCTGGAAAGATACCAAAGCAGATTTGAATGTACCTCAAAGTGCTGGTGAAAAATAACTGGGCTTTTCTAAAAGCGAGATGCATGTGATCGATAGGTCAGGCAGCAACACTCTGGCTGATGCTAGTCTTTCCTTCCACTTCACCTATCAGGATTCAAATATGTTGGAATTGTAAACGAGGAGAAAATACAACAAACAGCATGTAAACAAGAAAAACCAAAGTGCTTATCCTGTGAATGCTCTGCAGAAAGCAAACCTGTATGCAAATGCAGAGCAATGTAACGCTTGGGGACCGTGATATTTGCTGAAGTATGATGCCAACAGCCAGCAGTGCCAGAATTTGTTTTCTAAAATCAGAGTATGACTTAGGTTATTCACATTCAAGGTCTCCTATGCATGCAAGGGAATTAAAACTAGAGAGGAAGTAACAGAATGATTTGGAGCAGCTATACAGATTTTTTTTTTTTAAAAAAAAGTATTAATTTCCTTTATCCAGATATCAGAAAGAGATAAAAACACACCACATGGTAATAACATGAGAATCGATTTAACTATGAATCATCAAAGTATGTTTGTCACTGGATTTTCAAGAAAACAACTACTTCTTTTTGATTGTTTGGGTTCCCAAGTAAACACAGAGTAGGTAAGCATTCTGCTTTCTTTCTGGGCAAGTACCAGCCTGGTGGCTGTCCCCTTTCCATACCTTTTCAGTATACTGGCCAGTGTCTATCAGGCTTGACAGAATCACAGGCCTCTCAAGGGCATTAAATTCCTACAAGCTTTGTGCAATGAGGCAGCCAGGTGGAACAGAGAGAGCCTACAAAGTATCCCTATACGAGGTGAAAGCTGCAACATGGTCTTACCTCTTCTTACAAACCAGAAAATACATATGTAAAAGAGATATTACGGATCTTCAAACTGTGGAAAAAAGTTTCACTTGAAGCATGTATTTTATTAGACATCAGAATACCCAATCATGATCTGAAATTTAAAGGAAATCATGCTTTATAATTCTACTGCTCACAGAACTGTATTTTAAATTACTAGAGGACTATTGTTGTCCTTGGGGTTTTGCCAACTCCTAATGCAATGAAACATTTCATCAGTGCAAAAACTGCCTCAAGGCTGAAAAGCTATCTGGTACCTAACCCCTGCTGCCTCATGGAATCTGAAGCTGAAGACCATAATACCTAGACACTACAGCAATTGGTGATTTATAATATTGTAGACTTGTTAGTTACACAAAGGAAAGTGTGCACTCGTATACATGGAAGATGTGCTTGTCTGAATAATTTATTTTATAAAACATAACATACAGTGTCATACTTTGGTGTGGATTGTCTACTCCATTTTGTTGTGAGAAAAATTCAAATCCTGATCAAAAAGATGCAATCCAAGCCCAGACTAGACAAAAGCAACATCTGTCTCATACTTGAGTCTATTTTTTGACTAGTTCGGGTCAAAGCACTCAATCAAGTTAGGAAATGACTTGCTCTGCTGCAGGGACCACCAGACACATCTACTGAGAAGAGCAGCAGATGGGAAAGATTGTTCTTGTTAAGTGCTGGTTTCCTAACTAGAAGCCAGTGCCTTCCCAAAGCAGATGTTCAAGTGTGGGCACTATGGATAGTCTCTGGGAATGGCAGAGCCAGTCCCCAGCTTCCACTGTCCAGGAAGGAGTTTGGTCCAATACCCTTTAAGCCTAGTGAAAATGACTTCAAATGACACAAGTAGAAACCTCTCCCAGAAACACCTTTGCTTCCACAGCTTTCCAGTTCCAGATCCCAGTTACCTTATTTGTAACTTATTTGAATTTCTTTCCAATTAAACATTCTCCCCTCTATTTTTCAGTCATGAGGGAGCAGCCCGAACTAACTTAGCTCCCCACCAGCTGAAACAATTTGCAGCGCAAGACTTGCCAATGCTGTCACATCCTTACATAAGCATTTCTTCACATCCCACACAGCCAGGGCTCCTGAACTTAAAAAACCCATTATATGGCATGCTCTGTTAATCACTACTTTTAGCATCCCTCAAAGGTTGACAAGCATGTGATGGTTTGCTGATGGGAAGCAACGGATATAGCCCAGTCTTCTAACCCAGCTTCCTGGAACTTACAGAGGAACAGATCCCCTCATAACAACACTGCAGAGACTTGTCCTGGAGCCAGCTGTACTGCAAAGATTTGTGGAGAAGCTCAAACAGAATTTAAGATGCTTTCTCACTAGGGCTCAATCAGGACATTATCATATTCTCTTCACTGAAAAGGTGGATTTAACCTGCAGACCTGTATATGTAAATTGTTCTGTGATACCACAGAAGAAAAAGTCCCATGAATTGGGCTTGACAGATGAGATTAAACAGAACTCCTTACTTCTCTAACCTGAAGAAATTCCTACAGAGATGCTGCTGAGCTGCAAAGATTACATTTGGATCCTGAAATCCTTGGGTCACTACTTACAAGACAAGAATTAAAATTTGGTTTTGCCTACTATGAGATCATGCACAGTTTTATAATCTGTATCTGTATCTTTACTTGGTTTTTTACAAACTCAACTCTTAGTGAGAATATGCTGTGACAAAGCTCACAATACAGAACTTACAAATCCTTCACAAAAAAGTAAAAAAAACCAAACAGCTGAACTTTGAAGTGGGTGGGATTCTTTACAACAGATTTTGTTTCAGGCATGCTTTGCAATAAAACCTCTAAATGTTACCCATGGCATGTTGGTCAATCGTGTTACATAACATTTTAATTTTGCAGTCAAATAAAGAAGTTTATGGCTGTTGCCATTCATCCTGAACAGGTGCTATGTGATCTGAGCTTTATTTTTGTCTTTTCTTAATGAGAGTTATACATTTTACTATTCAATAATTATTACACTAATATTGAATATGTTGGGATGCTGCTAGAAATCTCTGCACATAAATGATTTTCATTTAAGAGAGTAAAATATGTTGCTGTTTGTAAACCTGAAGAACAGCTCATGAGAAACAAAAGGAATTTATGTGGGGAATAAGCAATAGCGTATTTACCAACAAGACCGAAAAAAGATAGTTTAATAAGCAAAAGAGGAAGAAAATCTTAATGTCTTCTATGGACTAAAGTCACTGCACTAACAACCATAAAATGTCAGGAGATGTTCCCTCCATATCACTGGTTTTAGTCTTGCATTCTGTTGGTGATAGATCCACGAGTTGAGAGAAACACACCTGGCACCATCTTATCAACATGACTGGTACAACGGAGGAAAATACACAGTCTTTTTAGTTTAAAAACTATCATATTGTTAAGAGAGAGACAAAAATAAAAAAAGACCAGATTCCTGTCTTATATTTAGCTCTTTAAAACAATTACATAGCACCTTAGCTGTGCTAAATAAACTAAGTAACTAAATAAAGGTGTTGCTTGTGTAGATACTTCACTCATAACCAGCCTTGTTTTCCCCTTCAGTGCATCTGAAAGTTTCTCAATGTGACACATACACTTTACAATAATATGGCTGAAGAGTTTATTACAAGGAAGACGTAAAGACACCTCAATGATGATACAGAAGACCCTCATGAAGACAGGACAGCCACTGTGTCCACCACCCCTGCACCCAGCTAATAAACAAAAGCACAAGAAAAGGTAGCTAGGAATTGAACCCAGATAAATTCTCACCACCACCACACAAGAAATTCTTGACAGGAGAAAAGTGGCATTTCTGCACTTCACTTTTAGACCTGTTTGGTAGGGAATTTGTGGTTAATGAAATCCCATGCCTGACTCAACTAGAGTAAGCTGGCTCTAAGGCAACATGGCCTGTGCTGGAACGAAGAAACAAAGCCCAAATACTGGCTTTTCTACTTCATCAATAGCACCAAGGAAGTAAAATGAGGGAGAAAGTATTTGGAAAGAGAATCCCACTGAGATTCATATCCCTCTCCTGAGACACACAAAAGGCACAATAAGTAAAACTGAATGCTGGCACCTCCATCTCAGAGAGCAATAAGCTTATCATTCTCTTCTGTCACCTTGAGAAGGGTAATAGGACCTTTCTGGAGAACTGCATCAATAGAAGAGACAGCAGGATTTGACTTTCACCTTCAGTTTTAAAGGTTTTGAAAAACAAATTTTGGAATTGGCAAGGAGAAAACTTTTTAATTGTTGTTGAATGATAAGCAACTTGCAGCTGCCAGGGAGGGCTTCATTTGCCAAATGCATGAACAGATTTGAACAACTATCACCCATAAAGCGTGTATGTAAATTAATGATACTGTCAAAGAACTAGAAACTCCTCTTTTCCTACCGCTCTCCTTACACTAAAGTGATACAATTTGCCATCACAAACACATTTTTAACACAGTACAGCAGAGGAGGCGTGCAGTTCCCTTCTGAGCATACAACCCTTGCTCTCTTCAGGGATAATTCAGGATGAGGATCACGGCTCTAATTTGCAAATGTTTCTTTTGGTTGAGATCGGTACACAAAGGAGTTACAAAGTGGAAACAGAGTCAGGAGGCCTATAAGAAGTAATCTCCAGCAGGAACTAATAATCTTTGTTGCTCACATGGGATTAAATACACAAAAAAGGCATGTGGGATATAAAGACTTGCATTTAAAGTTGTTTCTATTTCTCCAGAAAGTCCTATAAACTTCATGAAACTGTGTAACAGTGCTAATAAAATGTTCATCCTGCTGTTGGAAAAACCTGTATGACTTTACACAGTCCTAAAAAAAATAAAAATACCCTCAGTTATACCTTCCTCACATTCTGCGACCATTTAAGCACTGATCTAAACTGTATTTACAGAGATGAAAAAGGACATTTTCTTTTTGAGTTAATATTTCAACTTTTTCTTAAACCTATTAAAAGAAAAGACATAGGCTATAATTTTCAAAGAGTAAAAAATAAATTAAACTTACTTGTCAGAGAACTGACTGATTTCCTTAAGGACTCCAGAATCCACCTACAATTTTTCTACATCCATTTTACAGCTACTCACATTGCCATGAAATTCTTGTAGAGCTTGAAAAACTAAAGCATTAGCCATCTCATTTTCATATAAGTAATTAACACACACATCTTCACTCTTGCTTTGGGACTGCATAATCAAATAAAAACATACTATAATTTAATCAGGAGGAAGCACACACACAATCACACACAAAATGCATTATTTAGATGTGGCTATTAAAATAAAAGAATAAGAAGTGTTCCTGTGCTCTGTTTTGGGGAAGGGAGGGTGGGGGAAAATCAACAGCAATGCCAGAATATTATGAGTGTTGGCTGGCAGAACCCACACAGCTGGCTGCTGACCTCCTGTACACTTGGTCAGCACGTATGATTAAGGACACGTGCACATAAAATAAGCTTTCTTTCCCTTCCTGAACCAAGAAGCTGCTTGAACACCTCCTGAGCCTAGGTGCTTTTTCGGCACAGTGCTTGTCCTAAGGTTTCTCAGATCAATGCCTACAGGTTTTGTACAGCTTCACTAGTAATCAGCAGGCACAATCTCTTTTTCCTCATTTAAAGCACAGGAGAAAAAAAAAGAACAGAACTATTTGTCTCTGGTTCTTTGTAGGAATTGCCACATTTGATGGTTCTTCTAATACAACACATTACTGTGTGCAATAGCCTGTAGCAGATCATTCAGTGGAAATTGTATACTCACTCCAAAATGGACAATTACCTGACAGCTGCATCATAATGCCCTGGAATATAAGAGTTTATTTACCCTTTAACATGGCTTCTTTGATGAATACACTGTAATTTGGAATATATTTTGATTTTGGAATTGCCTTCTTCAGCTTTTAACTTGAGGAAGCAGGTGGTTTGACGTTGAAGGCTTGAGTTGGGATTGGAAGAAGCAACTCCCTTAGACCTTATTTACCCATTGAAAGAGGACCATTTCAGACAAGCCCCTCTCCCCACTGCTCAGTCTTAGGGAAGATGTCACCAACGGGAATGTTCTTCCAGGCAAAGGAGAAAATTTTAACATGATGGAGATTTGGTGATGGAGCCCATCACTGCTGTAGGAGGAGTGAATCGACTGTGACGCCGTGACATCTCTTTGCAAGTGTTAGAGACATGTATTGCTGCAGCCATCTGCTGTTGGAAGTTCTGCCAGTGCATTACATTAGAGATACTCAGATATTACATGTTGTGGAAATCCTCACAGTAAGTAGAGATCCTAAAACATTTGTTGGTACTTATATTTGTTGGATTCTTCAGGATTAGGCTAGTTGCAAATGCAGCAGTTGTGGTGGTGGTGTTAGTTGTTCATTTTTACTTTTGTCTTTTAATAAGGCTGTTTTCCCTTAATGTTCACTGAGTTATGATCACAATATGGCTTACAGCAAGGCCACGGTTATAATGGTGTATTTCTCTTCCCATAATACTGCATTTGTGTTAGCTAGCTTTTAAGGTTTCTTATGTTTTAATGAAGTTATTAAAGTGAATACTCTGACTGCATAATTCATGAGCATTCACTCTGTCTTCAAAGAAGCTGGTCTCTAAACAATTTTTAATTATTCAATTCTGTTCTAAGACATCCAACCAAGCCTTTTGAATGTGAATGCTGTACTTAAAATACATGTCTGATTGTAGAAAACTAGCTTTATTTCTGCTGTAGTTCCATTTGGTCCCCAGAGATGGTTCTGATTTATAGTATTTGCTTGGCAGATACAGAGGTGCTGTGTATTTTCCCTTTATAACTCATAAATATTGAGATTAGCTTTCCCACATAATGGCTGGGATTACAGGCCACTTTCTCTTTCATAACTGTATCTGCAGCTTTCTGCTGAAGGAAGAGCACGTGGATCCAATCAAAATTCTTTTCTCCTTGCAGTTCTTCCTAAGCATTAATTCAGCATAAATAGGTACAGTTTAGGGTCTGCTATAATATTTGCTGCTTGGCAACAGTTCCTAAGGTGATTCCTGAGTTCCTGCCAGCTAGGGCATCTCCCCTTCACTGAAACTTGAGGTCTGAGTAGGGGCAGTGAAGAGAGTCAGCAGTGCTGGGGAGATAAGGGTACACTGCTTGCTACTAGGATATCTTCCTGGTAATTAGATAGAATACAAGCAAATCATACCTAGATAATACAAAGAGAACAAAAACCACATTAGCTTTCAAAGAATTTTAGAAGGAATAAAACATACTGAGATTCATCCTGAAGTGATGATAAACTAAGTTAAGACTAACACTTATTATCAGCTATTAAGAGATGATTTTTTGACATAAAATAGTATTTTGCCAGTAATACCTACAGCCACTGTAGTTCTTAAAAAAGGCATTAAAGACCCAAAGGGTCTGAGTAGCTAAACACCCATAGCAACAGTCTGTCCAGGTGCCAGATCCAGTCTCTTTTCGAGGTTCAGAGGGAAATGCTTTTCAATGTATTCAGGTAATTTACTTCAATGATTGGCTTAGTCAAAGCAGGGAAAGCTGCTGGAAGTTGAAACGAAAGCATTTACTTAATGTTAGGAACAAAACTGCATACAAATGACTAAATGACTAAATAAATGGAAATCTATAGAACTGCCTGCATAAATGTGCATTAATACTGGGAATCTTCCTACATAATAAAAAGAACCACCATATTTATTGAACAAACCATGTTTAGCAGCTAGTCAGATGTTCTGAGGGTTAAACAACCATTTTTTCTTCAGAAAATAACTAAAACTACAAATACAAAACAAGATTAAAATTGATTGACATAAAATGTTCACACTCATTTAAATCCATATATGAAATCACTATCACTTTGATTTAAATGAATAACTCATAAGGGAGCTGCAGATAATTCCTGCCCTCTTTCTGGAGAAGGGACACTAAACCTGATTAAAGTATCATAATTCATAGAAAACCCTTCTGAACGGAATGGCACTGCTGAGCTGCATTGTGCCCTTATGAAGGAAGTAGCTAGATTATGTCTCTGTGGCCTCTTTGAAAAAATTAAACTGCAAACTGCTTTTGAAATCTTCCAATTTTGCAAATAATCTAAATGAATTATTTTTTTAAAAAGACACAACAAAACAAACACAATGCAGTGATTTGGGAGTCTAAGTTCCCTTGATTTGCTGTAGGACCCTGAACTTCTAAGTCTCTTAGACATTTTGGGTGAAGGGTACCTATAAAGCCATGTAACCCAAGTTTACCAAATTCAGACAAATAAATAGAATTTCTTTACAGCTTACATTGCTAAATATCACCTGCCAGATGTCAGATTCATTAAAAATGCATTTGACTATAATTTAAATAATTAAAATGTCATTTTAAAACATGGATAATTGTTTGCCAGAGGTCCTGGCTCTCCAGAATTAATAATTTCCACATTTTGTGGTGACTTGATGAGCTCAGGCTTAACAGTTCCAGTGTCTGAGCCAATGTTTGCTTTAGTCACAGCCTGATGTTGCAATTAAGTTTAAGACCTGGGAGTTTATTGCTCAGATGGGTGATCTGGTTTTGTTACAAGGAGTCTAATGAATTTGATGATTACTTTGTTGTCTTTTATTGTCTATTTCCAAAGTAATTTGTGCTTGGCTTTTGAATGCTAATAAAATTTATGAAAAAGTGCAAAATGCTGGAGATAAAGGTTTTTTTTCTTTGCAACTATAGTAACCATTAAATTGGATATATAAGCAGAATTAAGGTTTCAGCAGTAGAAGGCCTGTAAAGTGCTATGGAAGGTAACAGTCTCAATCTACTTTGATCAGTCCCTTGCTTTTGATAGGTACTTTTGTAACTGGGCTCTCTATCTGCACAACTTGAATATACATGTTAAAAATTAAGCATGTATTTAAGTCTGATTGACCACAATTACGGATTTAATGAATTTCTAAGAAAAAGTTCAGAAGACTACTAGGCCACAGTGACTGGTTCCTTGTATTAGGACTAAAGATAACATAAACACTAAAGCCTTCTGCATCTCTGATGTGCAAAGGTATAGCAGATATTTACTAGCAGCAGTAACACTCAAGATGTGGAGGGAAGCAGCCAGAAGGAAACTGCAAGGTTGCCCACTGCTGTGGATGCTTGGCAGTGCTGTGCCAGACCTTCTGCAGGAGCCAGGGCCTTGCTCCTCCTTTTTGCAAGGCAGGTAAACTCCACAGAGAGGCATAAAGGATGGATGCAAGAGAAAGCAGAGCCTTTTCCAAGTGTCTCTCCTCTGTTTTTCCAGCACCTTCTCCAAAATAAAAGGGAAAAAAACAAAAAATGCACATTCTAAACTAAAAAAAAACAGGTACTTTTTTCCTATTTTTGACAAACTTCTTAGATTTTTTTTCCCCGTGTCTGCATCAACTACATAATTTTCACCTCTTGCTAATGGCTTTCCCACAGTGACAGTAAGTGCTGTTGAGTATATGGGTAGCATTCAGTTTGAGATAACTTCTGATTGTCAACATTTTCCCACCTCTACTGCAACTCAAAACTTTCAGTTTTGCAAAACAAGAAGCCATTTCAGTATCCAGAGAAAACAGCAGAACTAGTGGGGAAAGTGTTTGCTAACCGAGAGGAAATCCTGCCACCTTCATTTCCATTAGCGGTTCCACACTCGGAGAGTTGGTATTATTTAGAGTGAATAATGACAACAGAATCTCAGCTTGATTTCAAAAGTTATTTCTGCATAATTTATTCAAAAGATCAATTCCTAATAAAAGATACTGGATCCACTTTAAACCAACATTATTTCATCTGTAATTACTGCCTCAGGAATACCATACTAACTGCCATTTATCACTGTCAGTGACTTCTGAATTCCTGCTACAACCATGGTATCCTATTGGGTTTGTTTGTCTTGGAGAGAACATGATGTTTCCAGTTTGGCATGTGCCTAAGAAAGGAGAACAAAACCTGTCATCCCCTAGAAATATATTTAAATGTCCCCTATGTGCTGCAGCATGTAGAAAACAGTAAGCCCATTCATTTCCTTGCAGTTATTTCCAACTCAAGGCATTGTACTGTCCACCTGAAGTTTGTAGGTCTTCAGTTGAATAGTGTTTCCCCTGTCCCTTTCTTTCCTTAGGAGCTGAGTAGCCATTATCCATCATATTTCTCACAAAGCTTAGAAAAGAATATAGATGCTCTGGCTTTTAGAGCTACACTTCATTCAAAAACGGGGAATCTAATGAGAATCTAATGATTCTTTAGGAAACAATCAGGAAGTAAATGTGCCTAAGAACATTAATTCGTTATTGGTTAAGTACAAGCATAAGGAAAAGTCTTAGTGGTGTGTCCCAGTCCAGTGCCCATTTTAGACAAGAAAAAGTTGGATTGACTGAGGTAATGACTACAACAATATTTTGATGTCTTCTAATTTATTGTCTGTTGCTCTGCAAAGACTTTAGAAGCAAGTAAAAAAAATAATAAAAAAGGTAACCAGTAACTGGTAAAAGGCTTAGTTTCCCTGCACTTTGGAAAGGTCCTCCTGTTATTGTTAATTAAAAGTGGTAAATAAAACCTTCAGGCTTGCTTTTGGATATAACTCTTCCATTGTGGCAAGATTATAAGAAAATTAAGCATTTTTTATTGTCTAATGCAAAATTGGCAATTACATAATCTTGTAAAAGTCTTCAGTTTTAGAGCTACACTGGAAATATCCTCATTCTCAACAGTTGGTAGAAACTCTCTCTTTTAAACAGAAGATATAAAATAAAATTATTCTGGAAAGACCTCTCCTTATAAAGCATCTTGTTATTTAATTTGGTCTCAGCTAATTGGCAATTTAGACAGCAATCTGTGTCCAAATTCCAGACACAGTGGACAACAGAAGCCTACACAGAGGCTCCATCAGGTGCCTGGGACACAGCCCTACCATAGAGATGCAGCCCTGACACCCGGTGTGCTGACTGCACTCTTCCTCAGTGATGACACATCATCTCTCTCACAGTGTGTACAGCCTTACTATGAGGAAAGACTAGAAGGACTAGCATGTGCTGAGCATGTTGGAGATATCAACTTCACTGACTACCACAAGTGTGAGATGGTCATTTTGATTGCTAGTGTACCTTCACATAGGAGCAATCACACCTGAGTCCTTCAAATGCAGAAACAATTAATCCTAGCACCTCAACCAGCAGTCAGCATGGTGACCTGTAGCGAGCTCCTCTA
Source organism: Chaetura pelagica (assembly GCF_000747805.2). NCBI lineage: Eukaryota > Metazoa > Chordata > Aves > Apodiformes > Apodidae > Chaetura > Chaetura pelagica. Next base: position 48,595 of record NW_009952366.1, on the reverse strand, counting down.
TTATGTATTATCAGTAACATTGCAGGGAAATGTTCATGCTTTGTGAGATTAAACAGACAATAGGAATTGTAGTCAGATATTTTTTTTCCTCTTACCTGAATAGTCTGTATTTATCTCCAGGCAACAGGAGAGAAGGAAAGTACAGAGAGCTTGCACTGTCATCTGTTAACTCTTCAGACCTTGTCTTGGAGTGGAACGCAACATAAAATCAAACTCCATTTTTTAAAGCTAGAATGAGCTTTGATGTACTCAGTCATGCCCTAACTTTCAGAAAACATGAACTGCATTTTCCAGACAGCAAACAAGAGCACCTACCTTCTCAACCAAGGGATCTCCAATAGGAAATTAGTTGATTTTCTGCCTTACAAGCCTGCAAAATCTACAAGCAGATTTTCATACACATACCTGATAGTCCACCAACATCCATCTTCTTCAGGTTCTTTGCCTCCAGAATGACAACAGTCAGTTTGCCAGCAGTAGGCACATAACGAAGGGAGAAGCAGATATCACCCAGTTTTTCTTGCTGTGAAAGCAAACAAGATGGGGTGTTATATTTTAATCATTTTTTGTAACTTTTAGAAATGCAATTTGGAAAGTCCCAGAGAAAATTAACAGGATTGTATATCAAACTACTCCTATAAACACAACATTCAAAGGAACAATATCAGGTATCTGCCACAAGTCGCCCAGCTGAAATCCTTGATAACCTCAAGTCTGTTGCAGCAACTGGAGTCCACAGCAATTATTCTGTATGGAGCCAAATGACAAAAGTGCTGGCTGCAAACTAGGGTATACTGCTCAGAATTTTGCTCCTGACAATCAGGGTCCTACAAATACTGTTTGCCAGTCATGACTAGGGTTTTTTTTCCTAAGTTGTGTTTCAGTGGAAATCAATCAACATACATGCATACACAACCATTAGGCAGTTTTCCATGAAACAGTAACATGAGTCTTTCTTACCACACTTCGTCACAAAAGCAAGAAGTAAAAAATACACAAAGCACAAAACATTCAGTATGAAAAGGACTTGTCTCCTATCTGATGGGTAAAAATCCAAAACCAGGAAGACAGGCAGATAAAGATCAAGAAAGCACACGGTGCATCCCTCCTCATATGATGAACGGTTGGAATGATTCGGTTTTGCCTTCAGCCTTGTAGGCTATCATCTGGGATCCTGCCAAATGCAATCTTTTGCAATTAATTGCTTAGTACCTTCCCAGAAGTCCTGGGGAAGAAGGAAAGGCTGAATTATGTTCAGAATTACAGGACTGTTTTAAAAGGAGGAATAACAGATTTAAATTTGCAGACATGAGAGAGAAAAAGAGAATACTGTTTAGAAATGATCACTAGGAAGATCCAAGCTGCTTTCCTCCTTCCTTTCAGGCACAAGGCTATATCTAGAGGGGTAACAAGGTTGCTTTTGAGACAAGAAGAATCAGGTTACACTGAACAGACCAATAAAGCATTTCAGACATCACTGTTTACCTTTCAAAGCCAGTAGTTCTTATGGCAGATGTCTGTTTCCATAATTTATTCCAGCAGTAGAGTATAAAGTACATTTCTATGAAGATATATCTCTTTGGTTCTGGTCTTTTGTCAAAATAAATTGGAAGGCTGGTTATTGAAAAGTTTTGAGGATGTATCCAAGCTTTTTGTTAAGACACTAGGTAATTTTTTGTAGGAATTATGCATCTTTTCCCTGTACCACAAATGCAAAAAGACCATGGAATTTACCAGGTTTGAAGAGCCAAGGGGAAAGAGGCAAAGTCAGAACCCTACCTAAAAAGCTGGGGGGAACATTGAGAGCAATTGGCTCTTCTATTCATGGATGTAGCAGGTATTCCCCAGAGAAAAGACAGCTCATGGCCTTAAGGACTTTATCATCTGTGTAAATGGAACCAAAATGTTCCTTTCTAACTTGAAGTTTTTATCCCGTCTTGGATAAGCATTTGCAGTATATCAATCTGAAGAATAAATACCAGATAACCAGCAATACTTCAGTTTGTATCTTTCTCCCTTATCAAAAGGTTTGTAGGCTTGTCTCAGAAGACTTCGTTGTGGAATCCTATGTGGGATTCTTTCTTGTTCCCAACAATGGACAAGTGGCATATATTAAGAACAGCATCATGTAGTTCTAGTGCAAAACAAGCAAACAACAATGTAGAAAGTGCAAGAATAATGCAATCCCTATAAAGTGACAGACCTTGAATGGATCAGTGCAAGTTGGGAAGGAGACCAAGGGATTGTAATAGACAGTTCCCTGTAAACCATCAGCTCAGTGATCACCAGTGGTCAGAAAACATGCAGAGCAAACACAGTTACATGTAATCAGGAAATGCTCAGAGAGAACACTACAGAATAACTTCTGATGTTAAATGTGTATATTACATATAAAAATGCTGTCAGAGTGCACCCAGGCCATTACCTTGAAAACTGGTGCAGTTATGGTGTCTTCCTCACCTCAAAAAGGATAGGATAGAATTGGCAAAGATTCTAAGAAAAGCAGCAGGAAGGATCAAAGATATGACACAGCTTCTGTGGAAGGAACAGCTAAGTAGATTAGGACCTGAAAGGGCGTGGTTGGAGAGCAGTATCTTAGAGACCTCTGCCTGGCCCTGGAGGGCTATAATGATGTTATGACCTTGCTCAAAAGAAGTGAACGTAGTATCAGAAAATCTACATTTTTAACTCCTATCTAGAATAACTACAATGCCTTTCACAGCATGGACTGCACTTCTATGGAAGTCTATGGAAGTCTAAGGATTTATTATTTCACCTTGTCTGCATCTACTGTTATAAATCCCAGCATAGATCATGGAAATGTGGATTTCAGCCATGCAATCTTCACAGCTCTTGCTCAGCTCTAACTGAGCCTGCAATGGCACAGTGACAGCAGAACACACTCCTGTTCCCCTGACACTTGGCTCTGGAAGTCCATATTGGATAAGCTAACAGTGAAGTTGATTGATCACTTGCAGCTTGTTCAAAATGGAAGAAATCAGTTGCTCATCAATTTGTGTTACCATGATCACAACTCACCCAGCTGCCCAGTCTTCTCTGCCTTCACCATTCTATTACATGGTAGAATTGGTTTAGATTAGCATGGCTGATTCACTAGGCTCTGAATAAGACTGAAACAGGGTATATTTGAAAGCTCATTTTAGTCCCTCATCTCAGGGATCTTTGCATTCACCAGATATTCAAGGGCTCTGCCCTCGCCTCTAGATTCACTTGGCAGAGCTTTGGTTATAGCAGCTTGGGAATTCCTCAGAATTGTATTTCTCAGAAATGTACCTCAGGGACAGACTAAACATTTTGTGAGGTACTTTTAAAACAACACCATGCTTCTAATTGTTCTTCCTGTTCTGGGTTTTTTTTGCACTTGTGTTGAGACCAATGTGTTTAGTAAGCATAAAATGGTATTAGGATTGTTGATTCTGATCTGAGTGCTTCAGCAGAGGCTGGAGGAGGTACTTAACAAACACGGTTATTGCCACGGAGACCATCACCTCTCGTAAGCCTTTCTCTATCTGTAATCATGTTATGCTTCTGTGCAAATACCGCAATTGTCTACACAGAAGAGTAATTTTATGAGAACATTTAAAGCATTTCTAGCCTCTTTTATTGTAATTTTAGCTGCAGGAAGCACAGAGAAGAAGCCAGCATCATGTAAACTGCTAGTTTTCCACAGATCACTAGCAAGCCATGGGAAATAGCAGCAGATGATGGGCTCATTCCAGTGAATAATTTGAATAAAAAGCAAAGGTACCTCTTTAAATGCCTACTGAATCATGCTTAGCACTTTTTTTCTTGTTATTAAAACCTGTACTAACTGCACTTCTTCAGTATTTCTTGTAATTTAAACGTTTTCTCTATGCATGACTGCCACAGTTTCATTCCTAAGCTGTTGTGGTTTTTTTGCATGTACGGGATGTTTGGATCTTTTTTGTTTTAAATTTAAAAATATTTGTCAGGCAAAATACTGCAAGTGGCGGAACTGCAATGAAGCAATAAAAAGCAATCACTAGAGGTGTGGTTTGCAGGAGATAATTACAAACCCCTGCAGGGCTGTGAGGTACAGATGAGTGTTTCTGCTATGGTGATTATCTCATGGAGGTGCCTTATTGTTATTATGAATTTCTTTCACCCGTATGTATAAATAATTTATGTTAGTAAATTAGTTTGATCTCTGACAGAAACTGTAAGTTAGTGTTAGAAACTTCCAACTGGGAGGTTCATATACATTAACCTATTCATGTGTAATGCCTGAACACCAATCAAAAGACTCTCTCCATCTAAGCAACTTAATAACTTCACTACATTTAAAGGCGATGCAATGGAGCAGAACATAAATGACACAAACAGCACTGCTAACACTTCTTCAGCTTTAGAAAAGGCTATTTGAAGTTCTGTTGAGAACCAGGACTTTTTAGAGATGACTCTAACTGGCTCCTGCCTGTCTCATGGTTCTTCTCGTATTTGTCAGTAGTCATTTTTGCCCTGACAGTAAACTCTCCTAATGAGCTGCAGAGAAATATGCTATTTATGCAGATTAGTCTCATTTGCACTGCAGAGTCTCTAACAACGATATCTATCTTCTTAATATAAACATTCTCCACATTTTTGTGGAAGATATTGTGAGAAAGTTGATGCTTGCAGCTCTCTTGGTAAAAGAACACCAAAATAATTAGCCAAAGAACTAATATGCTTTTTCCTAATTCGATCCAAGACTCCAAAATTGTCAGTAGAGGAAGGATATAAACAAAGTGAGGTGGGTTTCTGACTTCAATACCTGTGGATATTTGCATATGCCTGAGAGAAACACAAATGGATGTGGTTTACGGGTGAAGACCCATGATACAACCAATCTTCCACCAATCAATATTTAAAATGGAAGATCATAGTGTTAATTGTATGGTTTTCATCCCAACCAAAATGTTTTAAAAGTCTGTGAAGAAAACAGGGACAGCACCAAGGTGGATTATAAAATAGAGTCTTTCAAATTCAGAAAACCCAGGCAAACCATAATGATACGATCCCTAATCCTAAATTCCACATCCATGGGTTTCAGACAGTTTCAAGGCCATCATATTCTGTCTACACATGGAGATCTCCAACCAACAAATTCCTTCTCTTGGCATGTAAGCCATGACTACATGAAGTGGCAAAGGTGTCAAAACAACACTACTAACAGTATCACATGGATGCAGACATGGATGACATGGACCAGCTCAAACTTCAATTAAACCACCATAGCAAGTGGGCAAAATTAGCAACCCATATGCATAGCTGGGATCTACAATTGGGAACGCATTCCTCCTCTACACCCCACAGGATAAACAGGGACCATAGTGTGAAAAGGAACTGGTTTGTTGGACTCCCCCTTTTCTTTAAACCTGAAATGGTACTGCCACAGGAGCTATCCTGAACATTACCAGTTTTAAAGGCATTGAACTTTTGATAAATAAATGGTTAAAGAACAAAGCAGAAAATTTCAAACAGGATCATCAGGAAAGACAGACAATCTTTTTCTCTTATGCTTGCAAATCAGGGACCAGATGACCCCACAATATGCAGATGACTCCCACGATTAGGCAAAGAGTGGGAAAGGAGAACCGGAAGGAGAAAGAAAAGCTGGAGCTAATGTGTCTGCTTGTTATTATAGCCCTTTTGGAGACTATCACATGAATATATATGCACGCCAACTACCACTGTACCCCAGAGTATATGAACTACCTTTGGGATAAAGTACTGAGAACGGCAAGGAGAGGCAGAGTTCTCCCCAGCCTTTTCAGTCAAAAGGCTGATTACAGCTGATAACAGAAGTAGCTATTTCAGACTTGCAAAATGTTAAACCATAAACTCAGTTAAGGGCTTTAACAACTAGGCCATTAATCTGACCAGCTGAATAATTCCTTTGCTGTCTAAAAGGATTTCATGCCTGTGAATAGAGCAGCCTAGCTGTAATGCAGCTTGCAGTAAATAGGTGCCAAATGCCTCTGGAAATAAGGAACATCTTCATGACTCCACCTACTGCGCTTTTGAAAAAATTTAAAAAACCCAATAAAATATGAACAGAGAATGCCCTGCTGTACATTTCCTTATTCAAGGATCAGTCTTGATTCAGAGGAATAATTTGCCTGTCTTCCAAAATGGAAGTACATAGTGTCTGTGATCTCCCTGTTTGCTTTTACTAACATTATTTCAGAATGGCCTTCATAGGTTACACCCTCTTCAAATGTGCAAACTTGGTCATAAAAGGAACTTCCTGTTAACATAAAGTATTCAGTTAGAAGCCACTTAACAAGTAAATTAAGAAGCAAAGCAAAGTGAAATAGGTTACAGTAGGAGATCTTGGGGAAAAAACAGGGTTCTTATGGCAAAGACGTAGAGGGCTCATTTCTGATGCTATAAAAAAGGGACTAGTGGTGACAACAGTCTAAAGAAAAGATGGAACGAAGACTGATGTAGGTGAACAGAGAACAGAAATAGAAGCAAAGGTCCACGAGGTAAGTTTTAAAAGGGGCAGACAGGGAACAATCTTTCAAATGAAGTGAATTTATTAAAGGTATCAGCAGGTGGTATCTGTAGGGATACAGTCATGCTATAAAGTAGGAGTGAGGAAAATCCAAAGGAAACGGTTTAATTGCATATTACTTTTGATTGATTTCCCTACTACAGTCCTATTCTCTGACTCCTTTGTGATGCAACTTCTGCTGCCAGCACCACTTTTTAACTTTGCTTAAAGTGAACAGACCCAGCAGAATCTTCCTGCAGAAAGAAAATCTACTTTTTTTTTTTTTTCCTTTCACCCCCCTCTGAACAGTTCTACTTGACAGAGAAATTCTTCACAATTCTCTGTCTTCTCACTGCAATATATATATATAAAGGTAGAAGTCTGTGTTTATTTTAGCTGCCCTAATTATGCAATATTCTCCAACACAATGGTAAATCATACTTGAAAGCAAGTTGCACAATAATTCAAACCATCCAATGTTATTAAAAATCTAACAAGTCAGGTTTTGTCAGGTTTCTCCTTTTAGTTCTCTTCATTACATTTTTAACTGCTTGGAGAAAGCTCTTCCATTACTGCTTTCTAAAAAGCAGAGGAAATGGAAATAGAAAACTGTTGTCATTAGTAGAAAATGACACTTCACCATCATCAGTATAAAAGCATTACAATCAGCTGCCTCTTGCAAAACGAAAAACACTGTGGCTGACGGCACTTGAAATCAAAGTTTAGCAGGAACGCACTCTTTGATTTCCAAACAAGGGACAACGCTACCAAACATACTGAGTTCTTAATTAAACAAGAAGAAAATTAATTTCTTAAAGAAATCACAGACAGAGGAATGAATTAAAAGACACATGTACACCTGAAACCATAGTCTGGTTTTCTGTAACTCTGCCTACACACAAAAGATTGCAGCTGGCTTCTCTGCTTTAACGATTGCATCTTGCTCTGTTTCGCCACTTGGCTTCTCCACAGCTCCTGTCTGATCATATTTCTAAATGTCACTCACATTTATGCAGGCCAGTGCACAAAACAAAATTAATTTAACTGAATGGCACATTAATATTATTACTTTTGACAGCATGGAAAACTTATTAACTATAGCATGTCACAAGGGCAGTCTTCTAGTGAGTAGTGTAAGTACAACAGTGAAAGGAAATGTAATACATTTGAAAGGCTTTTTTTTTTCTTTTTTTTTGGCTTATCAGACACTGTGAGAAGCCCAATCACAAAGGCTTTCCACAATTATTAGAATATTGTATGTGCATTGCAGTCACTTTACAGAAAGTGCTTGTCCTCCTGTGACAAGATACAGGAAGCTGCATGCAGCACAATAGCCTTGCTTGATTTTAAACCATCTCTTGTAGTATGTATGGGCTTCTAAATGCATAGTAAATGTAGTTTCTACTGCCAAGAATATCTTAGTTTCCAAAAGCAATTGACTCCAAAGCTTTAGACTATGGATTGAAACTTCAGCATATATCCAGAACTCTAATTAAGAATCAAATAAATTACAGATTTCTTACTTTTAAGATGTACTACTCTATGTGGTACTGTATTAAAAACCTGGCAAGAAGAGAGTTCTTCCTACAATGACCATATATTATCAGTTAATGAAGAACAGAATAAACAGATTAAACAAACCAGTGGGTGGGAGTGATTGGCATGATGGAGTGAATAATCCTCTACAGCTGCTGGTAAATTCTGCTGAAATTCAACAGCCCCAGGGAAAGACTATCAGGTGACTTTAGTGCCTCCAGTACTGAAGCTATAGTCTATTTCTAATTGATCTGCATCAACTACAAAGAGAAATTCCATGGAATTTTGGATTACCTTCATAACCAGCTATTTTTTTTCCTTTCCTTTGTAACAGACTACCAAGACAAGACCTTGCACCAGTCCCAGCTACATTATAAATAAATGGTTCTTTTTGCCACACAGCCTTGTTCACTCAAGTCCCCTGGATGTGTCCTCCTTTCTCTCATCTCTTACTTGCTGTAACATAAGTTCAGCTTTCATGCTCCTCCTTAACATCCCCCAGCACTATCTGCAGCTCCCTTCCATAACCCCAATCACAAACGCCACACAGTACAGCAGCCTCCTCCAAAATCTCCTAAATAGGCAACTAGGCAAGAGGCAGTACATGATGTGGTTGTTTTAAAAGTATAAACTTGCTGGTTAGCTAGAAGAGGGCCAAATGGAACACGGGGACCTGGCACATGCTCAAGGATTTCCCTGAACAGTGCAAGAACTGGAGTATCTGTCCTCTTTAAGGCATTGCTTTCATTAAATTTATAAGAGACTTCTTACAATACTCCCTAGATTCTAGAGCAGCGGGCATCACAGTTCTGTGCCTAAACCAGTCTTTATTTTCACAAGAACAAAACTCAGCCACACAGGCAGGTCAGGATCCTCACTGTACTGCAGCCAAAGTGGTGATCTGTAGAGGCTGCAGACCAGGAGACTGCACAGCAAGCTGAAAAAGAACTGTATTTGAAAATGGAAAATCACAGACAGCTCATGGGAGTTTACAGCTGATAGGTGAATCTTATGACAAGACAGTTCTCTACCTGTGATTTATCAAAATGAAGAGGGCTTTTTGCTTCATGTATCATTTCACTCAAGTCAATGACATCTTTTATCTTTATCCACTGCTTTTGTGCTACAAGCACAGGAAGGATTTGAAATCACTTTCTGTATCTTTCCTCATCTTAATTTGAAAAGTTTTCTTCCACTATTCTCTTTACTAATTTTGTACTGAAGATTTTCCCAGAGCATCCAAACTGCCTAAAACATGAGATGGGGTCAAGGATATGCAGCTGGAAAAGAGGCAAGCTGAAAACCCTCAGAGAAGCTCAGAGCCACTCTGTTCTAGTGCTTCCTAGTTTCAGGGAATATGTTAATGACACATGCCCCATTCCAGAATGCCTTGCATTGGAAGTTTTAAATTCAGCTAATTAAATATTTGTGCTCAGTTCAAGATTAAGTCCCTTTTAACTAGTGCTATGTATTCAAATCTATTGACTCACTCTTAGCAGACGTATCTCCACTTCTTAAACTGAGCATTAAAATATGTGATTTTATGAAACTACTGAAAAATATTAAATTTTTAAAATAAATACATACTTGAAAGCACATCTTTTATTATTCCACTTTCCATGGCTATTTTACTTCGAAAAACTCTCTTAACACATTCTTTAGGAAGACAAGACAGCTCATCAAAGGTCATCATAGCAATCAGTACCACACACTGAATTCATTAATCTCTTCAGTAGAAAGAAAGAGGTCATTGCAGTCATCTATAGAAATCCAGGAAAGAAGACAGCACTTATCATGAGATCTCTGGCTCAATGATGTTAATTTTTAATAAATCTTAGACCACAAGGGAAATTCCAAAGGACTAGAACAGTGCTAATATGATTCCCATTTTACTCAAAAAAGGCCAAATATGATGAAGTGGTATCTATCAGCCATTTGTCTTTCATCAAATTCAGATGAAACGAGGAAGAACTAACAAAAGTCTGCATTAATGATGGTTTAAAGGATATGAACTATAATGAATGTGAAGTCACATGGTTTTATGGAAAACAGGTCTTTTCAACTAAAACCAGATTCACTGTTTGATAAGATCATAAATTTGGTTGATGAAGGAAAACATGTAAATTTTTTTTTTGTTCTGTTCAGGGTCTTTTGCTGTTTTTATAGATGTGGAAGATATTTCTGCTGATTAATAAGCAGGTGATACAAGGATTAACATAATGGAGAATAGTAATGCAACAGGTTTGTCAGAGCGAAAGTGCTCTTAGCTATAACCTGTCACACAGAGTACATTTTCATAGAGCAAAAATTCTACATCCTAAGACAAAGAAACTGAAGACTATTTCTGTATAGCTACTGAATCAGGAAATATATCTTACAAGGCAGTGCCTCCTGCTGAGGATTCAGGGTCATAAGCTACAGCCTATGAACTGCTAGTGTAATGCTGTGCAAAACATTCCATAGTAGAAGTCAGCAGAAGCAGCTGGTGACTTTGCCTCTCTGGAAAGGATATAAAGTATACTGCACACAGTTCTTGTGTATGTATTTAAAATGCTAAAAACTACAAAGTAGGTAAAAAGTCACAACTCATTGGGAAAAATGGAGAAAAAAACCCTGATTGTGAAAAACATAAAAGGTAATTTTTTTTCTGCAGAGTGTTGTAAGTGACTTGATTACAGTGCATAAGTAGTGTTAAGAAGAGGAAGCATCATGTATTAAATTGCTTGAATCTACTGAAGAAGTGCATATCAAGAATCAATGACATGAAGTAGAATCCAGTAACATCCAAATATCAAATAAAGCACACATTTTTAACCAGACATAGAGTAACTGCTAAAGCTGTAGGGGATGTGTTATTTTCTCCATTTACTTATGTCTTAAAATCAGTAACTTGCAACCTCTTTGGGTTTGAAGACCTTCTAAGAGTTTTCCAGCAGAGGTGCAAAGCTGCATATAGCAAATGCTGGTCTACTGTCCAGCAGCATTCTCTTTGTAACCTTTGTCAGTAAGGTCTCACACAGGATTTTCCAGAGGAATTTCCATGGAATTCTGATCAGGTGATATTAAAATGCATTATGGGAGACTTGGTTTTGGTGAACGTCTACAAAAAATATGCAGGCAATGCTGAAAGTGAGGATGCCATCAGGAAATCTGAGCTTTGGAGCTTGTGGCCATGCAGCCAGGACAAAATACCATAGGCTGAGAACTGGATGGTTTGCAGCTCCTTGCTCCAAAACCAAGCAAGGTCTAACTTTCCAGTTTGTAAGGGGGTTTCCTTGTGCCACCTTCCTCCCAACTTGGCACAGAAGGAGCATTCCTATCTCCTGGGTACTGCTTGTTGATTTAGTTTGCTAGGAAATAGTAGTATTTCTAAACAAAAGAAATATTTTTTTGAAATGGGAGGGTTTTTTTTCAGAAAGAAAATGTCACTGTTATCTAGTCTAGGGTCTAGGCAAATAAAATAGATCCACTTTAAAGACCTGTCATCCTCAGGGAGTTGTAAGAGCTCATATAGTGATGCCTTCTGGCAACAAATACAAGGAATCAATGAATAGGTGGGCTAAAAAGTCTAAGGAGCACATCCCAATGCTTATATACAAGACAGCCACAGCTTTATATGTAGTAACTGTGCTTGAGGGCTGATTAACAGGTAGTTTTCATGGTAGCGAAAATAGAAACCGTACATTTTCAGAGGCTTAAATTCTTAAATTGTGTGACCACTGTTTGTGCTCGTAGGAACTTAAGGCAACTCTACATCTGAAATCTAAGCAGGAAGCCAAGATTCTTAAGTCATTCTGGAACACATGATTGCTGCAGCAAATCCAATAGAGATTAATTGAAAGATGTTCTCATTTACAATTATCATATATCAGAAAATATTAAGTTTTGTATTTCATGTTTTCAATCATAAAAATCGTAATTTTCAACACACTATATGTGTCCATTTTTCCTTTAGGCTGATGGATGAAACTAAGGGCATACAGTTCTCCACTAAGAAATCAACTAATAGCTTAACATCACAAACAGACATTCTGAAGAAATAATATATTTTTTTTAGGAGATTTGATTTGCTGTATCAAATTGCAATGGGAGAACTTGGTCTTCATTGTGAAAAAAAAGACGATGGGGAACCATGCAGACATTTGGATTGCACACGAAGTTACACGCTGGTTTTTTTGAAGGGCTTTGATGCATTGTCATTTAGAACTTAATGTTCAAGAATCATCGAAAAAGCAAATGCAGGGATAAAAATCTGCTGTGACAAAAAGGAAATAATGGGTTACAGATGTGCTGTGCATGAACTGCAGCTCTTACTTTATGACAGAGACTTGTAATACTTGTAGCTACTTTCTGTATAGTAAGTACATGCAAAAAAAATTAGAGTAATCAAAATTAATTCAAATGACCCACATCTCCTGGAAAACTTGCATGCTCTAAAGCATCACAGAAAATTAATGTTCAGCCTGACTGATTAATGTGAAAGTCTGAATGTGTATAAACACTTCCAGCATAATCCACTGCTATCTAATTCTGGGCTGGGCATTAAGAGTCAGGGGATGTCAGCTGCAGACCTCAGGGCACTCACAGGAAAATGAACTGCTGCCAGTTCTGAAGCCTGAGCTCCACTCTTCAACAGAGATCCTCTTGTTAATCTTCAGTTACTGAAGAAGTTATGGAAAAACAATGCTAAAACAACTGGATTCCAGACAACCCAGTAGGTCTCAAGATCACCAGAAGTTATTTAACTAGCACCTACAATTGTTAAAGGATCTAACAGGAAGCTCAGGCACTATCTGCCCACTGCCATCCATTCCACTGAGAAGCTGCAGTGCCACGTTCTATGCTGTAGACACCAAAAGCAAGTTATAAACCCCACATAATGGTAATTTGTCTAGGTAATGACTTAGAATTTTATGGCAAAGTCTCTGTCTAAGAAGATATTTGAACTCAAGGTCAGCCACAAGTGGAAAAAAGCACTAGAGTTCCCAAAACTAGTTCCCATCATCAATGGCAATTACTCCTAACTCTGTTCTCTTGTCGGCGAATGCATCCAGCCGATCAAGCAGCAATAACATACTACTTTGAACTCTCATTCTCACTACTGGTTTGGAAACTCCTACCTTTGGCACTATTTCAGTAATTGCAATTGCAGACATAATGCTCAAGGAAAATGTCTTGGCCTCCATGTAATTTGATTCAGTTTCAGGTATTTCTTTTCATCTAGTGCTTGGCCAATAAACAGCACATACAGACAAAATCCAAAAGGAGATAAAAAAATTAATTTCATTTTCACACAGATGATTGTAGCTCAAAGTGAGTTGTGTCCTGCCCTAAGGAGACAGTAGGAGTAGTAATTCTGTGGTAGTGACCATACTAGAGCCCTCTACAGAAAGAAATCCTACTCTGAAAACTGTGCTAGTGGAAAGGACAGAACACCTATAGCAGCACTCCATCCATCCAGCAAATGAGCCAGCCAGGTGCCACCTGAAACAAAAAGTCCCAATTAATGACATTAAAGGCTGCTTACTAAACTATTAAAGTCTGCCCAAAAGCTTCCACTAAAGAAGATGCATAATCAAAGAAAGATACATTTCTGATCCATATTCAGGTCTACATCTCAGGTCTACATCTTCTACACACACATCCACAGTGAGAATATGCTGAGAAGTGAGGAGGTGGAGTGATTCACAGAAGTCTGATGTCTGGTCAGGACAGATGCTAAAAAGCAAGAGCCACTTTAGACCATGGGGGCTAAAAAGTGAAGCTTACTTATAACTGCCTCACTCAGGTGTACAGAATAATGGTAGAAGTTAAAAAAAAAGGAAAAAGAAAAGAAGAAAAAACCTAAAAGAGTAAGAAATTGAGAGATAAGTCAGCATTTTATGATTTTCCCTTTGTGAGACCAGTGTTATCAAAGTCTGGAGAAAGAGACAGTGAGGAGAAATGGTTTGAAGTTTTGACAGTGGTATCATTCTTGGAGGGAAATTCCCCACTATTAGAATTCCAGATGACAGAGAGATTAAAAAGTTTGAAATGTGTAGCGCCAACATTATAAATGCTCATGCTAAGATAAGGTACAGAAAAGCATTCACATCCTTTTCATTCCTGTATCCTGTTCATCTCTTCAAGTCTTATGTATGATGTAGAGTTACCTAAGAACACAAAAAAATAATATTTGCTTTGATCTGTGTCACTAAAAGACTACCTGTAATTAATCCTTCAAAAGGAATTGTGTATAAGTCATAGACTGAAAGATCTTAAAATGTTCCCCATTAACCTACAGGGGAAGAATGTATAAAATCCACAGAGAAATAACAAGAAAAAGTTTTTTTCTGCAAATTATTATATTGTACAATAGCATCATGCCCAGCCTGAATTACACATGGACAAGAGGAAAAGGCTATGATATTCCAAATGTTTTTAGAATCTAATTGAAATCATCATGTCCTGAGTGTTTATCCAGTTATGATGATAACAATCACAGAGTAAGCTGCAGAAGGCCATGGAAAAGAAATAAGAAAGAAGTACAGGGTTGATTGCCCTAAAAACCACCCAGCTTTGGTTGAACGCTGAGTTTTATAAAGCAATCAAAGAGGTAACTGCAGGAATGAATTATCACTGCCATCCATTCTGCCTATAAACAAGTCCTGGTAAAACATCCTAAATTCATCTACTTTAACTCTTCAAATATTAACATAAAAACAATATGTCACCATTTGACTCAGGTCCCACAATCCTCTCGATCCCCTACCCCTCCCACCCAGGTAGGGAAGGAGAGAGAGAAAAAGAGAGAGACTTGGCTGGATTGAAAACTAAACTACACAGCTTTAATGAAACACTAATGATATAAGAAAATATATACAGTTATATACAAATGTGCTTAGGTATGTGCAAAAGCCTCTCGCCCCCCCCCATCCCAGCAACTCCCACAGCATCTCCTGAGCTGCAAACAGTCCCGAGAAATCCTGGAGCTGCTGCTGAGAAAGCACAGAGTGATGAGGGTCAGGAAAGCTCAAGCCTGGAGGTCAATGGTGATGGATGGACCGAGTCCTCCCCGGACGCCGGCCATGGATGGAATGGAAGGGAAGAAGAAGCAGGAAGGAAGTTGTCTTCTGTGATCTCTGACCTTCCTCTGAGCTTACGTAGATATATGGAATGGAATATCTCTGGCCAGTTTTGCTGTCTGTCTAACTCAGCCTCCTGTGGGGGGGGTCACAGATCTCCCCATAGTGTCTGAGCTGGCAGAGTAAAGATGTGACCTTGAAGACCCAGCAGTTAGAAAAACATTCCACTCTTATCAGTCTTAGCTGGAACACTGGTTACTAGTTAAAAGAAAGTTTGCTGAAGGAAAAAAAAATAAAATCAGTAAAATTGGCTTCATCCTGGCTCAAACCAGGACACAGTAAAAGCCTAAGAACACAGAAATGAAAATACAGTATTATCTTCTAGATTCTAACTGATTTTTCTAACATAAGGGCATTCGGTGCTAATTCCTGTAACAGGTACAATGCAAAGTGCTTCAAATGCCAGTTAAGCTTGTTGTTGAACTAAACTGAAACAGAACAGGCTCTCAAAAGAGGTTAAATGGTTACTATGGTAATCCCTGGCATGGTCTAAATTGGTGTTAAAGAGCTGACAAGGGAAAAAAATGAAGAAAATGGCTCATCCCTTTTTTTCTCAGATCACTATTCCTAATTCTTTAACATTTAAATAAATGTTAAATAAATACATCTTTCTCTGATGCTCTAGAAACCAAGATCTTTTAGTTCTAAGTGGAGTAGGCACAACAAAGTGAGGAGACCAGAGTGGGATACTATACCTCAATCTTTAAGTGAAAAAGCTGTCATCTTTGTGAGAGCTATTCTTCCTTGTGACTGTTAAAATGCTGGTCTCTGTTCTGAAGGTCCTTCTAATGACACTTAGGATGGATTATTTTGATACAGCATCTTATAACTTCCCTTAGCTCCTGATCCTAGCTTGTAACAGCAGTCAGCTAACGATTTTTGTGTCTGTCAGTTTGCAAAGGAAGAGGAGAAAGGGAAATAAGGAATTGCCCTGCACTACTGCAAAGTTTCTGCCTAGAATCCCAGTGAGAATGCAGTTTCTCCCTCTGGATAATGCTTTCACTGATGGTGGTAGTAACAAAACCAAGTAAATACATAAAAGTCTGTATGGAGAACAATGTAGGAAAATTTCATATATAGCATGTTCTGTGGCCCTTTTGCACCATTCAGCTGATTTTGCAGATGCATTTGCAATCCCTCCCAGATTAACAGAGTTTTGTAACTGGGAGTACTCCATGATTATGTCTAAATTCCCTGGAAATCCTTCCGAAGCCTCCATCTAAAACATCTCTTTGTAGCTTTATTGCTTTCCACTTGGAATATACTTCAACCCATGCAAATGACTGATACATCAGCTATCTCAATGAATCACTTGCAGGTACATGGAGAATACTTCTAGCATCTAAGTGATAAAAATTCTGTTGAGACTTTTTAAGAAGAAGTCTAGGATGATTTGGATGTCTCTAAGCATCTTTCTCAAAAGCCTATAAAAACAACATTCAGAACATAGCTTTCCAAATGCTACTGTATGTTTAACATCCAAGTCCAGTGCTTTTGAAATCCTTGGATGGTCTGGACTCTCTGCTATTGAGCATTTTAAAACACCCTACACTTGAGCAATAAAAACTTCCACAATAACATTAAGAGGCAGAGGTCGGGAATTGTCTACTATTCCTTCCTTCAGCCTTGTAACTTTCTACAAGATCTTAAGGAATATATCTAGAATCAGCTTTAATGTAAGTATTATCATTTTGTGTATGGATCATCAGCTGCTCAGCATGAAGTGTAGGATCTACTTTGTCAGTACAGTTTAACCTCAAGATACCCTTCCACTCTTGAAGGTCAAATGGTAATAAGTAGGTTTTTTTGACAAATAAGCAATACAAGTTTTTCAGATCTCATAATGAATACTGTCATGAAACAGAAGGGCCCCTGCAGAGCCTGAATATAACACTATCACTGAACTCCTCCATCTTGTCTACTGTCCTCTGTATTTGCATTTAATATCTGTAAAGCCAGACAGTCTGCGATTACTCAAGACAAGTTCCCTTTTGATTTCAAGTAAGCCAATTACATTCTTTCTGTAATAACACAAGAGCTCCTGAAGAGAGTCCAGAGAAGGATCACAAAGATGCTCTGCTGGCTGGAGCATCTCTCCTATGAAGACAGGAGAGTTGGGGTTGTTTAGCCTGGAGAAGAGAAGGCTCTGGAGAGACCTTATAGTAGCCTTCCAGTAACTTGAAGGGGGCTACAGGGAAGCTGGGCAGGGACTGTTTACAAGGGCATGTAGTTATAGGACAAGATGTAATGGATTAAAACTGGAAGAGAGGAGATTTAGGCTAGACATTAGGAAGAAATTCTTTAGTATGAGGGTGGTGAGACATTGGCTCAGTATGTCCAGGGGAGCTGTGGAAGCCCCAATCCCTGGAAGTGTCCAAGGGCAGGTTTGACAGGGCTCTGGGCAACCTGATCTAGTGGGAGATGTCCCTGCCCAAGCAGGGGGGGTAGAACTGGATGATCTTTAAGGTCCTTTCCAACTCAAACAATTCTATGATTCTATGAATGTTTCTGACTTCCTAAGGTAGGTGTCTCTTCCAGAGAAGTTGTTAAGAAAGGTAATATTCAGCAAAGCTAGATAGTGGGATTGTCAGCAGTTTGAGCATGAAAGGTAAGTAAAGAAATGCATAATTCTAATAGCTTGAAACTGGACCATAACTACTCAAGTCATATGGTTTTACCTTTAAAATAACATTTCAACTTCTTCAGTTTCAAGATGAAAAACAACTGCTGATGAATTTCAAATCACGCTTGCTTACTCTTCAATTAAAAAACCTCTGTTTTGTTCCCTGTCTCACTATCAAATTCAGTTCCTTTGCAGGACAGATGTTGCACTTACAATGCTGAACATGTTCAACATTGTGCATTTACTGTATGTAGCTTTCCCACATAAGCTGAAAATTAAAACCGCTTAGATCTAACATTTTAAAGTTTTCAATGCGTGTAAGAAGACATGAACTTTAGAAAACTTGAACTTCATGCAGAAAACACAGTGATCCAATATATCACGCAGCTAAATAAAGGAGACCTCGCATTTTAAAATATCTTTGATATTCTGACAGCATCTTCATAATGATACTTTCTTTTGCAAAGCAGTATGCTATCTCCAAAGCTGTATAAGAACTAAATATTATTAGAGATGGGAAAGGGCTATTAGATAATCTGTCCATCTCTGATCTAACTGAAAATGACAGTGATTCTCTACTTCGATTCGACAGAGACGTTTGTAAAAAATGTGCTTTTCTCCTAACTCTGCAAATTTCAGTGCTGAGGATTCAATAAGCCAAACAGCTTACTCACTTCATCAGTCTCCACCTCCTATGCAGCATAGTGAGTTATTAAATATAGCTGTTTCAGGCCTGCTTTTCCATCTCCTTGTTCCTCTTTTCAAGTACAGGAAAGACGAATCCTCATGAACACACAACACATCAAGCTTCACAGAATTGGTCTTTCACTCCCCAGCTGCAGACCATTTGCATCTCACCTCTTTGCAAGGCAGTACTGTAGCACCTCTCCTGCTTGGGATTGTGTATCATGCAGGACAGAAGCTGTTGTGCATTTTTCTGGTGTTTTCCAGTAGACTTACAACTCAGAAGCCATGTACAAAATATATTCAGTGCAACCCACTGTGGTACGAACATGCATCCGTGATGGATGTCTGATCAGACAATGCATAGAGTCTTATGTGATAGCAGTTGCAAGAGGTCTGCAGAACACTTGGTGGACACTGGCAGATTGAAGATCCTTTTTTTCATGAAACAACGCTCTGCTTCTCCTCTGCTTTCAAGGGGAAGAATTGTTTCTTCTCTTCCTTATATTCCTTAAAATTTCTTGTAATGTTTGCTATAACAGGTTTTCAATTTAAGTACCAATATAACAAAATGTCTGGAGGTAAATCAGTCCAAGTATTCAGAAGATGACTCTCAATATGATTCACATGGCTGTGAGCAAAGAGGTCTGTCTGGCCTTCTGTACTGGAGTGATAACAGATATTGGATGCAGTGTGTACTCAGATAAAGTTAACGTCAGTGACATCTGGTAGATGACACAGAGGAGCAAACTCCTGTCATCTGTTTTTTAACACTGTGTGCCCAAACCATTATGTGTCAGACTTGGTAAAAGTGAATAATCTCTCAGTATCTACCACTCTTCGCTCCCATGCTCTCAGTCTCATGAGACTGAAGGACTACTAGATAAATCACCTCCATATATTCACAAGGACAGCAGAGATAAAGGCAGCCGGAGAAAAACAATTCAAGGTATGCAGCTCATTAGCAGTGCCCTCCCCAGTATTTAGCAGTCATTGTACAGACTTGTACATTCCCAAAGTCCTCTTACAGTCATAACAAATTCTTACATAAAGTCTTGTACCTTCAAGTGTTTCATTAACATAAATATATTAATAAGACCCTTCCCAGAAGAGAATGCAGTGTCAGAGAAATGCCAATCAAATGGCTGGGTTGTGAGAGGTAGAGCTTCAAATACGTTATTAAACCTTCATCCTCTACCAACAATTTCAAGGCCATTCAGGAAACGGTGGAGCTTTATGAGCAGAAAGAAGAGTAACTGCTCATAAAATTATTTTGTCCACTACGATTGCAGTGTTAATTAAATTGTATAATCTGTGATGTGCAGCAACTGATTTCTACATTTTTGGGTGAAATTCAGTTGCTTAGGTTTTACTTTGGTTTTTATCATGTGTTTTTACAATTAGTAAGCTAGACTGCTGTATCATGTTCGTTATCACTACCAGGAAACAAGCATGTGTATGTTGCTACATATCCGGCATAGGTAAATCATGTCAGCCTTTGTATGTGCAGTACTGTATTTGCTAACTCTGAAGCCAGGGAACTGCCAGGTAGTAGCTGTATCTGCTGAGAGTTCTGTAAAGTCTGCTGTGTCAGCTGGTATCAGGTCTATGGAGATAGGATCTCGCCCACTCCTCTTTGTCCCTACTTATTATCCCATAAAATCTACTAGAAATTTTATGGCATCTTTCCTGCTAAGCAGAGGCTGGAATATTGAAGACTGTGAGGTACTTGGCAAGAGTCAAACATGGAAATATGAACAACATTTCCTGGGAAACATAGCACCCAAACTGCTGACAGATTTAACTCCTGATTCTTGGTAGAGATTTCTTTTCCAAATTGGGCTAACCAATTCTCTGGATCAGGCTCAACACATATGTGACTAAAGTAGAGGTTCTATAACAGAGCAAAAATAAGTGAACATCTTTTGGATTAAATACACTTGACTGACCTACATCTTGAGCCACTGGTCACTCTTATTTGCACAGCTCAGGAGCTGCTCTAGGAAAGCTACAACGAATGTATCTAAAACTAAGATTAACAAAGTCTCCAACTAACCTGATTTATGATATTTTTCCATAATTATTAGATACTTGGCATGCTTATGAGCATAGAAATGCACAAATGGAACAGGAGATCTCCTGCATTATGAAAAAATATTTAGAGAGTTGGTGCAAGCACAAGTTTTCAATATGGTTTCAAAGGATGATACTGCCTAGATTCTTCCAAATAAAAAAGCAGCAACAGCTTCAAAAAAAGGCTCTATAAAATAAAAATAATTAAAAAATGACAATGTTTTTTCTGTATATATAGAACCCAAATTTTGAAGAAAGGTGAGGGCAGAGGCTCAAACAGGAACTAAGAAAACCTAGTTTATTCTATTGAACATGACTCCCATGAAAATACATTTGCATAGACAAATGCCAAACACATAAAAATTCACATCTGTCAATTCACTTGGGCTCTGAAAGTACAAACAGGGTACACAGCAGGTTTTGTTCCTACTTCATACTATTCAAAGTTCTTGTAATTCTATTAAAATACCCAAATACTTTGAGAATTATTTAATTACCATATTTTATTTTGATAAAAAGTTCTTTTCAAGTCAGAAGGCATTTTGGGAAGTAGCTCTCACTGTATTTCAAGCAACGATAACATTGTTTTGTATTAGCAGGACATGAACTTTATGAAGCAAGCAAGGGACTGAGTCAGGTCTCACTGTGGACATGAGCTAGAGAACTCAAGAGATAATGTTCTATGCCATAAAACAGATGAAAGCCAACACTAATCTATGTTATGTTATCTGTCACTTACATACGGGGACATAATTGTTTATGTTCCCAAACCTTGAAGTTATACTAAAAAGGTGAAGGTTGAATTCCTCTTTGTGTAGTATTTGGCTTATTTTATGTTTTTTGCAACAGAAAAACATGAAACACTTTGAAATCACACACAGTAGTGCAATAAAAGTCCAGTTTGATGCTTAATATAGTTTGGAAGGATTAATACACTCTGATTTCACATTTCTAGCTTTCTGGTATGCTGAGGCTTTAAGGGACCAGCAACTCTGAACTTCCAACTTCTTTTTTTCTCATTTCTTTTGTTTTCATCTTTAAGAGTGGAAGAAAAATGCCCAATATAACATGGGTACCAATATCACATGCAATAAGGGAGCATTGCAAATGCTGTCACTATGAAACAATGCCATGCAGAATAGCCTCAATGTAGCAGTTGCTTCCAAATCAGTAAGTGGTAGTAGAAGAAAGACATCCAAAAACATTCTTTTAAAACAAACGCTCAAAAAAGCAAGATTGAAATCTACAATTTTTGAAAATGTGAGAATGCTGCATAGCTCAGCATCTGCTGACTTTTTCCCAACTTGTAGTCTAAATCCAGTATTTAGGTTTTCCTCACTTGTATTATGGAAAGATTTCATCCCAAGGTTTTCCCTTTAATTACAGAAACTAAGGTTTGAATCCAAAGCAGCTTATTAGCTAGAATAGAGAATGAGGAACTCATACTCAGATTCCTCCTTCTCCCATCAGATAACTGAAGCATGCTGTGCACTCTGATTATTATGAGTGGGCAGGTATCATCTAGTAATCAAAAGGAAAAATAATGTGAAATGGAGTACAAAATGGTCTTACTAAAACCAAAAAGGTTGATGTGCCAGTATGATCAACCTCACATGATGCACAGTTTAGTGATGAAATATTTCCAAAAAGTGTTGTGTACACGTAGCTCTATACCTACTAAATAATGAAGCCATATGACATTGACACAGAGAGGAAAATACAAAGGGTGATTAATATTTGAGTGAGATGCTATTCCAAGGTCTCCGCCAAATACATAATTCTAATTAATGCATACTATTGCATAGCAGCTCAATAAAGCTGCATGATATTTCAATGAAAGACAACCATTATCTTAATGCACAATAAAATGCCTTGAGATGCAAACATTGAGAATTATCAGGGTCACAAAGAAGCCTAAATACACACTGCTCTTATAATGCAAATTCTATGTACCCAAGCTGCATCAATTCAAGAAAAAGTCCAGCTCATAAAAATTTCCTTAACATGTTGCATAAAGTATCAGAAGGATTGAAAAGAGGATTAGCAAAGGAGAAGGTACCATTCAATGAGTATTGGAAAGATGCATATCAAAAATTTATCAGGCGAAGTAAGTCTGAAAAATGCTGATAACAGATGGGAGCTGTCTCAGCAAAAACCAATGTTGCTAGTTTGACTGTTTCTATAGCTGAGGATAAAAGTATCCTTGGGGGGAAAAAAAAAAAGTCTGATTTTTTTTACCTCTTCCTTCTCTGCACTTTGCAAGTCCCTCCACTCCTCAGTGACATGACCGAAGTCCACTGTGTTCATTGCAACCTTATATTCCCCAATGATATCATGCTTGGAGAAACGATCAAAGTCATAAACTGCCATCACTAAAGTCTTTCCACCCAGCTCAGAGTATGGCACCTGCAAAGAAGAAAAAATTTCAAACTCCATACCTGTGACAGTAAAGATCAGTACAGTACAATGCAAATCTATTTCTTTGGTTTATCAGCTGTCATCTCAGGTAAATTGAACTGCAGAGAAAATTATGAGGTATATTTGTTTTTGAGTCACCAGGAGCAGTATTTTTTTGAGGCCAGGCTCTGACATTCAATACAACTCTGTGGCAGCTCACTCATCTCTCCCTGGGTTTTTCTCATTCTACTTCAAATTATTTTGTAGGTGATGAAACCGAAACAGGAAGCTCAATTATTTGCACTGAAGACATATGAACTTTTCACACAATGGTGTCTTTTCCTCAATAAATCAACTATCATCACACAGAAGTGGGTAGCTCCCAGGCTGATAAAAAAACCAGAACTGGCTTACTGTATCTGACACAAAGTAACTAGACAGTAAATAGTTCTATTACAGAACCACTACCTATTACCTATTTTTCATATTGTAACTTTCACACTGTAGACTTGAAGTTTTTCTAAATCACAGCGTGCAGCTAGAAACTGTAGTGGCAGAGGGCCAAGTTCTGACTAATTCTCCAGCTGTTCTGATGTGTTTCAGACAGATGCTGTGGGTTAGGATGCTTATGAGTCACATTTTTAATATTCAGATGAAGACGTGCAGTTCAGGTAATCTACGCTTGAGTGGCGGTCTGGAGAGGTCTGATTTAGGAATTGTTTGGATTTACACTGAACACTTGGTCAATTTGAATATATTCTGCAAGTATAAATGGTTTCCATGGGCTTCAGCAAACATTTCTCTATTAATTGTCTATATAAAGAGAAATGAAAGCGTGGCATTATCATTGGCCTTGTTAACTGCTGTAAGTTCTGGTCTGTTTAATCTCTAGGGCTGCTGTCTTTTGTTACTGTTTGGCTTCCACTTGCTTTAAAAAATACTTACTAATAACACAAGCAGTTTTTCTTTTTTATACTGTGTTACATAAGGTTTTAAAGAAGCTTTTCAAGTTGAGAGCCAGCTTTGGCTTCCATTACTGAGTACAATAGTTTCACTGGGTACAGGGTTGTGTATTATTGTAGCTTCTAAAAAGCTATAGAAGGCAAATATATGTGGAAGACAAAGTTCCAAATAATTTTGCTCCAAAGAAGAAATATTCTGGAGTTTCTTCCTCCTTCAATTTAGAATACCAGTTAATGGATTCTGGTAATTTCAAATGCATGAAAAGACTACATTTACCATTATTTACTTCTTTTATCATTTGACCTCAGTAAAGCTTATTTTAGATACTTTCCTATTTAAAGAAGAGGTAGTGGCAGTGCTTATTCCATTCATTACCTCTAAAGCAGCCTTAGCCTACAGGCTTTTCAGGACAACCAAGGATGTCAGCTCTTGTGAAGGATTGCTCCCTCTCCCTGCTTTCTCTTCTGCTGAGAGGTACTGAGCCTTTTGACCCAATGCAGGGGAGACCTTGGTAGAAGGACATGTACAGGAATGTTTTTCTGGCACAGATTTGTCAGTACTCCAGAAATGAACCCTCTTCCCGCTTCAGGTATCCCACTGGGGAGGAACACCTCTGCCAAATCGGCGTAGTCCAGCTAGGACTTCTCCATTTCCTTTTGGCAGCACAGCGTGAATATACAATTGGGACAGACAGAGCTTGATGAACACCTGCACCCTGGAACAGCACCATGGATGTGCAGGAAACAGCGATAAAAAGGGGACTAACATAAGGAGCAACCCAAAGAAGAGAAGGAATGAGGTCAAGGGCTCAAGGTGCAATAGGGCAGAAACATATCTCATCCCCATTAGGCCTTCTCTGGGAGGAAGGCAGGCAGCTCACAGCTGCTCCCTGGGAGAAGGTAACGAAATGGGCCTGGGCTGCTTGGTGGGCAGCTCTGCCAAAGAGTGGTAAGAGAAGCATACCAACAGAAGCTGTGTACCACCTGAAGTGGGTCACAGGAGGAAAGCTCTGCCCAAGTAAACAAGGTATTGTCAATAGTTTCCACTAAAGTTAAATGACTAAACGTTCTGTCAGGTCTTGCATGGAAAGAAAACTTTCATCTGGAGCATAAAATCTGAGTATTAAAGATATGACTTAGAAAGAGCGGACATTATAGTCCAGGAGTGGATGATCTGATTTGTAATTTGTGCCCTCATGTCAGATGACAGCATTATTGGTTCTTTCTTTTGTGAGCTGCACAAGAATCTGTAAGTTATAACTCTTTTCTTTTAAATACTCTCTTAGGAAAGCTCAAGAAAAAAAATAACTCCCCACAAAAGATTATTTTTATGAACATCTTCAAGGGAAAAAATAAACTTATATATGCAGTAGTAGTTCTGGCCTCCAGGGATTTCTTTCTCATTGAATGATTACATAGCCTGAGTCTTTTACTGTTCCTGTTTTCAGTCTGTAGCTGTCATTATAAGATTGGGCATAGAGAGAAAAGCCTGAAGTAACAGCAGAGGAATGTATATTAGGAGAAGCCCTATGAAACATGCTGTATAGTATTCCTTTATTGTATTTAACTGGGGTTTGGATACAGCTACAGTTTTATAAAAACACTGCTGATAGATTCTATTGGAACTACTTAAAATATTGCAACGTAAGACTTAGCTACATTTATTTAATTCATATATTATTAAACCTGAGACATTATTTCTTTTCATATGTAAAGTAGCATGGCACAGAATTGCTATGACAAAGTCTAGCAAGATTAATCTGCCATACTGTCCTTCATCCATTTACCTTCCTTGAGATTTAATTTATTTTTGAGGGGAAAAGAAATGGTATACTGAAATTCATAAATCAGACTACAAAGATATTTAAAGAAAATGCTGGTCTAGTGAAACTTACCTGACATTTGTCAAAGTGTCACTGTTCTTTAACTTTCTTGTAAGTCTTATCCAACCATAAAACATGGGTCATGTTGTGATACATCAGGATAACTGAACTGCCCAAAATCCAATGGAGCTTTTTACACCTACTGAGGGCTGACCCAATGTTATACCATTTTCCTCATAAGATGAAATATTGCAGGTTTCTACAACATGAAAAATCAGTATGCTGCAGCTATCCATTAACTAAGACATCTAGCTTTATAGCCAAGCATGAGAAACACAGTGGTTAAAAAAAATAAATCAATAATTATAAAAAAATACCTTGAATGTAAATTGCTCATTGAAAACAGGGTTAAGGGTCTTTCTGTGGACTTTTGTCTCGTATTTCTTCTTCTTATCAGGAAGCAGGAAAACTTTCACGTAGGGATCAGATGTACCACCCATATCTAACGCAGGCAGTTCAGCTGCTTGAATAATCCCAACCAGAAGCTGAAAAGAGAGAAAAAAAGCAGAATTAAATTTCATATAGATATTTATTTAAAAAACCAAAACTGTACTAGAGAGATACACAGGCAGACTCTATTTCTGGTCTGTGAAAAATTACCCCCCCTTCCCCCTTCAAGGAAGGCAAATGAAGCCATACTATAGATTTTAGAAAACCAATTACAGCAGATGCAGACTGTACAAAGGCTGTTTTTAAGCAGAAAAGAGGGTTTTCAAAGGGCAGCTGATTACAGCTAAATACAGACTTCATCTTTTTAAAGACTGCAATCAAATAACTTTCAATTGCTCTCTACTTGTGTGCATTATTTTTCTGTGCTGGGCACCATGAATAGAAATCACATTATTAAACAATCAAGAATGTCTAATTTTGACTACAAAATTTGTATTCTAAATCCCCAACATGTAACCTTCTCCCCAACCGAACACAAAAAGATGACATATAAGCAAGTCCTCAGGCAGAGCTTAACTGAAAACAAATGGATCTTGCAGTCTTCCTTACATTTAACTTCTCTTCCTCTGTATACAAATTGGTTTATGCAGTAAGCTAAGGGAAATGTTTTAGAAAATTACCCCATGAAAACTAATCTTTGGCAACTAAATCCTAATAGTAATTCATAATACTAGTGCAAAACCAGAAAAAAAAAATAATTCTTATATTTCTTAGACACAAACAAGACTGCAGTGCATTCAAGACCTGTAAATGCCTTGGCCATTTTTGAAGTGTTATAAATGAAGACATGTTATGGTATGCTATGGTGTTATGTTATGCTATGTTATGTTATCTAGACGTTCCAGCCTGTATTAGGCCTATTTCAGAAAATGGAGTTGAGAGAAAGAAAATACTTCTAATCTTGGTTCACAGACACAAAAACAATAAGGTAAAGATTCAAGTGACTCTTCAAGGTCAATCTGGAGACAAGATATTAAGAAGTGGGAATGAAATCTGAAAATATTTTCTTCTAAATCAGTGCTTCAGTCACAATATATTTGCTTCTCTCATGGATGAATTGTTTAAAATTGGAAGCTGAAGCTCTAACAACTGGAATGCAGAACAATATAGTCAATCTAGGAAAGAAGCTTCTGGCTTCTGAGAGATTCCTCAAAGTTAGATTTGTTTTTACCAGTTTTAAATTCACAGCATGGCCTGTGTGCTTTCCTACCTATAGGATTCTTAAGGTCCATGAAACATTGTATTTTAGCTGTAAGAAACACTTACCCTTTTCTGTCTCATTCTTATTCTAGTTGCACAACAGTTCGTAAATACATGGATAGGCTCAGGATACACATCAAGTCTTGCACACAAAAGAGTGAAAAACAACTCTATGACTCTCAGTTAACAGAGTCGAAAACCATTTAAATTCCCCTTTAAAATTTCTCCCTCTAAAACTGAGGCATCACGCTCTGGAGACATTAGTCATCTTTTCTTCATTCTCCACCCAGTGCAATATATTAGCCAGATTTTTGGTCTGCAGTTTCATGCCATAGTGCTATACTAACCTGACTGAAAGCCCTCTTCTACTCTTTATATCATCTATTCTCTGATAAATTCCAATCTACAACATAGTTTAGAGTAGCAAAACAAAATAGAAAACCATAGCTCAAATAATTTATTACCTTAATTAAATACTACATTTTTAAAGATTTGTTGTTCATGCATCCTACTTCCCATTGTAAAATATAGTTCAGAAAAACATTTTCTTCAATGAAATTCACACAGAAAGTTTGTTTTCATATTCTAAGGAAACTGAAATCCATTTGTGAGAACACATTTGCAGCTTTCCCCTTCCCCCTCTTCAGATCTTCTGCTTCTTAAGGGTCTAATGCTTCACACTGATTTCATACTGATTTGAAAGGGGATCAGTGTGACTCATCACATGGCCAAGGAATTTCCTTTGGGAGTGGAGGAAAAACTCCTTTAACCACAGGTACTTGAAAGGCTTCAGAATTCTTTTTGGCTCTTGCATTGAAAAATAAGCACTGGTAGTCAGAAAATAAGTGAAAAGCTAGGGAAATACGATGTATTATGCCAGGTACTAGCCGTCTGTAAATACCTTGCTGAGGACACAGGAACTTTTATTCATTTATCTTATTTTCTTTGTCCTGCAACAAGTTATTATAACGCATTCCATTAACAGCATCAAATAAAGAATCTGAGCGCTGAAATAAATCATGGGTACATGTGGAAGTGAGTTCAGAGGAAGAATATGAATTAACAAGGATTTAAGTTCAATAGTAATTTCTTTCCCAAAATAGAGCAGAGTGATGCGGTTTTGACTGAAGCTGTCAAAATGAAATGCAGGATATGTATTCTCAAATTGACTGAAAGGCACACAGTAGAAGTGAAGTCAGATGTGTTGGTCTACTTCAGTTCAAAGTAAAGCACAGTGACTTTTAATGTGAGGGGCTGTGAATTGGTATAACTGACAAAAGTGATCCCAACCACAGCAAGAGGCCAGGGAGGAAAATTAAATATGAGCTGTGTCTATTCCTACTGAAAACTTGGCTAATATGCCAAAGTCTGGTCTTAACAGCTCTAGAGTAGGGTACTGAAGGAGTATCAGTCCTTGACTGTTGAGTCTTCTTGTCCAACTTTCCTGTTTTTTAGGGGACAGACCTTTTTATTTGCACTTTTGTTCAAAACTATAATTTTCTTGGCTAGTAGGTACACTTTCATGGATGGCAACAGAACCTGACACAGAGAGTTAATAAGGCAAAGTGCATGTTTGATGAAGTAGGAGAAAGCTACTCCTGGCTATCTTATCAACTTGCTAAAGACTCACAATAAATCAATTTACTTTTATGTCCCTCTCTTCGTCCTTCCATCTTTTGTTTGCTGACGTTTTAAACACCTGAAGGCTGAAGCTGTCTTTTACTATCTACATGCAGACTCCATAATATAATGTGGGTTGACATCGATTGGTGATGCCTTCATTAAAGTTATTAATAACCATCAGATAAATCTGGGTCTTCAATTTTGATTAAGCATGTAATAAAAACTCTGAGTACATTGAATACCAATTTAGGAGTACCTCTGTCATGAGTCTTCAGTCTTGCTTTCTCTCCTTACTCTGTACAAGCAGTAAGGATTTCAAAAATATCTGCTGTAACTGAAGGTTTACTTCATTCTCCCCTTGCATGCACAGAAAGAAAATTTTACAAGTTGGTTATTTCAAACCTGATTGTTCTGGAAGTCATAATCCAAAGAATATTGGATTTTCCCTAGTTTCTCCACTTCTTTGGCTTCTTCTTTATCTTCCCCATCAGTCAGCCCAGTCTCAGCATCATCATCCTTAAGAGCCTAGAAAGAATGAATGTAATATTCGTAAATAAGGCAAACTATTAAGTACCAGTTTAAAGCAGACACTGTCCTCAAATCTATTTTAAAGCCATTAAAAGCAAGCATGACAGTAGGAATCCAAATATGCAGTTTATAAATGTATTTATACTATTTAGGTTGCTCAAGGAGATGTTATAAATCAGCAAGCAAGCAATGAAGTAGGAAGAAAGCTTCTTGGACTATTACAAGCAACGATTGTTATAAAACCTGGAAGTAGAAACAAAAAATCAAGTCGATATAAAAAAAAATTATTCTGGGCTCCTACTGGCTCTTAAAGAGGCACAAGGAGGCAAACATGCTATTTCGTAAGCAAAGTCACACATTCATTCAACTTAGGAATACCTTGGCAATGTCAAACCTGATTGTGCATGCTGTGAATTGTTTGCAACTAGCAACAAGTTTCTGTAGGATTACTATGATAAAAAGCATGTGCTGTGGATGAGTTCTTCCTACAATCATATGCCAAACATTTTCCATGTTTATTTTGAATGAATATGGAAGCAAAGTTTTCAACATGCCATTAGCAAATGCATGTTTCTCCTTTTCCCTCCCTCCCGAAATCAATTTCCTTTTTATTCATTCTTGCTTTAAAGCTTGGCTGAACCAAATTGATTGAAAGCTGATTTTAGTTTGCTTAGAAAGAAACACAAAGAAATACAGAAATACTTACACCTTTGTCTATTGCATAAAACCTGATATTCTTAAAGGACACAGCAGTTATCATAGATTTTATACATAACTAAAATAATATATGATGTAGTACTTTTTTTTCTGTACCAGAAAGCAGAAGTATTTGCACTGTGGAAAAGGGAATTCATACAATTGTTGAACCGCATGAACCATAACTAACTATGCAGATCTTATTCCAGCAGATCCTTACCCAAGAACTGAAAAATGAGTAAAGGCAATAAGACAATTAGCAAAAAAATATGGAAAATGAAAATAAAGTTGAGAGTCTGTAAACAGGGAATGAATACTGAGCATTTATCAAGAATTATCCTTTGCATGTAATAGTAAAGCGTATGCTTATCTATTACAATCCTATTCTCTCTGGAGGGGAGTTCCTTCTATATGGAGCTACTGCTTGCACAAACGCTGTTAAGGGCAAGAATAAGATTTGTTACATTCTTTCTTTTTTTACAATGTGAGGTGGTCTGAAGAAACCTACAGCACTTATAAACAACAGATTGCAGCTGGAGCTTTCTATCTGAAGAGACAGCAAGGCTGGAAAGTAGCTATATCTATGATGGTTGATGAAAGAAAGAATGCGAGAGCATTAACATTCTCACTCAGCCATGAGCGCAGTGGGGGCCACACAACGGTTGTGTGGGTGTGGTAAGAAGAAAGATTGATCTCTGAAGTAGAAAATGGTATTTTTCAGAAGTCAGATCTAAATTCAAAAGGTCAGAATCAAAACTGCACAGTATTAAGCAATTATTTCTCTACTTTTTGAAATAAACTAGAAATTCTGCTGGCATAGCTCAAATGAAATCAATGCAACAACATTGATTTATGCAAGCTGAGGAGCTGGGTTTGAATTAAATATCTGAATTTCAGTGAATATGGACTCTTTACTAGGAACATAAATTACAGTGTACCTAGATAAGATCGGTAGTGGATGAGAATCACCTGTGATGTTGGAAGACTAAAGCTTTCTGAACTAAACCATTTCTATTTGGAACGGCTGAACTGCCTGAAATGAAAATTACCTGGACTCATTTTAATTGCTGAGCTGCTAGTGAGTGTCCTGGCTATGGCACAACATTTTTGTCAGAACAAGTGTGACACTTCAAAACTGACAGGCTATATGGCAAGACGATACTGCTAGTGCAAAGACAGCTTGAAGCACAGCCCCTGCAGAACCATAAATGGGACTTTCAGGATATGAGGTGATGGGATTATGCCAAACACCTTGCATTCATTGATTAAAAAAACCCTTAAGGTTTTGTGACCATGAAAACAAAAAACTAGTGCAAAGACAGCTTGAAGCACAGCCCCTGCAGAACCATAAATGGGACTTTCAGGATATGAGGTGATGGGATTATGCCAAACACCTTGCATTCATTGATTAAAAAAACCCTTAAGGTTTTGTGACCATGAAAACAAAAAAAACAAAACAAAACAAACCAACAAAAAAAAAAAGAGATGTGACTCACTCCAATGGAAGCAACTGCATTTATCTGAACCCTGAGACAACAGGAAGCAATAACTCAGAGTGGAATGTTAACTGCAAGGCCCACTGTTCTGAATCATCCCAGCGTTGCCCTAATAGAGGACTCCATGACAGAAGAGTGATAAACAGCTCTAGTATATTACTGTTTCTGGGATAAGTACTGGACTTTCTGCTGTTCCATCTAGTTTTGACCTGGATTTTGTTTGAGAGGAAATATCCTACAGCTATTCCATAAGGAAAAAAAGAGAGAGAAGGCAAAAAGAACCTTAAATGCTGATTTCCACATGTGAGGGATTTGTAACTATTGTGTCAAGACAAGAGTTACACGCTCTTTCTAGGAAAACTATATACTCTACTGTGTAGCCGATCAATCTGGGAAGTGACAGAACTGTGGGTAATTCAAAGTGAAAATGTTCTTATTGTGACTATGGAAGATACAATTGTTCAGCTAACATCCCTCTTCCAAGAGTTTTGACGTGCAGCAGAAAACAATGTATGGTTGGGAAAGTCTTTTCCACAAGTTATGAGAGGTCTATCAGAAGGTGAAAACTATTTCCCAGGGGAGATGGAAAACACTGCACGTTACTCACATCAGCTGATGAACTATATGATTTTTTTGACCTTGGCTCAGAAACACTGAAGCACTAAGAAAGACTACGAATGAGATAGTGTTTGGATTTGGCCAAGGTCGTGGCATAGGGAGGTGCAAGAAATGAAAAATTATTATCTCTACAGCAATCTGTACATAATAGGTTTTACTATCAAGAAAGGGAATTTACTTTCAAACTAGAGGCCAATGCTTCACGACGAAGCTGAGTCAAAGGAAGCATAGAAGTTTCTCATGTTTGATCCAGCTGCTGAGTTCCAAAGAGGAAGAAGAATTGGATTACTTCAAAGTACTTTAAACACCCTGTAGGGATTTTCATTTTATATTGAGATTCTCTGAAACATCAATATTTAATGGAATGGTACTGCAATGCTCAATTCATAGCACAGTATATCACATTATACTGGATCTTACTGTTGTACTGCTACAATCAATTAAAATAAGCAGCTATATTTTATTTGATTTAGAAACAATAAAATATTTTTAATTATAAGCCACCTTTTTCCTCAAGCCTCCTCATCTGACACAATTGTGATCAGAAACCCTGGATTTAGCTGCAGAGGAATGCCTTTCCTTTCCTAAGATTTCTTTTAGCTCCATGACATTTTAAATGCTTTTTCTGTGATATATGCAATATAGAAATGCATTATTACATTGTGCTGGAGACCAGATTAATCTTTTCTAATTTGGGATGACTGTGAATTTCACTCAAGTGGTTTCTTCCTTTCTGAGGAGCATATGCAGGAACACACAACAATGAAACCTCTATATCCTATCTATCCTCTTACATGTGTATAAGTATCTGAAAAACATAGACTTCTAGGTAAGCAGGTGTAGGAATGTACAAAGAATTTGTTAATCCAGTATAACCATTAGGAGGTGATACATCCACACCTAATGAAATCAGCAAGTGGGAAAGGTTACTTTGTGCCAGGGACTTACTAAAGTCACACAATATGAAACATAGGTTTTCTTAGACCTGGAAGACAAAGTCAATTTTTGAGCAACCTCTCATTTAAGCCATATTTGAACAAGCCCTGTAACTACTCCTAACCAAGGATGCAGACCTAAATCTATATATGGCATTAGGGTTTTTTCCTTTTGGTTCCGTGTTTAGTTTATTGTTTTCAAGCTCATCTACTGTGTAGTGATTCCTACAACAAACAGAAATGTGGGATCCACAATTCAATTTGATGATTGCAAATGTACTTCCTTGCCTCCTATACAACGAGGCAGAGGCTACAATAATTTCTGAGTCACCTGTAAGATGCAAAGAGCCACGAAGGTGTATTTTGCACTTTGAGTTTGGTCTCAGTTATCTTCATGTCTCATTCTGTATGAGCTAATGTCTAGCTCATATCACAAGCTGTTTAAGACTACAAGAAAAGTATCTGTTGTATATATTACGAAACACTTTCATTAACAGAGTTTTGAGTGTTCCTTTCATTCATGGGGTGGCCTCTGGATTCACTTTTAAGAAAACAAGTTACCATTAAGCAAGAAAGAGGGACATTAGGAAGGAAAACATAACACTGACTGCAGCCTGTAAGTTTATTTGCTGCTCAAAGCTTGCTGCTGTCCTCAGTTCCATTTCTGCCTGCTCCATCAATCATTCCTTTTTGTTCACACGGTGAAAGGGAGATTCTTAATGTGTGAATGATGCCCAGTCCTCAGGCTTGTGCAATGCCTGCTGAGCTGAATGGAAGAAACAATATTATTTCATAGTGAGAATGTTCTGTGCCATGTCCAACAATGAATTTATCCGAAAGGCAATTTTTCCTCCACACCTAGGAATGGCTGCATTTCCACTAATGGTGGTGCACCGCTTATCAACTTTTTTCACATTCAAGAGCACCATCACCCTAACCTGCCCAATTTTTATCCCAGGGAAAAAGAAAAGCCTTTAAAAATTCCTGGCTGATTCCCTATGACAAAGCAGGAAAGCCAGCAATCGTATCACATTCTCTATCAGAGTCCCTCTGAAGGAAAGGCAACATTTCATTCTTTCAGCATCTGCTTTCTCTCCATGAATTAATTTAAAGAGAATGTTGTCCATGGGCTTCCAGTGGCTGAGCCAGGTTTTTGGTCATTGTGAAATCTACTTTGCCATTACTGCTACAAGAGTGTTAGTCTCACACACCAGCAGTGGGCCACACCAACACACAGAATGAGCAAGACCCTGCTGTGTCCAGTATGCGATGCCTTGACATTACTTCTTGCTTGTTATCCAGTTTTTTAATGGTCTGTTGGATTATTCAGAAGCCTTTCCTTCTTTAGTAGCTTATGACACAAGGTCATTGTGTTCAGCTTAAGAGCTTGCTGAGTTGTTTGGGTACTAAAATACCAACTTATTCTGGTACAACAGAAGAACACAGCAAATGTTCGATGTAAAATATGAAAGCATACACTCAACTTGGAGCTGTCAAGCCCCCAAATCCACCTGTTTTTCTTGTAGCCAGTGCTTATTTGCTGAAAAAAGATACAGCTGATCTCAACCTGGGGACCTGTTTTTTAAGTTCACCTTGTGGGTCAGGGCTCTGCTTTGAAAGCACGGACCAACGCACATGAACAAAAAGAAGCAAGTGCTCTTGCAAGTATGCTAGTGTGCTCTGCCCCCACTTCCCATATGGCAGTGCTTGGTTGTGCTAAGCAGCAGGCTGTGAGTAGGAGGCAGATTTGGGCTGCTTGGCCAGTGCATGCTGCTCAATCAATTATTCTTCATCCTCCCCAGATGAAGAGCAGTGGGCCAGCTGGAAGCATGCTTCGGGATCAAGCTGGCTCCTTGACATGGGAAGACCATTCTGAGCACAACATTTATTCCTCTTTGATAAGGAGGTATTATATCCTCTGTGATTCTATATATTCAGGACTACAACTATTTAACAGTGAAAATTAACCTAAATACAGGGAGACATGATTTAGGGGGTGTCACACTGATACGTTGAGAAAAGAACTGTTCTTTTCGCTTGGATGCTTAAAAAGAGATAAGATCACCCCTCTGAACATCCACTAAACAGGGCTTTAACAAGTATCTGATATTCACATGCCTGAAGGTTATTTTACTATTGATGTTTCCTATTTATAGTCTTGTAAAGAAGAACTGTTTTTGCTTCAAAAGTAAATAATTAAATATTCCCAATAGGGTAAGAAATGTATACCTGGTTTATTTGACCTGCTGTTCCTGTTGGAGGTTACTCATACCCACTAACTGCAGGCACTCAGTATAAGAGTATAGCTCTCCATATAATCAGTGGTTACAGGTAAATGTCTCTAGAGTGTGATTCAGATCACTTAATTTAAGGAATAATTGCATGCTTCCTAGACACCACTCATTAGGAATCTCCAAACTCTGGAATAAAGAATTCAAAATTTTGTCTGTTAATCAAGACAGAAATGTTCTCAACTATGGAAGCTTCCAGTGGCAAGACCTTCAGTACAGAAAAAAAGACATGTACGAAAATGAGTAGGATCTACATATTCATATCACACTAACAGTGCATTAGGTTACAAGAAAAGTAAACTAATTATTTCACAGGAGAGTTTATATATTTATTTTTTTTTAAAGGAGGAAAAAGAAACTTGAGAAGCATTCAAAGCAAGCTTTTATGTCTTCTTGGGAGAGACTGAGAGGAAAAGACAGAATGGAAATAAGTCCAGCCTGTGGCTCACAGCTGTTGCCTCCATATTTTCAGGGTTCTGAAATCTAGCATAAATTTAAGTTACAAGAGTTTTGCAGAAAACCCTGCAGAATCCAAACACTTGCCTATAACATTGTATCTTCATAAACATGTTATTTTCACATTTTCCAAGACATTTTATGCACCCTGCATGTTGCTTTCTGAGGATGGTGAAAAAGTAGGACAATTGGTCAAGCCTGAGGTTGAATTAATGTACAAACAGGACTCAGTCATTTTGATGGCCACAGTATAATTATTGGGATTGTTTTCTAAGAAAGACTTGTTCTCATAATTTCTGACTGATTTTCTGTACTGTGATGGCTCTGCAGCACACACTGTCTTTCTGAGCATGAATTAGAATTGTATTATGGATTGTATTGAATTGCATTATCATTGTATTATGGATAAGCCATGGTGAGCATTAACATCAGCATGGGCTGAAGATGCCATCAAATGGGAATTGGCATGCTAAGACCAGGAGATGTGGCATCATGGAGTAAATAAACTTACTATTCTCTAGGCATTTGGCTGGGAAAACAATCACATGAGCAAACATTGCAGAAGAAAAGACCTCAGACAGCAAGAAGGCCCCTGTCTCTCAGACAGATCGTCTGATTATTTCTGACAATGAAGACTTGAGTGGCTTCAAGTGAAATACAGGCTCTCTGGCTGTAAGTGTGGTTTGTACTGACTTCCTTTTGGCTATCGCCTTCAGGTGGACAGGTCAACACACACTCCATGTCTCCATGAGAGCAGGGAGGTTTATGGTTCAACAGCTAAAATAATGAAGTGAAATGGTCTAAGAAAAAATATATTGAAATCTGATAAGGTGCAACTGCAGCTTTTAATACCATATTACTTTATAATGCCCCAATATTTCACTGCTATTAATACATGAACATTAATCTGAAAATTCTAAAGTAGTACATGACCCTGATGTAAAAGGAAGGCCTTTGCAAAGGAAAAACAAACACAGAGAGAAGTCAGGTGGTTTAATGAAGGCCCCACTAAGTCAGCAGCAGAGCCAAGGATGTACTTCTCATACTCCAGGGTGTAGAACATATATCTAATCCCAAAACTCCTACTTCACCTAGCAGTCACATTCACTGTAAGCAAATCTTTCACTAGTGACAGTGTTTCAGCCTGATGCAATGAGAAAGGATGGAGCTATTAAATCTCCTTCTCCACAAATGCTTTGTGACCTAATAAAATGTTCAGACCACCACAATTATTCTCCAAGCAATAGGGCTAAATTTTAGTAATTTTTCAGTGTTGCTGTTCATGACTGGAATGATTACATCTATCCCTTTCCTCAGCCCACAGGCTGAGCTGAAGCAAAAGTTTTGTTGTACCAATGCATTAAATTCTGAGCCAAAAAAATCAGCAGCTATTATAGTGTCTCTGGACATGGGTGTTTGGGGGCTTTTTTCTTCCCTGAAGAAAAAAGTAGCAGGAGCCACGAGGGGCGTAGCATGGCAGAGACTGGAAAGTTACAAAGATGAAAACTGTGATGGGAAGATCTCATTAAACCAAAGGCGCTAGCTGTCATTCAGTGCCACCAACAGAAATATGGAGCAAGATCCCTTAAAAGAGTTCAGTATGGAGAATTAAGAACTTAAAAGTGTTGGCACTTTACTGAGATGCAAGAGCCCACAGCAAGTTTCATGGGGTATCAGTAATTTTTGCAACGCTTAGAAACGAAAACATTAAAAATACATACTGCTTTCATCTCCTTTTGATATAGTGACATTTATACAAAAAGGGAATAAAATTAGCAAGTTATTTTCATGTGCCTATCAATTTTAAACTTGAGCTTTCTAGTACAGTTTTACTCAATATTTTAACTACAGAAAGAATGACAACTTCTTCCCTTTCTCCCCTCCTCTAGCCTCCATCAAAATACATACCCAACAACAACAAAAAAACCCAATCAATTTAGTTCAGCCTCTTGATGTGTGGTATCAAAGCTACTACATATAAATCTCAGCTGAGGAGCCAGAGCCATCAGAAGACTATATGTATCAGAGCTTTAGACTAGGTGCGTCCAGATAGCAAAATAAACCTACCGCAAGTGACAATCCAGAACAGTCATGAGACACAACATAGACAAGAAGGACATAGAAGGAAGAAATAAAAATTAAAACAACCACACAGAAACATTAGTAAAAACCATGGAGAAATGACCTTTTTACAATAGTACATTTAACAGTTTGCCTCCCCTAATCTAATTCTCCCTGTGGCCCTTGGTGGAGTTGTATTATCTACTTGAAAAAGTAAGCATTGCCTGCAATGGAAACAGGTTTCAAGACTGAAAACCTAATCTTATTTTCAACTCATCTTCCACTTTTCCTCAATTACATTTGCTCATAATCTATATTCTTTCATAAACAGTTTCTCATCTGAAGTTGTTTTCAGGAAAGTGGACATTCTAAAGCACAAATATTCTAACAGAGACCAAAATTTGATTCCTCTTTCTGTAGTATCTACTGAGCTGACTGAGGCTCTGTGTCTGTCTCTAATGATGTCAAGCTATATGGCTCTAGAGTGATTTGGCAAGAGCCAGGTCAGCATGAGCACATGTAGGTCACAAGTTCTCTTTGACAAACAAAACCAGACTAAGATGGAAACTGTATTTTCAGAAGCTGATACTTTGAATTTACCAAATGCTGCTCCCTTCCCAGCTTTGTGTGCCTAGGGAACTAGGATCTTTCAAGATGCCAAGTGCCTATCAACTGCTATTATGCACTCTCAGCTGAACGCAGAAGGTAATTAGTGCTTGCAGGTTCAGGCCTAACAATTACTGAACTAAGCTGCTTTTTTTTTTTTTTTTTAAACAACACCTAATATCTTTGGTACTATATGTTTATAATGATATTAGATTTACATCTTGTTCTTAAAGTATTTTTTTAACTTTAAAATTTGCTTCTTTAAGAGCTAAAAGGCATTCTTGTTTTTCCCCTTTCTGTTTTATGCCAGAGCCTCTAAAATTATTCAGTTCTCTTAGCTGAAATATTCTACATTTAGCATTGCATTGAATTCAGCGATGTATATTAAAATTTGCACTGCTAATTCCAAGATTAAATCCTGTTAAAATAAAAAAAATCATCCATACCGAAAAAAAAAAAAGTCAATGGCGAAAATTTCACAAATTAGGAATTAAGATGGTAAACATTATTAAATGCCAAGGACCTAAAATTGGTACACCATCAGACTGCTAGGTATGAATGTAAGGGTCTAACTTAAGTGGCCTGGTTTTGAAATCCCAGATAGTGAAGAGGAACCTTGGCTGGGGAGCTGCTGATGCATTCTGTTATTAAAGGTCTGACAAGTTACCTCAATGACAGTCTACTCTCCTAACGTAGATTTGTTTTTGCAAAACAAAACACCTCAAAATCCCAAAATATTTGGGCAAAAGTATGTTTAAATAAATATACAGAATATTCTGAATGGAATAATCTTTAAATACCCATCTGTGCAATATTTCAAAGTTTGAGCTCTCTTTACAGACAAGAGACGTGACTGTGCTTTTTATCAAATTTTCCTATGAAAAAGATAGAAATGAAACTCAATATAAATTACATAATGTAATTTTGCATTTAAAATATTTCTTTTTCGAGAATCCATGGTCATTTATCCAGGTCCTAATGGATATAATTAAAAACAATAATATACTGTAAATACAACAAAGGTCTTGCATGATTCAAAACAAATTCAACATAAATATCAATCAACAAATTGCACATTATTAGTCCTACAAAAAAGTATTACGTTTGTTATCATTAGTAGAACACAACAAACATTTCAAATAATTTTTCCACAAGCATAATCAAACACTTCTTCCAAATTATCCTTGCTTCAATGAGAGGAGCTGGCTAACAGTAGCCCAGGGTAATTCAACAATTGATGATCTGATTTTCCACGCATTGCTGAAGGGGAAATATCTCAGAATTACTTAACATTAATAACCCAGAACAAAGTCTACAAATCAAATACATGGAATCTATGAGTGCTAAATTGAAGTGCTAAAAGAAAAGGGTTTTGTTTCGTATTCATCATATGGAGAAAACAAAATCATCAGTTTTGGTTCCTGCTCTACAAAAAGGATGAGGACGGGCTGGAGAGGGTCCAGAGAAGGGCCACAAGGGTGATCAGAGGACTGGAGGCCCTGCCATATGAGGAGAGGCTGAAAAAACTGGGTTTGTTCAGCCTTAAGAAAAGAAGGCTTTGGGGAGACCTTATTACCATATTCCAGTACTTAAAGGGTGGCTACCAAGAAGATGGAGACTCCCTATTTACAAGGAGTCACATGGAAAGACAAGGGGTAATGGTCAAAAATTGCTCCTGGGGAGATTCTGATTAGGACAAAAGAGGTAAATTTTTCACCATGATGACAATCAAACATTGGAATAGTCTCCCAAGGAAAGTGGTGGATTCCTCCACATTGGACAGTCTAAATCTCAGCTTGCTGAGCCATCTCATATAAACTATAGTATTACCTAGAAAGTTGGACCAGATGATCCTTGAGGTCTCTTCCAACCTAGCATTCTATGATAAAATCTTTCTCAAGGGAGAACTCAAACTTTCTGCTCTCTTTTCTTTACAGCTTGGCCTCACTAATCTTCCTAATCTTGGAACAGCTGCATCTACATTCCTTATTTTGTGTACCGATTAGGTTGTTTTCAGGTGTGAATTTGTCTTGTGTCAGTGTCTTGCACTTCAGTACATCACTGTGGCACATGAAGCATCTTCTCTCCAGACAGAACCAAGGTTGAAGCTGGGCACTATCTAAAATGCTCCACTTGCAATGTGAATGTAAGACTCTCCAGCTGTTGACTCTTTGTGCCTGTGCAGGACTCTCTTGTGGTAAGGCAATCTGGGACGGCTGTAGAGAAATCTGCTTTGTACTGCCTGCTAGCATGTAGACACAAGTACACCTAGGATGGGTCACTGGTGTGAACTTCATTAGCTGCAAGCATACAATGTGCACTCATGTTCTGAGATGCAAAACAGAGTGTGTTGGATCAAGCCTCAGTCTTTCCTTCATCACTTTCATGATGACTGTGTACTGTGGTCACTATAAAATGCTGATACATACAGCTTGAAAGCAATTAATTTTGCCAAGGCTTACTTTATTGGTGTAGTGTATGGACTAGAAGTTAACAACTGTCTAATGAATCAACACTTCAGTAGTGGCTACTGCAATTGAGTAGTATGAAGAGGAACAAAACAACTGGATTTTCAGTTATTTTTTCCTATGCTGGCTTCCTACTGAGCGAGAACAAAATCTCTCCTCTTGTCTTGGAAACTGGAAGTAGCTCTCATAGCTCTGTACCTTTCAGCTTATTGATTATTTTCCTCCTCTTATCTGAGCTCCCTTCAGACTCTACTTGTGTGATCCAGTCACAGGTAGTCATCAGACTTGTAAGGCTTCCTCAGCCACTGTCCTGATTTTGCTCTTCCTCTATCATGTCTTCTGTGCCTTGAGAAGTGTGCTAAGTTTCCAAGACATTTAACACTGGCTGATGAGCCACACTGGTGGCTGCTCCATCACTGTACTGCAGCATCTCAATGCTTGTTTTAGACTGCTCCATGGGCCTCTTAGGTACTGTGTTCCTGGCTTCTCTTCTTGGATCTTGCTCCCATTAGCTGACCCTAGTTCTTCTCTTCAAAGATTTGGCTTGGACTTTTAATAAACCTGCTTTCAGCCCAGCTTTCTTCTACACTAGATCCCAACTTGTGGAAGGAACTGCTCATTCCTGATCATACTTTTATCCTCTTTCTTTGGCTGGAAAAGTGCTCCTAGCCTGCTCTGCCTCAACCTTCTGAGGGGCCTTGGGAGCACAGACTCAGTCATGCCATATCTTGACAATTATTGGCTTCTGCTGAAGAGGTTTTGTAAATCAGTTCTCCAAATCTCTTTAGTGCTTTCTGTTTGAAAACTACAGCCCTTTGTCTTCTTTGCTTAGGAAATCTGGCAATGCAGTAAGGACACATGGATATATCCCATTGATTTCTCTATTCTTCTGCTTATTCTTAACAGTTTGCTCCAGGAAGGGCAATACTAAAAGCCTGCTAAAAGAAAAAATAATCTTTATTTTCTTTCAGGAACATATTAATCAAGTTTGTGGCCCTCTGGATTAGATCCTGCAACCTGCTGCTTCTCTTGTATGAAGCAGATATGAAGGACAAGTTTTTCTGCCCTCTGAAAATGATCCCTCTAAAAGGGCGATATGCTAATGTTTTTCTCCAAGTAACTGAGTTAACTTACAGTTACAACTATAGCCTGTTATCTTTAATCTCCTTGTCTCTAGTACAAAATGAATTGTCTTAGCAGTATTGTGATGTATGTCTCTCTCCACTTCCTCTTTTGTTGTTTTCCCCTGTTTCTATGTTTCCCATTTGTTCTTCTGTGCTGTTGCTCTCTTCTCCACTGAACTTTTGCTTTTGTGTAAAAAGAGATTTAGAATTCAGAACTACTTTTGTTTATCATGTAAGCTCAGAAATACTGCTAGAAAGATACACAAACACTGTGCTAGGTCCTGACCAGTCTCAAAAAAGGACAGTGAAAATTGCTCACATTTGCTTCCTTTCTGAGAAAACCAAGATACTTGCAATAAACTTGCCCATTCCAGATCCAGAGCAGTATGCCTGCTCATGTATTTTAGCAGAGCAGAGAAACTGGCTGACTGCTTTATCAGTGATGCCACAACATCTTCTGTGACACCACTGAGAAGATGCTGCCAATCAATCCCCTCTTCAGAGAGCCACTACTGAGGCAAAAAGCAGAACCTTTTGTAGCTACATCAAACCTTCAAATGCAAGCCAAGAATTCAAGAAAAGAGGTACTTTACCTGGTCTTTCATGGTTTTCCCTAAATCT
Source organism: Chaetura pelagica (assembly GCF_000747805.2). Lineage (NCBI taxonomy): Eukaryota > Metazoa > Chordata > Aves > Apodiformes > Apodidae > Chaetura > Chaetura pelagica. The sequence goes on along the minus strand of NW_009952366.1, from coordinate 5,623 downwards.
TTCACATCTTTCATGTTAATAGCATTCTTCCCTCCCTTCTCCTTTCCCTTCTTCTTGTTCTTCTTTTTGAACAAGCATTTCTTACAGAGACAAAAGCAGCAGGTAAGGATTAATAGGACTGCAACTATGGCTATGGCTATTAAGGCCCAAGGTGGCACTGGAAGAGAAAAAGAAAGACACACATAAAGAAGGTGGTAAATTGTTAGTAGGGTTACACTTAGAAACCAGCACATTTCTCTCACAGCTAAGCCTTTTTCAATGAAAATGCACTGCAGAAATACCTGAAATCCTAAAATATCCTGTCACCATTTGTGTATTCATCCCAACTGAACACTTGCACACACAATGCCAGTTTAACACATCTGCCTGTTTACATGCCTGGTGACACGTATCCAACTCACTTGCAGCTATTTTGATTAATCAACCATCTGTAAACAGTATGTCCAAAAAGTCACACTGTGCAAATCTGTAAAATGCTCAGCACATTTAGGCAATTACTTGCTTCTTTCTTCAATCATCTTCCCAACCCACCTGGCATTGTGGCTGAATCGGGTGGAACTGACTGGGAATTTCCCTTTTCCGGAACAGCATCTGATCCAAGCTGTCAGTTTTAATGAACAGCCTTTCTCCTCTGCCCACTACTGCACTTGATAAGAATTTCAGACTTCTCGCAACAGAGGAAGGTCAAGGTCATCAGTAAAGAGTGACCAAGGACAAAGGACAGTCCAGACCAGAGGCATTTGTCCTATTGGTCATCAGACCCTAACACTCACCAAGTTTTAGTACACATATAACTTCTCATCTATGCCTTCCTATCAAGAAAAGTGTATGTTCCATTTATTGATTCAAAGATGCTGGACATGGCTGAAGCATGAATAAATAACAGAGAACACTTACTGTGATAAAATGGTCTGTTAAAGATCAGAATTTTTGGAAATAAAGGAATTAAGATGACACTTTAACACAAGTACTCCAGAAGGGAATTATCCTCATACAAATCACCTTAATGACCACTGATCCTCACATTTAACCAGAACACCTGACAAAATGTTAAATCTTGCCAACTGTAATTTTCTAAAAATCTTGAGATGCATTCAGTATCAGGTCTGCAAGATACCCTCTCAGGGCCTTACCAAGAGGTCTCTCATATGATACAGAACAAAACTAGAGAGTGAATCAAATTTGACATGTTGACGTCAGTGAATCACAAAAGGGAACGGACAGTATAAACAGAGAAAATTAATTGCTTAAAGGACCTAAGCAGAGTGTGAGGCAGGTCACAGGAACTTCCACTACAAATTACCAGTTCAGGAAGAGGACAGAGCACCTACACCTTCCCTAACCTAAATGTAATGACCATTTTTTCTAACCGTTTTTCAAATGTCCTTGGTGACAGATACAGAAATAATGCAGGAGAATAGTTAAACAATAATTTCTGTAATACTTTTGTGCCTCCAAATGTTCATTAAATGCAGCTGCTAAAAAAGGGAAGCTGTACCATATGTAGAACAAATGAGAACTGATTACTAAACAAATGAATGTTAAAAGATGAACAGTGAACAGATTAACAGCTGTTTATGGGATGTATTTTATGGAGTCAGCAGCAGCAATTCTGCAGTTAAAGTTGCATTAGATCTGCACTTACGACAACTTGAATTCTCTATTTCTTGCATTAATAATTTAGTTTTGACTTCAAATCTGGTGCAGTAACACTTTCTAGCTCAACTTACTTTCCCACAGATTTTTACTTTTTTTTTTTCATCCAGAACTCACAAAAGTAAAATTATTGCCTTTCTCAAGCAATGTGTGCCCTCCTCAAATTCTAAACTTCATGTGTGTACTTAGTCACTTGAAGCATCTGAAATGGTATTTACATAACACTATACTTTGTATCTGAGCTAATCTACAGGAGTTATGTCAAGATGAAATGAATGTTCTGCCCAAATTTATCAGCTATCTGTTTTGCTGCCTTGTCTGCAGTGCTTGAAGAATGATTCCACTGAATACAGGAAGCAGCAAGAATACGGGATGGTGTTCTACCAGGTGGATGGCATCGTGGGAGGAAAGAGAGGAGGGACACAGCAAACGCAGGTAAGCTGGGAGAACCAAGGAACCGAGGAGACAGGTAATGTGGGTGTTAATGAGATAAATACATATGCACCCAAAAGATGAAAAAGCTTGTGTAGGTAGTGAATCAGTTGCATAAAGTGGTACTCTGGCACTGCTGCTTTGGTTCTCTGGAGCATGAACAATGTAGGGTGCCTTGAGGAGCATTTGAAACGCTACCAGATACCTTAGGTTCTTTGTTTATAATGCATTGTCTGCTCTCATCTGTCTGTAATTTAATTTCACCCAATATCACTCTTGTGATATAATTAAATGATCATCAAATTAATATCTAAGACACCAAGAATTATGCAGAATTCCTTATTTATCTCCTCAAAGAAAATATGCTCCCTTTTTTATTAAACAAGGCATAAGCAATAAAGGGGAAAAAAATGAGGCAACTCAAACTCTGGACACTTCCACAACAACTTCACCATTCAAGGAAGAAAAAACAAAAAGGAATAGGATTTTTTCCCCAATAAAAGTGAACTATCTCTGTAAAAAAGGTGCCATTGATACAGAGTGCCCAATGAGGGGATGTAAATGTTAGATTTAAGACAAGTGAAACATACAGTTGTCACTGGTTTTGAATGATGTTTTGTTTCCTTTCAAAAGCATTACTTAAACAATTTAAAATGTTCGTAACTTTACATGACATGCACAAGATTTTCCAAAATTACTCAAGACTTTGGGAGTTTTCGTATCTGTGTTCCCCAGTTCATGACGCTGCCAGGAGCTTGAATTCTAGGAAAAGCTGTTTTAAAAAATTACATCTCAAGGTGGACAGGCCAGAATCAAATGACTGAAGTAATCAGCTGGTTTGGAAGACTCAAGTATGCAGCCTTCATTTTTTCAGCCTTTTTACCATTTGAGAATAGTATCCATAAAACCCTTATTTACAGTATATGAACTTTCTTGGTTTTGCATAGTGGCTCACTTTTGTGATTCATATTGGTTAATTCCAGCTGGACATTACTCACCCTTATGCAAGATTTTAAAATAATTTCATTTTTCTAGTGTTTAAATGGACAAGAAAGGGCATCTACAATTTGAAAACTACCTCCATCCTTATTAAACCAGTTTGATCATGTTCAGTAGTGCAGTTTAAAACCTCAGGAGGTCTTTGGTCATGATGCATTGAACAAAAGACCTCTGTGGTAGATGAAACTGGGTGGGTGACATGAAAAATGCAGATTCTGACCAAGCAAGGTGAAGGGGAGACAGGAGCTTCTTGTACAGCTTGTTTTACCCAGTGCCTGCACAAGGGGGTGCTTTGAAACAAGCAATACTTACCTAGGTGATAATGGAAAAGCTATTGGTTTAAGGGTAATTAATATGTGTGTAACCTTTCTGGTATTTCAGTGCTATTTTCTTTGTTCTGCTCCAGTGGGCAAATACAGAATACTTATTTTGAAGAAGGTGTCATGAATTGCTACGTGATTCTACAAGGCTCTTAAAAGACAAATCTATAGGAGGGGATCTGCTGAGTAGCACAGTTAGTAAATAAGGTCTTGAATTAATCTTATTGATCCAATCCAAAGCGGCTATGCTCTAGGACTTTACTCAGAAATGCAGGAATGAAGCCTATCTGTAAAAGGAGAGTGTAGAGAAAAAGAAACATGTGGCTTATTCCTGAGCAATAGCAGGGCACTGAAAAGAGTAAGCTCTAGGATTGTATTGATAATTGGGGCATTTGTGGTACCAGTTTTGCATCCTTCACTCATGCTGAACAACAATCAGACATAGATGTGGCTAAAGGAGTTTGTGAGCTCTCGCATCTCTCTCTGTTGCTTCCTTCCCCTGTCAGCCAAGATTGTGTGTGTACATTTGATCGATGCATTTGAAGCATTTCACAAATACAGCAGCTGTGATATACTTACATGTCATTTCAGTTTGGGAGTGCATTTATGAGGTGCAGCTTCAGATCATACCCATATACCATGCTTGGCTTCCTGTTCTGCAGTGATCTGGGAGGGCACGATGGATGGAAAGGGAACATAAGCTCCCAGAGCTCATCTAACAGTGCTCCAACTGCAAAAGGCACTTGGCCCACGGGAACAAACCTAAACTAAACCAAAGCCTCATGAAGTTAGCAGTGTGGGGCTGGTTCCTCAGGACTGCTTCACTCCACTAATTTGCTTCTACTGCACTGCACTAAATGTTGCTTTTGTCCTTAAATCCTGTTCTACTGAATATGCTAGATTCAAAGGGAAGTATGTATTACTGAGTTACTCAATTTAAGAGCTACAAATTATATCATTTATATTCTTATTTGGTCATGCACAAAATGCTTGGAGAGATACACGCCTTGGGTCTAAAACCGACATTCCCATTAGATGATCTAAAATTATCAAATGCCTCAGACTACATTTGACTCCAGAGGAAACTCAGCAAGAGGGAAGTCACAAAACATGCAACAGCATCAAAGTGCTACAGTCTGTAAAATAGAATAGAATCTTTCATCCTAATAATTTTCTTTCCTCTCTATGTGCAATGTTAGAGGAAACTTTATTAACTTGGAACACAATGAGAGGGAAGCTCAAGGAAGAACTGAAGAGAGGAGCTGAATTAAAAAGTGAAGACTTCCGTACTGAAAATGCTGTCCACCGACAACTCCCAATTAAGCAATTAAGCAACTCCATTTAAACTGTGACAGCAAAGGACTATCAGATGATGGCAGCTTCCATATTATTCTGCAAAGAAAGCCCATGGCATGTCGGAATTGATACATTTAATAATCTCTGTTTCAGAGAGGGCATGATACTCAACAAGAAGCTGCAACTGCCAAATAGTGGTATGTGAAGCGCATTGCATTAAGTCTAAAGCTCTGGTAGACTCAACATGAGATCACTGGCAGTTTTCATTTATTGAACCATAATTTTATCTTAGCTTTTTGCACTAACAGCTCCTAATCAGGAAGCAAACCCCATATATAGCCATATTCAGACTTTCAGCATAGAAACTCCACAGGGCCAATGTTCTGGGAATCAATTTAACTTTCATTAGAAGTTACTTAAACAAAATGTACCAAGAGCAAGGACCCAGGTAATAGATACCACTATTCACAATGGAAGGAATACAAAGGTGATCAATACAAAGAAAAGGAAATGCTGACACATGGTAAAATTATTTGTAAAAGAGGAAGACAAAAACTGCACATACCTTCAAATACTGATGATTTAAATACTAGCCTTCAGGCTTATACAGCTACATTTCCAACCCAAACACTTTTATATGTATGATCTCTTGCTTGAATAGCATGTTTGCAAAATACTGTTTTCATTATCTTACATTTACCACAGCTTTTATGTGGCTCAAGCTAAGGATGCTACCTTTGACCCATCACTAGAAGGAACCATTACTAAATATCTTCACGAATGCTCTCACGCTGACATACCCTTTCCCTTTCTATTTTTTTTGAGCATGTGCAGTTGCAAAAGACTTTCTCTATGAATAGTTTGTGGAAGCTACTGAAGCTTTAACTGAGCTAAGAGATGCATGTTTTGACAGTAAAAGT
>NW_009952365.1:1861311-1861894 GCF_000747805.2 Chaetura pelagica | reverse complement strand
CAGCTCTGCTCTGCGGGTGAGGAAAAGCTTTCACATCGCAGGTTCTGGGGGTGGTTAAACGCGGCCAGGAAGGACGTGGCGGAGGGAGGAGGAGAGAAAAGGCAGGTCTGAGGAGCTGTAGGGAGAGAACGTCATCCTAGAGCTGCCCCACGGGGAAATGGTGATGGTTAGTGTTCAGAAACGATCCGCAAGAGTAATTAAGAAGACCAGAGTGGCAGTTCTCCCCATCTGAGAAGGACTTGCTGTCCAGTCTGATGGTGTCACCCCTGTGTCTGTAGCTCCCACAGTATAACCTGGGAATCGTGTGTGTCTGTAGCTCAGGTTCCCACCTGGGAATCGTGTGTGTCTGTAGCTCAGTTTCCCACCTGGGAATCGTGTCAACACCTTAGGGAACCCCTTCCTAAAAGAACATTTGGAGCAGCTTGTGCTGTTCATCTGACACGAATAGTTACAGTCATCAGAGAATAAACAAACCAGGAAAGACAACAGGGGCAACCAAGAAGTAGCTGTGACTGTGAGATAGGGTTTTTCCAGGTATTTTGCAGCCACTTCCACAGAGTTCCAAAATCCTAGGCAAAGGTGG
>NW_009952365.1:1842884-1861235 GCF_000747805.2 Chaetura pelagica | reverse complement strand
CTTGCAGAGGGGGGTTACCTCCCTTTTCCACCAGGGTCCTGCCTGGATCCAGGTCTTCTTTTTCTTGCAGGCAAGATAAAACGTTGCAAGTGTCATCACTGCCCCTGGTTGTGGGAACACAGTGAAACTGCTGTAATTATTCCAATATTTCCTCAGGTCTTTGATGATGAGGGGAAGGATGTGACACCCCGTCCACTCTTCCATCCAGATCCAAACACTTCCCAGCAAGGCAAGCTCTGGACAGCAGCTGCTTCCTCTGGGGATGCAGGATCTGCTTTTCCCTCTTCTTTTCCCTTGCAGCAGCCAGCAGGAGGGAATGCCAACCTAGGTTCATTCCCCGGGTAAGTCAACCTGTTGTTTCTTAAATCCTGCCTCACAGGGCACTTGCCTGGAATGGTTGTGCAGGGCTCATCATCATACTGAGCTGGCAAATTGCACAAACGTGCCTGTCAACTTGCCCCATCCCTGGAAGTGTTGAAGGGCAGGTTGGATGGAGCTTGGAGCAACCTGATCTAGTTAGAGGTGTCCTTGCCCATGCCCAGGGGTTGGGACTAGGTGAGCTTTAAGGTCCATTCCCACCCAAACCAGTCTGGGATTGGATGTTTCTGGGATAGTCAGCACTGGGAATCTGAGGAATAGTTACAAACAATCAATAGGATTTGTCACCACCTGTGACTGTGTCAGCATCACCACTGACAGGCTCATGCAGACAGGTGGGTGCTCCTGTCAGAGCTCCAATTTTATTCAAGTTCTCCTTCCTAAACCATGTTTTTTTAATGTAACATGCCAGAACGGACCTTTGTTAGAGAGACTCAGTTCCCCAGTGCAGACACCCACACTGCAGGGGTTGCACCAGCTTCCACACCCAGTTCTGCTGGAACCTATAGCCAGACCCATGAACAAACCCCAGGGACACACCTCCCAGGATGTGTTCTGCTGAGGCACATCTGCAGCTTGTTCCTACCCTCCCTTTACCTACTGCAGGTGCTCTCTGCCCTCCCCAAGCATATTTTTCCACAGCCTTCAATATATCAATACCCCTGTGGCTGTGGGTAGGGAAAAAAAGCTCTAGAAACAAAAGGTGTGGTTTCACTGAAGGGTTACATGTTTATTTTAAAGCATTTTGTCAGTTTTCAAGGTACTTACTCAGTTCAGCCTTTTTATAAACTTGACTCTTTCAGCTCAAATACTGTTAACATGATAAGAATCCTCTATTTTAAACTACTTTAAGCAAGTTACCTCTGTGTGATGATGTTCATCCATTTTAAAAAAATGGTTTTCTACAAAAAACTTTTGGGTTAAAACTGCTAAATCACATGTTCCACTGCTTCCTGGCTTTCATCTGCAAACCCTCAGTACAGAGGGGATAAACAAAGTCAAGGGATTTGGGCCACTTTATCTTCAGGCTGACAAATTCAACTAAATCATGCAAGAGAAAGCAAGTAACTGTTTGCATTTAAGATTAAAACGGATGGAGCCCATGACTTCATCCCACAGTGTGTGAAGATTGAAGCTGGATGGAGAGGAGATGCTGTTTGTTCAGTCAAAGCCTAAAGGACTGGCAAAGCCAGCACCAGAAAAAAATATACACATTAAAGAAAAGTGTTATTTACTGTTTTCTTTGGCAAAGTTAATCCCACCCTGATGTCTGAGAAGAAAATACTGCTCTCTGAGAATTCTCTTTTTGTCATGTTTCCTAGGCTGGTTATTCTAAAGGATAATCCCAGAGGTAGGGAGCAAATACACACCAAAAATTGACTTAAAAATACAAAACTTCTCCTGCAAAATAAACACATCCTTTTTTGAGATAGTAGTTCTTCATTTAAAAGACAAAATTCAGTGGTTTAACTTGGGTTTTAAATGCAAATCTTTCAAATAGCCTTTTTCAAATACCTTTTATGTATCTATGATTGCCCATGCTCAGCTTCTGAGGGAATCTGCTGCCAAACCCAACAGAGTTTTAGTTCTAGTTCTCACAGCTCATCCCGTCAGGTGAGTTTCTGGTGCAGTTCAGACATCTCAGCACAGGCAGAGCATCTCAGTTCTGGTGGAGAGCAGAGCTGCCTGTGGGAATGCCCTGTCACACAGGGTGTGCCAACACCTCACCTTGTTATATGCTCAGAATGAACCTGAGAACTCAACAGCTTCTTTTCCATTAGCTGCTGCATGCCCTGGGAAATGCTGTCAGAGGAATTCTTCCTTTGAAAGTCTCTTCCAAGCCAAGTCTGCCTTATCCTTCCTGAGCCTTCTGTGGCTCTCTTCACAAGACAAGCATCCCTGTGTGCTCCCACAGTCCTCCCAGGTTTCTCCTGCTACAGCTGCTCGTTTGTAGTGCTCTGCTACAAGGCACCTGGGGTCTCACCTGCCATTTCTGCTTCTTCCTTTGCTCCTGAAGGACACATGGAAGCAGCAGCATTCCTGGATCCAACGCTTGCGGAACGGAGTCCGTGCCAGATGGAGCAGCAGAGCCTGGCTCTCAGCAAGACACAACTGTTGGCTTATCTGGTAAAGAGCAAACATCATGTAGTTAGAGATCTGACCAGTCCTGAGGAGCACTGTGATGGGTGAGGCACTGCAGCAGCGTGGGTGAGATGCCCAGCACCTCAGAGGAACTCGGTGCCTCACCAGTTCTGGCTCCTGATCGTTAGCAATCCCTTTAGAATGAATTTGTCTTCTTTTAAAGTTAGAGCAGAACAGGTCTTGCTTGTTAACCTCGTGTCATTTTTCAGGTGTGCAGGGGAGGTGTGAGGAGATAACAGAAGAACTGACAAAAGAAGACCTAGAGAGAAGAGTGGAGATCTACCTGACCGAGACAGAAACTCTCTGGATGTTGCAGATGGCACCTGCTGTGGTGTCCACAGAGTCAGCAGAGGCTGCAAGAGTGCTGTATGTACAGTAGTGCCTGGGGAGGTGCAGGTGGGGAGCTCAGCACACCCACTTTCTGCTGGTGACAAGTCCTGGGCAGGCTGCTCACACCTTGCAGAGCTCTGGCTGCTCCAGGCTCTCATGTCACCTTGTCTAAAGCCACGTGGGGCCCAAGTCTCTCTTTTGCCAAACAGCCTCAATTCCTTATCACTGTGTCTTGTTGATCACATTCATATCCTCATTCACTGATACCTTAAGGCAGATCAGCAAAAGCAGGGGGTGGGGGAAAGAGAAGCTGGAGAAGTGTGCTACACACCCATGATGCAATGTCATTTTAAGGAAAACAGTAAGAAATTGCAAACCTCTGCACTGGTTCTTGTGTGTAGCTCTACAGCTAATCACTTGTTAATGACCAAGATATGCACAGACTAAGCAGGTCTTGACTTCCTCTGAAGCTCTTCACAGAGCTTCTAGCTAGAGGGAACCTCAGCCCACCACCTGTCACCTTGCCTGGTAAAATATTGCATCTCCCTTCACTGCATCTAGTGTGTTTCCACTGCAGGGTCTGCTCCCTGCACTGCCATGACCTTTGGGAGGGATTTAACTCAGAACATGCAAGTTTTGGATCCTTCCCAGGAGCTGACTGGGCCAGAGCACAGCAAAGTTCTCCCCCTGATGGGTGTCAGGCTGAGGGAGGAGTCCCCCACCTTTTGTAGACACAAGCCCCAAAGCTTGGGATGCTCTCTACAATTTATCTAAGGGAGTTTTTTCTGCTAGTATATACACAAACTTGATGGTGGGACTCCAAGCCCCCTGCCTGGGAATGATACTGGTGGGATTTTTGGGAAGAAGGAAGAGCACCCTGTGAATCACTTAGAACATACTGCCTGTAGAGGGACAGACAGTGACTCTACCTGAGCACAGCCACCTGTTGGTGAACTAAGATGGGGTATCACCTATGTCTGCTGTTAGAATATCAAAACCAAAAGAATGGAAAAAGGCTCAGAATTCCCACTGACCATTCCTACAGACCCTAAGGACTGGCTGAAACAGCAAAGTACTAGTTTCATTTGTTGTCTTTTGGATGCACAGCCTTTTGTTGCCAAGTGGTGAGCTACAAGAATTCTGAATTCCCTCTGAATTCCCCCAAAGGTCAAAGGTAGTTGGAGTAGGGGGGTATGCTGCTGCCTCCCTCCCTGGGCCATCTCTGCTTTGGAACAGCACCATGAGGTCAACAAACCCCTGCTGAAAGATGGAATGTAGAGTGAAATAAAATCTGGCAATCCAAAAAAATAGAGGATTAATTGTATGACATGGAGTATCCTGTCCAACTTGGGGTTAAAGACACTGAGAAGTTGAATACTAATGTTTTTCTGAAAGTCAATATAAACTTTTGTTGGTGTGTTTGGTTTTTTTTCCCAAGGGAGAGGAACAAGATTTATGTTGAAATGTGCAAAACCAGACCTGGGAATGATCAGTATGTAGAAAAAACAATGCAAACCCTTAAAGGAGCTGCAAAGAACAAGGAGGTGCAGTGTGACAGAATCATCATGGAAGACAGAGGTAAGACCTCAGAGTGCTCCACAGGAAAAGGTATTTCATCAAAACAGGCTCCCATTGACTACATTGTACCCTTGGCAGCTGGGATCATTATTATATTTAGTTTACTTATTAAATATTCACTTGGAAAAACCCCAGCACACAGCTGGCTGGTGGGACCTCAGAAGACCCCCCTGCACACAGGCAGGATACTGAGGAAAGGGCTTTTTTTCTTCTATCTCTAGGATGTTTCCTCAACTTTCACTTCCAGAGCTTGAAGTTCTGGTGTGGTTGGAGGTGGCCTGTGGTTTTCTGCCCCTCCTATAGCTTGAACATTGGTCCTGGTGCCCTGTCTCAGTATGACAGCACAGTGGCTGTGCTGGCTGAGCTGCTGGGTCTTCCTGCCTCAGCCCTCTGCAAGCAGAGGAACTTCCCACTCAGCTACACTCTGGAAACAGGAAAGGACACAGTTCCTTTTTTTCCCTCCTTGATTTTTCAGTGACATTCATTTCTATTTCTATTTGCCATAATGCAAAGAAGAGAACCTCTCTTATGAGGTTTTAAATCTCGGGGAAAGCAGAAAATCTTGGCTGTCTCACAAGATAGATGCAATTTTACCAAATGTTCAACCTCAATGCTCTAAAACAATTAGAGAGGAATATCTCAGTTTTAGATCTGTCTGCTCCCACCAGCCCAGGCTGCTCCAAGCCCCATCCAACCTGCCCTTCAACACTGCCAGGGATGGGGCAGCCACAGCTTCTCTGGGCAGCCTGGGTCAGGCTCTCACCACCCTCATGGTGAATAATTTCCTCCTACTGTCTAACCTAAATCTCCCCTCTTTATTTTAATCCATTCTCCCTTGTCCTCTCACTACAAACCCTTGTCAAAAGTCCCTCCCCAGCTTTCCTGGAGCCCCTTCAGGTACTGGAAGGCCACTATGTGGTCATTGCCAAATACCTCATTCATATCAAAAGGAGAAGTAAAATAGATATTAATTAACCTTTCTTTCTCTTTTTTGAGTGCCTTGAGCATCAGAAGGGCTCATTCCAAGCTGTGCCTTAAAACCTGAGCAGCCAGAGGCAGGGTTAGGGAGCTGTGTTCCCTGGGAGAGGGCCCTGCAGAAGGGCAACCATGCACCCAGAAGACCCCGAGGCAGCTGCTGCTCCAGCCTTATCCAACCCTCAGTTGGTTTCACAGTCCCTCTGCCAAACAGCTGGGAGTGCAGGACAAGAAGTGAAGCTTTGCTCAGCTGTCTGCACACCCCACCAAGAGCCTTGCATCAGCCAGTGTCATTCCTTTCCAGGGATGACAGTCACCTCCTGGGACCTGTACGACTCGTTCCATGTCTCGGGAGGAGAATATCCATCAAAAGCAGAAGGCACCAGAGCCACTGCTGGAATGCACAAGGAGGAGGGATGCCAGTCAGAAGCTATATTAACATCAGAAAACTTCCAGAGGGATTTATTTGTCATGGAGAGAATTCTAATGGAGAATATCTTTCAACCCCAACTCGCAGCCTACCGGCAGCTGCCCGTCCTCACAGGTCTGTTCTGTCTCAGGCACCTGGTTTCAGCACAAGGAGTTGTGTCCCTCACTCAGTGTCCTGGCAGGTGACAACTCATTTAAGAAACAGATTTTAAAAAAAGGAGTTTATGGGATGTCAACATGACCTTTGCAGCTTTACACTCACTTTAACAGACATCCCTCCACTAGAACTGAAGAGATGAGTTCTGAGCTGGCTCATCTCCCCTTATCACCACACACTGATCAAAGTTGTTTCCTGACAGTTGAAGTACAGATTAATCCTGCTACTTCTCCAACCATATTTTTTTTTTGCACTGGAATGCCTTTTACAGTTGTTTTTTTAATTACTCTTTTATAGGGAGACTGATGGTAAACAGTTCTGGTCCAGTATCTAACATGAAGTACATTTATTACAGACTAAGAGGCACTACCTGGACCCAAGTGCTATGTAATATTTTACCTTTTATAGGAGTTCCAAGTTAGCACAGGGAGTTATTTTTCTAAAAAAGGCAGATTCACACTGGTATTACTGTACCTATTTGTGCCATAGAGAGTTGCAGTTTCTCAGGCAACATTATATTTGGTCACTCTTCAGGAACAAGCTACAGCTGGAGCACAATCCTGGCCAGGAGGACTTTTTGTTCTGACTATATGGCAAGTTATTGTGGCATTTATTTAGTTCACAGTGATCTGAGATCCATGTCTGATTTGCACATTACATCAAAGAAACAGAACAAACAAAAAGGTACTTTGCAAACACTGCCTAAAAACATGGTCTGCACTTAATTTTCCCAAATAATGAGCAACTTAGTACAGCACCTTGTAGCTTAGCTGCAGTGTCACAGCATCAGGGCTGGAATCTGGCTCTTGACAATTTGGCATCTGACTGGAAGAAAAATCCCTGTTTCAACAAGTTTTTAAATATGAGAGATCAGAAACATTCCTGGTGGGGTTGGACATAAATTCTTAACTTGTTGCTGGGTGGCTAGATCCACTTGTTAAACACTGGGAGCATAACTGGCCCCCTGCAGCCTGATCCAGCCTCTCCTATGGCCCTGGCAACGTGTCAGTCACAGCTTTACAAGTCAAAGTGTCTTAATTCCTCAAATATTCTTTATTTTGGCTGCAAAATGGTTGCTGAAAGGGCATTTTTTTCTTTTGAGGTGAGTGACTGGAGTTAGACAAGTGAAATGTTACTACTCAGCCTCGAAATTGGTGCATTTTAGATCCCAATGTTCCCTCAGACACTAGTGACACAGAAGAAGCTGTAGAAGATGCTGAACAGGAAGAGCATGAGAAGGAAGAGGAGGCTGAGGAAGAGGAGAAGGAAGAGGAAGCTGAGGAAGAGAAGGAACAGGAGGCTGAGGAAGAGGAGAAGGAAGAGGAGGGTGAGGAAGAGGAAGAGGAGGAGGAAGCCTTCATTCACCCATCAATTCTGGCATATCTAAATATGGCACCAGAAGAAACTGTGCTCCCCAGCCTGGAGCAGCTGTGGTCGTATCAGTGTGATTTAACCGAGGGTCACAGCGTGAGCAGCATGGCCTGGAGCAAAGCCAACCCCGTGGGTAACAACTTCTTCCTCCTAAGCTGTTCCAAAATGGTATCAGCAATTGTTGGTGTCAGTAAACCCTGGCTTTGATGGGCTTTGTTGCAAGGGATCTCAGAGAGATGGGTTCATCCCTACCATCAGGGAGGTTGCCTTTGCACCCCACCCTCTGCTCTGGAGACAGGCTGAGAGAGCTGGGGTGTTCAGCCTGGAGAAGAGAAGGCTCCAGGGGGACCTTAGAGCAGCTTCCAGTGCCTGAAGGGGCTCCAGGAAAGCTGGGGAGGGGCTTGGGACAAGGGCAGGGAGGGAGAGGACAAGGGCGAATGGATTAAAACTGGAAGAAGGAGATTCAGGTTAGATATTAGCAGGAAATTCTGTGCTGTGAGGGTGGTGAGAGCCTGGCCCGGGGTGCCCAGGGAAGCTGTGGCTGCCCCATCCCTGGCAGTGTTGAAGGGCAGGTTGGATGGGGCTTGGAGCAGCCTGGGCTGGTGGGAGGTGTCCCTGCCCATGCAGGGGGTTGGGACTGGATGATCTTTAAGGTCCCTCCCAACCCAAACCAGTCTGGCATTCTATGCTGGTTTATTCCACAGGTTGGACAGCTGCACTAGGCTTTTCCTACCACTGTTTCACAACAGCTTTAACTGGCCCAGAATAGATCAGTTTACCATGAGCAGCCACCTGAACAACACCGTTTAGACAACAGATGTGGTCCTGTCTTAGAGATGGAAGTTGAAATGCAAACCCCTCCTGATAAACTTCACCACTGAGGGAGTTTCATGATGGTTTTGATACCACATCTTTGTCTCTAGCAGTCAGCCCCCCAGCAAGCAGCACTCATCAGACTGGCAGGATAAGCTGCATAAAAACAGGCACAGCTTTCTGAGCTGCTGGCCCAGCTTTAATTATTTCAGTTGCAGTGGGGGTGAGAATGACTCTGACATCTCCACTTTCAGGGTAACTAAGGGTCAGCTTTTCCAACTGAGCTCTCCTATGGCCACAACAACATTAATTAATGGAAGGAAGGTAAAAAGCAGGTGAGGATGAGAAACTAAAAACCAGCGAGATTGCCCCAAGGGAAAAAAAAAAGAGAGAAAATACAGAGCATTTCATACTGTTAGCACACCTGATATTCTAAAGCTGGACACACTTGGAGACTTCAGCCTTAGAATTACAGGGCAAACAAACACCTACTTCTGAGGAGTTAGTTGCACAAACTACTTGTTGTGGGTAGGAAAAAATAAATGGAGTTGAAGACTAAAATTTTGCTCCTGATTCTTCCTTCCACTTATAGGAAGGAACAAATGGAATTCGTTGGCCCCCACTGTAGGGAGCTAAAACTTAGGGACTGGAGGTGGTCTCTAAGCTCCTTTTGCAGCTGACACTGAGAGAGGAAAGTAGGAGTATTATTATATATTCCACTAAAAACTAAAATATGGTTATAGACTGTCTGTTCACCTCTGGAAAGGGGGACTGCAAACACAACTGACAGGGGCTATGAATGCACTTTCACTGGAACCTGTTCCCAGAATTCTGGAAATTCTGTGCTGCTTGTGTGTTATCCCTCTTGCCTATGACATCAGCAGGATTTTTCCAGACTTTGCTCTGAGAGTGAGTGTTGACAGAAAGTTGCCTTTTAGAAATACACTGCTGAATTTCAAGTTAACCTGAGATAGATCTTTTAATCTTTGCTTTTAGGATCTTTTAGCTGTTGGTTATGGAGCATTTGGTTTTAAAGAGCAGAAGGAAGGCTTGGCTTGCTGCTGGTCACTGAAGAACCCCATGGTAATGAGCAGCCTGTTTGCTTTCTTTCTTTTCCCCCCTTCAATGCATTTTTCTGCTCTACTGTTGCTACTTTATTTCCCTCTTCCTGTTCCAAAAAGCAAGACCTAGCCAGTGAGGCTGGATTTGCTAGCCCAAACATCTCTGCAAAATGGATTCTGACTAGCAAGGGGCTTAAATCCTGACCCAAAGAAAGTGCCCATGGGAAGCACTTGAGTTTCTGTGCCTGCCCATCCTCCCAGCTGACACTGCCAGCAGGACTGGTGGTTTGGCAACGTGGACATCTGTTCCCAGGAACTGAACTCACTGCACACAGGCCACCAAACAATGAACAGATGGTTCCAGTTCCCAGGTAGTACCAGGCAACCCAGCAGTGCAGGTCTCAGTATCTCATTTCCAGTCCCTCGGGTAACCTACCTGAGACTGTAAATCTGTTCCATTATTCCTGTGGGTAGACCCAGGTGTGTAGAAATTGTCTTATACTGGAAGAGTCCTGAGCACAGCCAAGTGGGAAAAGAAATCCACCTACCTTTTGTTCTTCAAAATCTTGAGACCATCTGTTCAAGGCTTGCAGAGAAGATCTGGGTCTTAAATTTAAGGCTGATCCTTTCCAAACCATTTTCTCTTGTACCATCATGTTCTGTTAGGAAAATAAAAAGTGTATCATTAATGATCATGATCTCATCTAACTTCTCATAATGCAGTCAAAAAGACAGCAGATTTCATAGAGGTAACATTTATATCTTTATAACCATTTTAAAAAAATAAATCAGTCTTGGAAATCTGTCACAAAGTGGCACAGCAAAAACCATCTGATTGCCATCAAATCACACACTTTTAGTTTCACTGAGATCTGCACCAGTTCTTTGGCTACAGGGAGGAAGTCCATGAAAACAGGAGTTCAGAGATTACCTGAAGTCCATTAGATTGCATTTTACCTTCAGCTAAGTTTCTGTCACTGGAAAGGTATTTACTTCCATGCTACAAGATAGAAAATGAGGGGAGAAATGTTCTAAAAATGCTAAGAAAAAAACCCAAATCAACCAAACAAAACCCACACACTGTTCTCAATGTAGCTGGATCTCAGGGAACTTGGCCTTTAGGTATTTGGTTTGGAGCAGCCCCATCTCACTTATGTTACAGTGTCATGTTTCTGGATAGTTGTTGTTTTTTCCTAATTTCCTCAGTTGTAGCAAGAAATAAACGAATCCATTTAGAACATGGTGCCTCATTTCTGTCCAGGAGTGGTCACTATGGTACCATCAGCACCTGCACTTTCCAGCAGAGCTTGGCAGAGCAGGACCCAGTGCTGAGAAGACTGAGGTAAATGAAGGAACTAACCAGAACACTCTTGTGTTTTTCTGCTGCTCAGTGGCCCGAGCGTGTTTTCCGGTGCAAACACGGAGTAACTGCTCTGGATTTTTCCATGGCCAACCCAAACCTCTTAGCAGTGGGAATGTACAATGGTTTTGTTGCCATCTATGATGTACAGAGCTGCAAGGACACTGTCATTTCAGACAGCAGGTAAGGCTCTGATTTCCCACTTCCTCCCACCTTGGTCACGTCTTGACACGTAAGGAAATGTCCACAGGGAGGAAGCTGAGGGATTAGTGACCCCCACAACAAGAGTTGTGAGTGCTCCTTACTTGGGGTATGAAACTCTTGGCACTGTTGCTGTGCATCCGAAGAGAGTTCCCCACATTGGAGAGGTCAAACAAATGTGGAGTGGGCTCTGACAATCCACAAAAACACAGCAAATTACCTCCAGGTATCGTTTTATACTCCAGGGACTAACTCTGACAATCCTGCTCCAGCAATCAGTCCTTGTGGGAGACCAGTGGCAGCTTTTGGTGCTTTCCCACTGATTCCATCTGCCAAAAATGGAGAGAATATCAGAATAAGTGAGGGATGAGCAGGAATTAAGAAGAAAATGAGGGAAAGGGGGTGATCAGGGAGACATCTGCCATGCTGGCAGCTCCCCAGGTCTAGGGCAATTTGGTACAAGGTGCAGACTCATTTCATGACCAGGTATCAGTGAAAGGCATGGAAGCAGATTGAGCAGTGCCCTGAAACTCAATATCAAACATGTGAGACAACAAAAAGTTTCCTGGAGAAAAGGCTAATTTATAGATTTCAATTTAAACAACAACAACAACAAAAAGCTAAATAACATTTCTGTCCTAAGACTTGACATGCATTACAAAGTGAGAGGTTAGGGATTTTTTCAAACACATTGTCTTGTCTTTGTCCATATGTGACTTACCACGTGCATTTTTTGCCCCAGTGACTCCTTGAACAAACACACAGGCCCCGTGTGGCAACTGAGGTGGGTGGCACAGGACAGAGGCACAGCAGGAGATGGCAGAAAGGAGAGACTGATCAGCATCTCAGCAGATGGCCGAGTAACCCAGTGGTTTGTACAGAAAAGACTGGACTGCACTGGTGAGCATGTTCCCCTGCAGCTGTTCTACACTGGGATGACCCCTGGAATGGCAATGTCTTCATTTCCTTGCTGGTGATGTTCTTTAGACCAGTTCTCAAACACAAAACCCTGCAGAGCTGCTGAGCATTCCACAGGAGCACGAGTCACTCAGCACTGTCACACCCCTCTCTGACATGAACTGTTGCTATTTGCACAGATCTGATGAAAATCAAGAGGATAGGAAGTGAGAAGAAGGAATTACCAAGTGAGAAAGAAGGGAAAAGTGAAACCCGGATATCTCATCAGGCAGCTGGAATGTGCTTTGCCTTCCATCCAAAGGTAGGTTCAGAAAGTCCATCCTTGCTGAAGTATTGTCCAGCAGAACTGTTGCAGCAGAGGTGAGATCCTCAGCTGCATCTCATTTAATGTGCACTGGCCTGCACTGGTATGTCAAGCATATTTAGTTCTGAAACAAATTGCTTCTTACCTAAAAACAGTTCTACCCCAAATGGAAGGTAAACCAAGCAAGTTGCCCCTGTGTGTGAACAGCTGTATCCCTGCAGCCAGGCTGTTCACATCAGCTTTGGGCCAGGTCCCAGGGCAGCTCTTCTCTGCATATTGGTTACACCAGGGGGAATGTGATGGTTCAGCATCTCCCACGTGTAGGACTTTCCATGGCTGTGCTTCTTCTCTTTATCCAGCTGAAGGTTTGTCCTCAGGGCACTTGGAGAGTTGGTGTGTTCATCCATGTGGGCTGCAGGAAGTCCAAGAGTTTCAGGAGTCAACAGTCCCAGTGTGTGTTCTGCAGGGATGGAGCACAGGCAGAGCAAGCCTGGTCCCCCTGGCACTGCCTCCTGGCCAGGCCCCTGTTGTGCCCACACAACAGCCTGGCTGCTCCACCTCAGCTCCTCAGGGGACTGTCACTGCCAACCTCACCCAGACCCCTGGGGATTTTTGGATGAGTGCTAAATAGGTTCATCCAACTGGGGTTACTTTTACCTTTCTTTCAGGATACTGATCTTTATCTTGCTGGGACAGAAGAAGGTCACATCCACAAATGTTCTTGTTCTGGCAGGGAGCAGTTTCTAGAGACATACAGAGGCCATAATGTGAGTGATACACTGAAAAAGGAATGACAGCAGAAACTGGTCAGTGAAGTTCACAAATGTGACAGTTTCTTTGCTTACATTTACTAAACTCCTGCAACAAAAGACACCCAGACTTCTTATATTAGGAATGAACTCCCATAGCATAAAACAGCAGCCTTACAGGATTGCTTTCTACACTATAAGGAACTTTTTTAAAAGTAATTAATTAAAACTTGTACCATCAATTGTTTTAAAGCTTTAGGTCTGGAATATTTTTAAGGAAAAAAAAATCAGTAATCTGATTGTCCTGCAAACCACAGTTAAATAGTCTTGCCTCTACTGAGAGAAAGACTTTGCCAGCACCTCTTTTTCTGAAAGTCTCTGCTTCATCCAAGAAGCTGCCCCTCCAGCACCAGCTTCTCCCAACAACCAGTGAGGGACAGAACCAGCTGGCTGCTGTTTGTTCCTAAAATCCCTCCTGTCTCATCACATCTGCTGCATCCCAGTTTCCTGCAGGTACACATAACACACTGCTGGTTTTGCTGTTAAGCTCAGAGGACAGTCAGGGATTAAGAAGTATTAAAAACCCCTCCTGTGAGGTTGCAGCTCTAGAATGACACGAAGCTCCTGTTGGTTTCTTCCCTCACACCAAGGGCCCTGTGTACAAAGTCACTTGGCATCCGTTCAGCACCGACATGTTCCTGAGCTGCTCTGCAGACAGGAGCATCTTCCTGTGGCACCAAGAGACACAAACACCCCTTTTAACTTTCACTTCCACCGGTGCTTTTGTTCTGGACATCATGTGGTCTCCAAAATCAGCCTTCATCTTTGCAGCAGCCAACGAGCGCAGAGTGGAAGTTTGGGATCTCAGCATCAGCGTGTAAGTAATGACTTTTATCAGGGGATTTCAAAGCTTCATGGCACTAGGGCCACCACACTTGGCTGCCTAATCAGTATTGCTATCAGGCCACAACAACTCCGTGCCATTTGCTTGCTCAGTGATTACAAGTCTTGCATTTTGAAGCACCACTGCCATAGTTAAAAAGGAAAAATAACTCTGAGCTGCTTTGGAGCTTTTATAAAGATAAAATGATCAGAAGTTCAGGTACCTCTGTGTCTTCCCACTGCTGTACAGTAGGTGCACATCACCTGTGCAGCTGAATGAACCTGCAGCCTCCTGTTGCTGGTCTGTCCTTGGCATTGATGACAGCACGAAGCCTGCAGTGGAACAGGAGACACATCAAACCTTGTGGTAGCAAATGGGCCAATGGGACAGATTTTAGGCAATCAGGATATCTTAGTTAACAGCAGCTGGGATTTCAGTGCTGGTAGAGCCCAGGCAAAACACTCCTCACTTTTCAGTTCTTGACTGAGAACGTAACCAGTCAAACCTGCACCAAGGCTTGGGCTGACATCACTGCCAGGCTTCCCAGCCCAGGACACCTGGGCACGCAGTGCTGCCTGCAGCATCACTAATTCTTGCCTCTGCTGGTTGCAGCTTTAGCCCCCCCATCTCTTGCTCTGCCAGCCCGAGGGGGAGATTCACGTCTGTGCTCTTCGCCACCAACACCGACTGCCTGCTGGTGGGAGACAGCCAGGGAGGGGTCTCTGTGTTGGAGCTGCAGAACCTGCCTGCTCCCAGCAGCACGGTAGGTCTCCCTCAGGGAGGGTGGGGGTCCTGGAGGGCTGCATGCTTCTCTGGGACAGCATTCTGCTGGAAGGGGGTTGTTAAAGAGCATAAGGACTGAAACAGGTGGAATGGGATACAATCCCACAACCAGATGAAAACCTGAGGTGGCTCCTGCCATACCACTAGAAGCTGCAGGAGAAGATAAGGCAATGTCAGGCTTCAGATTTCACTTGATCACAAACCCAGAGGTTCCCCACAGCTGGATTCAGGGGGACACGCTCAGGCAGGGGGAGCTGTCTGCAGGTGACCGTCCTTCCCTGCTGACCACGCAGGAGATGTGCCCTCTCCTGGCCACCGCCAGGAGCACCTGGCTTTGCTGGTGCCCACAAAGCCTCCAGCCCTTCGGCTCTGCTGTGCCTTCACTTTTAGAAGCCACTGCTCACCCTGGTGAGGGCTCTTCTGCCCTAGATGACAACGAGGATTTCCCTTGCTTTACAGCCAGGTTCCTCTCCCTTGGTACCACTGCTCACATTCCCTGTCAGCAGCAGGGTGAAGCTGGCTGAGGTCACCTGCCAATCCCTTCACTTTTGCTTAAACCAGAGCTCATTTATCCCAAGGCCACATGGGGCATTCCTTGCCTGGTCCATTGTAAAACATCCTGCAACTACCCTGGGTCCCCCAGCACCAGGTAGATCCCTCCTCCAGGATCTCCCTGCAGCCCCGACCTGCACTGCTCCCCTGCTCCTTCCAGCTCTGAGCCAGAAGCTCTGGCTTGCTGGATTCACCAGTTTGTGAGGTGGGACTGGTACTTTTAAAAATCCCTTCTCAGTTACATGGTGCAAACCTCTCACCTCAAGTTGGACAGTGAATGATGTTCTAACCTCCATTCTCAGGGTATGAAGCATTAATAACTGGCAATGACCAGGGTTGCATTTAGAAATTCTGGTCATTTTCAGCCTCTTTTGTCACATGCTGTGAACCACAAAGGAAAAGGTGTTTCCCTTAAAAACCAAAAGTGAGGCCATTCTTATTAAACTTAGAAAATAAAATTGCTTTTTTCCTACATAGCCCTATGAAGCAGCTCAAAGTCCTCTGAGCAGAGAAGTTCTTCAGTTAATAAGAATTCAGGAGTAATTTTCTGGGCATGTCCTCAGCCCAGGTCTAACAATATCAGTGCTTAATGTCACTGATTTTGGGCGTGTGGCATAACTGGTCAGGGAGTCCCAGAGCCTCACTAGCCAGAGGAGACCCCTTGCCAGCACCATCCCTTCCTTCCACTGCCTTTTCTTATGTGTTTCAGGTTGATGCTTTACCAGACATCATTAGTCCTCTTGTAGCTGTTTAACAGCAGTTAAATGATACCACTTCTCAGCTGGCAAACAACGAGAAGGACTTACTGTAGTGCTAACATAAACCATTTATTCTTTTTCAATCATTAAAGATTCTCTTTGAAACCATACTTGTTGTAAACTTCTTTCAAATGCTCTACATTTTCCCCTGGAAGTCCCTCTCCTTGGTCAAGGGGTGTTCATGCAGAGCTGGCCTTCCCTGTGCTGCAGATAAGGTAATGCAAAGCTCTCCGTAGGCATTTCTTCCTGGGTTTTTTTCTCCTTGTTTTTTCCCTCCAAGGTCTCCTCTCTCCTTGGGTTACTCAGAAAGCAAAAATGCCCAAGTCACCTCCTGTGTAGGCTACTCCACAATACAGCCCAGGTCCTTACCAGATGCAGGCAGAGTCTGCCTTGTGGAATCATACAGTAGGAGCACGGACTTGCCATCACACCCACCCCGTCTGCCACCCCACAGTGAGGGTGGAACCAGGTCCCCCTGCACGCTACAGATCACCCCACACCAGGCAAAAGTAGAGATCAACCTCTTCAACCCCTAACAAATCAGGATAATGCAAAGCCACCATTTAAATTCACTGTTCCACACTGACACTCTCCTGAAAGCTCCTCACACGAGGTCACAATGTGGTCCTGGAGCCAGGATGGACTTCTGCAGCTCTGGGAGCCAGAAGAGTGTTTTTGGAGATCCCCTCACCTCCCTTAGGCCACCCCCAGCAGCTGGAGATCCCAAAGCTGTTGGGAACACTCCAGCCCACCTTGCAGGCTGTGTCTTTTGGGGACAGATCAGAAGAAACAGGGAAAAAAACCCATCCCCTACCAGGCCACCAGCTGGCCTGGGGTGTCACCAGAGGGTTCTGAGGGGCTGCTCACAGAAAACAACAAGCATCCTGACAGATGAGTAACAAAGAGCAAGCTGCAGCCCCTCCTGCCTGCTGGGCTCCTGGGGTCCCCATCCCAGGAGCAGGATGATGGGAAGGCTGGCAGGGAGGTGTCCTTCCTCCCAGGCAACTGCTGCTCCCCAAAACATTATGGAGAGAGATGGGGATTTTATAGATACAGGATGTTCAGACTCTCCCATTAGCCTGACAGTAAATGCCCAGCATTTAAACACATCACTGAAGTTAAAGATCATTTGTGATGCATTAACATTTCCCTCCTTCTGTGTCCTGCACGTTTTACAGTGAACATGCAAGCACACCCCCCACATAAAATGCATCTTGGTGCTTTCTGAAGGCAGACACCCATTAAGGTGAATCATGTGTTAATCATTATTACCAATCTGAACAAAATACACCATGTATTTTCCATGGGTGGTCATGACTGTTTACTTAGGTGTTTACTGGTGAGTATCAAGGCTGTGACACATCATCATTCACCCTGCCCATCATGGAAACTAATTGACTGTGCTGGCTGCTCTTAAACATCAAATTTCTGGCCTCATCATTGACAAATTTTCTCCTTAAGGCATTTTATTGCAGCCAACAACACCCACTGCAGCACAACCAAGCCACTCACCCCTGCTGCCAGAGCACAGCAACGCTGCTCTAGTGATCCCACCTCTGTCTTGAAGATGTTACCCAAAGGGAAAGCACAGCAAGGACACCGACCTCTCTCTAGCTGTGCAGGGCTTTGCTCAGAGCCTCTCCCTCTGTGACTTTTTGGCCACGGGCCCCATCCATAGGCCTCACTGCAGGGACACTCCTGGGCATCTCAGCACCTGGGAGGCAGTGCCTGCAAGGCACAAGCTGCCCAACAACTGCACTGCTGTGCAGAGCTTGTGCTGGCCCAGCTCGCTGTGCCCCCAGGCTCCGTGTGCCACAGGTGGAGCAACACCAGGAATCACAGCCAGGTGTCTGCAGGCTTAGATTTGCCACAAAACCCCTTCGAGAAATCATTTTGCCATGAGTGATTCCCCAAGCAGGCAGGGCCCTCTGCAGCCCCAGCAGGTGGGTGGAGAGGTGACCTGGGAACCCTCAGCTCCCTCTGCAGCCCCAGCAGCTGGATGGAGAGGTGACCTGGGAACCCTCAGCTCCCTCTGCAGCCCCAGCAGGTGGGTGGAGAGGTGACCTGGGAACCCTCAGCTCCCTCTGGGCTGGGATCACTGCCCGACAAAGACCCGGCGCTGCTTCCACAGGGATACCAGGCACGACTGGGCAACGAGCTGCGTGGGAGACACGCGGAGACAAACCCCACGATCTGCAGCTCCTGTGCTAAGCACCCTTTCACTTTTTACCCTCGTTAAGGGCACCGCTCCCAGCCCGTACCCTATAAACCCGTTATACTGCCCGCGTTCCTATAGCAAAAGCAGCTCGGAGCCCGTCACACCCGGCCCGAACCCCCAGGCACTTGAGGCACCACCGGAAACAAGCGATTAACTGGTTCTCAGCAAACATCCCGTCCCCGTCGGGACGAGGCGCTATAAACGGGAGGGCTCCGGGAGGGCTCCCCAGCTCTGCCGGGGCTGCTCCCTCCGGTGCCCGCGGCTGCAGGATGAGCCCCGCGGTGCTGGCCCTGCTGCTGGCCCTGCTGCGTGCCCCGGGGGAAGGGAGAGGCGAGGGGACCCCGGTCCGGCTCTGCGGGAGGGATTTCGTCCGCGCCGTCGTGTTCACCTG
>NW_009952365.1:1838893-1841827 GCF_000747805.2 Chaetura pelagica | reverse complement strand
CCCCGGCCCCTGCTGCACCCCCTGCTGCACCTCCATCTCCTGCTGCACCCCCAGTTGCACCTCCATCTCCTGCTGCACCCCCGGGTCCTGCTGCACCCCCTGCTGCACCCCCGGCCCTGGCTGCTCCTCTCTCAGCACTTTGTGGGTTTTGTCTCCTTGCAATTTGCTGCACCCTAAAACCACGCAGACCAAGGTTTTCCCAGGCCACCCGAGGAACAGGCGTTCAGCCCAGGCTGTCACTGACACCCTGCTGTGCCACGACGTCCCAAACAGCACAGCCGAGCTCTGCTGCAGCCAGTGCAACTCCTTTTAGCAATGTCTTCAAGGACTCACCCCACTAGGAGCCACAAACCTGAGTGGCAACGCCGGGAACATCCCAGTGAAGCTTAGGGTGTGTCCCTTGTGCTCTGCAGTTTAAGGATCTTCACGTGGTGCTGGGTAAACACCCACCCGTTTGTAGAGAAAGTGAAAAAGTTCAGCCACGAGATGCCGTGCTGGAGTTTTGCACTTTGAGAGGTTAAAATGAGTCCTGGAAACTGATCAGGCAGGTGACAGGAGCAGAGAGGCCTTCAGTAACATCTGCTGCTTTTGCCAATTCTCTTGCAGCAGTTTGAATCCAACACAAAAAGTGTTGCCACCTGTGACTCCCTGCCCAGGGGTCTGTTAGAGGCAAAGAAACCCCCCACTAAGCCAGCTGAGATAACTGCTTACACCTCTACAAACTCCACAAGGCAACGTTGCTGTGGTGTTTAAAATGCAGATGAGTTGTAGTTCAAGTGGGAACATCCAGGATCTTTGGATCACCTGGTGCTGTAACATGTTGTACCTGCAGGTCCAGGTGAACAGGCTGGTGGGTGTCACTGGTACATCAGGTCCTGGCTTTACCCTTGGAAGCAAAAATGTCAGTGAGAAACTGATAAGGCCTACAAAGAACACTTCTCAATATAAATCCATTGATGACTGGGGTTTTAACGTGTTCAGCACAGAGTGTCTACCTTGCAGATCCAGTAGTGCCCTGCTAAGAAGTCAGTGATCTGGTGCATCTCAGCTGTTCCCTCCAGAAACATGGAGGGTAATGCTGTCAGCTCCCTGCTTGCAGGCAGGCCTGCCTTTCCACCTAAGATAAATATCATAAACAACTTATGATTCCATGACTCCTTGTTTTTGTGCAACAGAGAGTGACAACCCCCTGCCTTTCTCACAAGAGAGCAACGGTTACGCCGACCCCTCGATGGACGCAGAGCAGGGGCTGGAGCCCAACAGCCAAGGAACCCACAGGATGAAGCCTGAGACAGAGCAAGACCCACCAGGCACCAGGGAAGCTTGGATGCTACAAAAACGTGAAGCTGCCAAGCTGCTCACCACTTCCTGCTGCAGTGTGGGCTGTAGTGAGAGAGAGATCAGCTCCCTGTGCTGAAGGGCAGCCAGTGCTGAGAAGGTTCCATGTCACAGCTTTCTTCTATTAAAACAATCATGACCTAAACCACAATCATTTCAGGTGTATTCTTTAATTATAGCCATTTCTTGGGAGTCAAGGCTGGTTAATGAGATGTCCTGCAAACTGGCAAAGGGCTGTAGTGAGAGCTCAGCTTGGGTTGCCTGGGTTCCATGAAGTGTTCACAGTGGTTTAAAGTTCTAGTCGTGAGTACAAGTCGTTCTTCCCATCTAACTACTGCCCTAGTTTCAGCCTTGTACTGACTGCCCACAAACACTTAGTTTGGGTAGTGTTAATATGCTTCTATTCTACTTCCCAAAAATCCCTCTGTGGTTTCTACTTGGGGATCACGTAGTGAGGGCAAAATCAGGGAGAAAAAAGGGATACAGGGCAAGGATCAGGTGCAGACCAGCATGTCACAGAGAATCACTGCCCAGAGAAAGCTCTGGGAAACACAATTATTACATTCACAGCTGAAAGGCTTCCAGGAATCACACTTGAGAGCAGGAGGAAGTTGCCTTGGTCCAGCACAACCATTCTCAGCAGCAGAAGCAGGAAGAGTTAGGCTGAGTGTTCCTTTCTCATGCTGTTAAACTCTGCCACCTCCCTATTCAGAATGGACATCACAGACATTTGCAAGAGCAAACAGTGAAGAGTTTTTGAACATGTATGATGAAAACACCTCCCTCACAGGATCCCACAGGCACCTGCTTCCAGTTTGCAGGCTCTGCTCATCCAGCTGCCCAGTATGTGTCACCACACCACAACCCCCCCAGCCTGAGGTGATGTCACCACCACCAGGCCCTTTCCTGACAAGAGTGGTTGGACACTAGAACAGGCAGCCCAGGGAGGTGGTGGGGTCACCATCCCTGGAAGTGTTCAAAAAGAAATATAGATGTGGTGCTTAGGGACATGATGTAAGCACTGAACAGGTAGATCAGGACATGGTTAGTGGATTTAGGTTAGGATCAGACTTGATGATCTTCAAGATCTTTTCCAACCAGGATGATTCAGTGAGTCCCTGTAGTTGCCACAGGTCCCCTGTGCCTACCGAGTGTCCTTGCAGATTCCACAGGTCCCCACATGTCCCTGTAGCCCACGCAAGTCCCCATGATGTCCTCAGGTCTCCATGAACCCCAGAGGTCCCTGTGTGTCCCTAGAGCCCTGATGTTCCCACAGCTTCCGTGGGTCCCTTCAGCCCTCACAGCCACGTCCCTCATGTCCCCAGAGCCCCCACATCTTCCTCCCATCCCCACATGTCCCCACATGCAGAGCTCACTGGGAGGACAACAGTGTTTCACAGGGTTCTGTTTATTTTCAAGGGTGGAAAAAAAAATAATAAATAAATCACATTTAAATTGCAACTCAGTTGGGTTCTTCATGTGGTTCTCACCTATAGAATGAATAAACTTTGCTCTGACGTGGGGATTTATTGGTTGCAACCTTATGCATGGGAAATCATTGCATATTCAGATGGTGTGAGGTGGGTGACGGGGGGG
>NW_009952365.1:1835227-1837543 GCF_000747805.2 Chaetura pelagica | reverse complement strand
GGGGGGGGGGCAGGGGAATGGAGGAAAGACATTTATAAAAAACATTATTTACAAAAATGATACCCACATAGTCATGTTCTAATCTATAAGGCAAGTAACATTTAAAATATGTCGTTTCATGATTATCTTCAACAAGTCAATACAACACATTCATATTACCAGTGGTCAAATAGTCCATGTGCAACAAACCTTGACGTCTTTTACAGGTTGTTGTTGGTTTTTTTTCTCTGAGAACAGTAGGTAAGCAGCAAAGTTTTCATCACAGACTAAGCAGTACCTAGGCCATCGTGGACTAAAGGTATAATACATCTCATTGCACGTTTAGGCAAAAAAAGGCCAGCCATTCATTGACTTCTTTAACTTAAATCTTAAAAATAGACCTGTGCATCTTCATCCACAAATATTTATAAACATTTTTATACACGAGGGAGTTTGTCACGTGCTATGGGGAAATCCAATTTGGTGCTGGGGCTTCTTCCTCTGGGCTCGGAGCCACGGGACTGGGGTGTCAAACCACAACCCAACTGGATTCTTCTCTCAGACCACGGTTAACGTCTCCGTGTGGTTTGTGCCATCAAAACAGCCTGCTGGTTCCACCCACCTGGAAGTGTTTTGCAGAGGAAAAGCCCTCCTGTGTGGGTCAGGAACCCAGCAGCGTGTCCACAAAGATTCACCCTCTGTCCAGAGCCAGCAGGAGTTCAAACAGGGGAGCAGGACGTTCTGAACGCCTCCCTAAAGTACCTGGTGTGTTTTGTCACATCCTGCTTGGCCCGTGGTGAAGTCCTGCCTGTGTGCAAACCTCCAGGGAGCATCACCACACCCACCCCTCTGCTTTGAAGAGCAACTGTGAGCAGCATCACCCACCTTGTCACTCCTAGGGTGACAGGGGAGGCCACGGGGGATGCAGGGACTGCTTCTGCAAATCCTTTTCCAGCCTGACAATGGCATAAGGGTAAAAATGCTGATGATCACAAAGACTCCCTGGTTCTGCAAGAATTCAATTCCTTGGGAAACGGTGAGGAAAAAAAATAAATAGAAGAACTCTGGCTCTCCCCATCCCCTCCCTGCCTGGCCAAAGTGTTTTAACCCTACTAGTTGCAGAGACCCTTTTTTTTTCACCTGTGTTTAAAAAAAAACACAAAACACCCACAACTATAATGGGTAAATCCTGAAAAGCCACACTGAAGATAAAGGGAAATTAACTGAAATGCCAAATAACAGCACTAACATCCTGTGTAACTTCCTCAGGACAAGGTATTGCTCATGTGGCAAAGCTTTGTGAGAGCGAAGCCACAGGAGCAGGAGTTGAATGGACAGTGGCCTTGCAGCAAAAATAAGAAGCAACTTTGATACAGGGGAGAGATATTTAAGTGCAAAAAGGAAACAGCAAAAGAAAAGCCTGTTATTTGGTAGTATTGCATGCTGTTGAGACATTGTGTTGTTATTAAGAAATATTGTTGAAGAAGAAAATCACCTGAAACACCTGTGAGGAGCTCCACAAGCTGGCTGAGAGCTGTGGGTATTTGCAACAGAAGGAGAAATGTTCCCCAAAAAATCCCCAATGCAACAACAACAACAAAAAGACTTTCTGCTCCTGACATCTCCAGACCCAGGGCTGCAGGGAGAGACACTCCAGCTCCATCTGTGGGCACCTCAGCCCTGCAGGCTGCCAGGAAACCAGGAGGAAAACCCCTCAGGTGGCTGAGGACACGGCCTGAAGGGACAGGCCCACACCAGTGACCAAGCTAGAGCCTTTCTGTGCATGCATCACACTGATTTATTGTTTGAAGGCCTCCTTTATTGATCCTTTTTTTTTTCACTTGGCTATTAGCTCTGAGCACTGCTGAGTTCTGGGGTGCTGGAAGGTTGAGCCCCCTTTCAGCCTGACTTGCCAAAAGACCTGCTGGACCCCATGCTCCAAAACAGAACTCCAGTGGCAGGAATACCAAGGATTCCTTGGACATACACACAGTTTTTCCTGCCTAAAAACAGAGCTGCAGCCTGCAGAGCTTGAGTGCCCTGAATGCAGCAGAGCAACACGTCCCCCCCACACCCTCTCTGGGGCCAGGGGCTCTCACTGAAGCTGGAACTGGGGAAGAACACCCCTACCTATGCCCCTATTGGGTGCTCTAAATTTAAGTCTGATACCTCCCAAGCTGCTGCCCATCATCTTTTTTTTGATGCTGCCACTTTCTCAAAGCCAGGCAGAAAGAGCAGACCAGGCTCTCACACTTCAGACTTTGCAATGCAACTGCTCTGTTCCCCCCTCCAGGCCACTGCTGCATGGGAACAGGCAAACTCCTGACAAAACAGGCA
>NW_009952365.1:1832318-1835212 GCF_000747805.2 Chaetura pelagica | reverse complement strand
TGGGCACTCTGACACTCTTCTCAGACACCAGATGGGGCAGGAAAACAAAACCATCTCTTTCCAAAGGGGTCCAGAATGGGGGTCGTGCTGGGAGAGAAGGCAGAGACACACAGCTCGAAGCTCCTGAGCAAAGGAACATCCAGTGAACCTGGTTTCACAGTGTGAAAAATTGGGAAAAGTGGGATGCAAAAGCCTGTCCCAGACCACGGAGTTTGGTCCCAGTGTGACGGGCTGGGAGAAGCTGTTTTTGTGTCACTTGCTGGTGGCTGTTGGAGGACCATGTCCCCACAGGGCTGCCAGTACAAGTCCAGGGCTGCCAGGCAGTTCACCCCAAAGAGGGATGAAGGACTTTCCCCACCTCCTTCCCCAGAGC
The DNA here is from genome assembly GCF_000747805.2 of Chaetura pelagica. Taxonomy (NCBI): domain Eukaryota; kingdom Metazoa; phylum Chordata; class Aves; order Apodiformes; family Apodidae; genus Chaetura; species Chaetura pelagica. Next base: position 1,834,839 of record NW_009952365.1, on the reverse strand, counting down.
ACAGGGGCTGCATCCCAGCATCACCACACTCCTGGAAAAGGTCACCTCTTTTTGTGGGACAGCACAAAGGGAACAAGCCTGGGGAGCTTTGGGTTACGGGGTTTTTTTTGTTTAAAAACTGTTTAAAAACCCAATGCTAATGTAAACACCTTGTCTTTCAAATGAAATATAAAGTAAAATATCTATGTTCTGGTAATATTTACATTATAAAATCCTTATTTTCAAGACTATGACATAGCTCTCTCTTTTGGAAGCATGAGTTTATAACAATTGTACACAGCATGAACCAATTATGCAGAATTTCTAGCTGTTGCCCTATATTCACCTGTCAGGAAGGGTGGGTCACACCGTTTGTACATATTTCCATTTCAGGGGAAAAAAATGATTAATGGAGCTCAACGCTCCCTCCAGGAGCACCTCCAAGTCTCCTTTCAGAACCTGCAAGGATGTAGGAAGCAGCATCACTGAATTGTGCTTTACCTTCTGTGTTGACACCTCCTGTGAGCCTGCACACAGCTCAGCCACCCCCTCGTGCCTGTCTCAGCCTAAACTGTCATCTCAGAGCTCAAACACCTCCAGATTGCCTTCTTTTCTTCAAAGATGGGCAGGGATTCCTGTTTGCTGACATCACTCCTGGGTGAACAGGCACTTCCCAACGTGCACAGTCCAAGTTTTCCAAGGCTAATGCACAAGCAACAACCCTGGCAACATCTGTGAGTGTAAAATCATCACTATTTGCCATCTGACACATTTCTGAAGTCCCCCCCACCCTGTTCAGCACGTGCTCCCATCCCTTCCTGTGCCTCTGAACAACAGCTGCATGGAATTTTGGAAAGATCCCTTCTTGTTTCCCCCCATATTTCCCAATTCTCCCATGAAGCCAAGCTCTCCATCCTGGCAGATGGAGAACAAACACTCCCAGCATGTTGCCAGCAGCAGCCTGAGACTGACCTCGACTTGAAATCAAACACCAGACACCTGGCTCTGAGCCTGTGTCCACACAGGGAAAACACAGAGGGACAATTTTCCCCCTTTTCATATTTTGATGCATTTACCCCAACTCCATGAGACAGCTCAGGGAGGCTGGGGTCCCACCGAGGGTCAGGCTGGGGCTGTGCTCCTTCTCCAGTGCCACAGATGTGTATTTTACCTGCCCGAGTGGTAAAACAGGAAGGCACAGGAGGGGCTGCCTGTCTTTAAAGCATTTTCTAAACCCTTGGGGCCTTCAAAAATGGAGGGGAAATGAAAAAGGATGAAGCAAGCAGAGGAACGCAGAAATGCAACAAGAGCCTGCTCAGAAACCCTGCCCTGAAAAAACAGCAACCAATCTATTTTTCTAGCAGGGCTGTGAGCTCTGCCTCCCCAGCCTCTTTGCCTGCCTGTGTCCTTGTCTGCATCTCTGCAGGGCTTGGGGCTAAAACACCAAAAGTGCTCACTATCTGTGCACTTCCTGATGGTTCATCTGTGGCTGCGACAGAACTCGGGCTTGTTCCAGGAGGTTTCTCACAATGGAAATGTGACGTAAATACTCTTCACAGAAATGCCTTTTTTAAATCCTGCTTTTTGCTGGGAGGCTCTATTAGGAACCTCCACATTTACAGCAGTGTTTTTTCTGGAGTTAAACCAGCTCAACTTGAAGGTAGAGCTTTTTATCCATCACCGTGAGACACGCTAAGGGCTGAAGAAAAAGTCCATCAGCATCAATCAGTAAACTGGGTCTGCTTCTCTCTCTCTCTGAGGCACCCCCTTCAGAACAGCTATCAGGGTTGTATTTAAGTCGTATATATGGACAAAATGGAATCTACCTCAGTAAGCTTTGTGCCATTCAACAGTACTACTATTAAATTTATATACCACAGTTTAAATTACATCCATTTCATGAATGGTAAAATGCTAAAACTCAAGTGTCTAACTGCCAAAATACAGCCTTACTGGAATGAGTACAATTTACAAATACAATAATTACATTTTAAAACCATTAACAATGTTACATCTAGAAGTAAATACTGTAGGACTGGTCAAGACGGTGTTTTCCAAGGAAAAGATGCTGAAAGTTGTTGACACTTCCAACAGAAATGTCCCGAGTGCAGGATTTAGTTCATTTTCCTTAAACTGTGATTAAAACCCGTTCCACGCACAGCAGTCCTGGGGTATTTTCCATGTCATTCTCCATAGACTTGCATAAGCTTCCATCAGTTATCAGCCAAGTATTTACCTGGAAATGGGATCAGAATTCAGCTGCAGGGAGGGAGCAGCCCTGGTTCCCAGGGAATGGTGCAGCCCTGATTCCCAGGGAATGGAGCAGCCCCGATTCCCAGGGGATGGAGCAGCCCCAATTCCCAGGGGATGGAGCAGCCCCGATTCCCAGGGAATGGTGCAGCCCTGATTCCCAGGGGATGGAGCAGCCCCGATTCCCAAGGAATGGCACAGCTCTGATTCCCAGGGGATGGAGCAGCTCTGATTCCCAGGGGATGGAGCAGCTCTGATTCCCAGGGGATGGAGCAGCCCCGGTTCCCAGGGG
>NW_009952365.1:1831077-1832211 GCF_000747805.2 Chaetura pelagica | reverse complement strand
GCAGCCCCGATTCCCAGGGGATGGAGCAGCCCTGATTCCCAGGGGATGGAGCAGCCCCGATTCCCAGGGAATGGTGCAGCCCTGATTCCCAGGGAATGGAGCAGCCCCGATTCCCAGGGAATGGTGCAGCCCTGATTCCCAGGGAATGGAGCAGCCCCGATTCCCAGGGAATGGTGCAGCCCTGATTCCCAGGGGATGGAGCAGCCCCAATTCCCAGGGGCTGGCTCCCCACCTCCCCCGACCCCACACCCACGAGGGGCACAGGGGCAAATCCTGGTATTTCTCTGCAGCAAGGGAGCTGAAGCTCTTCCTGGAGACCTCCAGCCCTTGCCTTTTGTGCAGGAGCCACGAGCAGGAAAGCGCCCATGAAACTCCAGGCTCTGACGAGCTGTGCCAGGATTTCTTTCACGCAAGGAGCTTTTGCCCCTCAGCCACCACTCTGTGGTGGGACCTCTGGGCTTGACCACTCAACAAAGAGTGCCAGGCATGCCAGCATGGCTGGAGGGGACCACCAGGGACACTGCCACCCCTACCAGTGAGGAACCTACCTGCTGCAAACCTCTTCTTGATGAGGGAGAAGCGGTAGCCGGCACCCACGAGCTCGATGTCGCAGCTGGACAGGGTGCTCCCCTCGCTGGTGAACTGCACGGCCAGGGGGGCCGGGGTGCTGGGCCCCTCTGAGAGCTGGAATCGGGCCAGCAGGGACCCCACACCTGCAATGGGAAAGTCCTGCACCGTGTCCCGGGGCTAGCACGGCCAGGCACTGAGATGCCCAAAGCCTTGCGTGGTCCCCAGGCCAGCAGCATCCCCTGGGATGGGGGGGACCCCCTCCTCTTCCCAGCAGGTTTGTGCTCTTCAGAGGTAAGAAGCAGCTGAGCTGGGGGAGGTGACACAGTCAGAGAAATGACTCGAGGGAGGCCGTGGTCCCCACAACGGGGATGTGACATGCAGATCCAGAGAGGACCAGCAGAGCAAAGGACTTGGCAAACAACCAGATCCAGACCCGGTGCATTCATGCCCTGTATGATGCCAAAGCACTTGGCAAAACGGTGCCAGGGGCACACGTCCCTGCTTTTCAAAGCTCTCTGCTCCTGGCTGTACAGAGCATCATTCCCCAGCAAGTGCCAGCAGGAA
>NW_009952365.1:1829027-1830284 GCF_000747805.2 Chaetura pelagica | reverse complement strand
GATTCCCAGGGGATGGAGCAGCCCCGATTCCCAAGGAATGGCACAGCTCTGATTCCCAGGGGATGGAGCAGCCCTGATTCCCAGGGGATGGAGCAGCCCTGATTCCCAGGGAATGGAGCAGCCCCGATTCCCAGGGGATGGAGCAGCCCTGATTCCCAGGGGATGGAGCAGCCCCAGTTCCCAGGGGATGGTGCAGCCTTGATTCCCAGGGAATGGTGCAGCCCTGATTCCCAGGGAATGGAGCAGCCCCGATTCCCAGGGAATGGTGCAGCCCTGATTCCCAGGGGATGGAGCAGCCCCAGTTCCCAGGGGCTGGCTCCCCACCTCCCCAGACCTCACACCCACGAGGGGCACAGGGGCAAATCCTGGTATTTCTCTGCAGCAAGGGAGCTGAAGCTCTTCCTGGAGACCTCCAGCCCTTGCCTTTTGTGCAGGAGCCACGAGCAGGAAAGCGCCCATGAAACTCCAGGCTCTGACGAGCTGTGCCAGGATTTCTTTCACGCAAGGAGCTTTTGCCCCTCAGCCACCACTCTGTGGTGGGACCTCTGGGCTTGACCACTCAACAAAGAGTGCCAGGCATGCCAGCATGGCTGGAGGGGACCACCAGGGACACTGCCACCCCTACCAGTGAGGAACCTACCTGCTGCAAACCTCTTCTTGATGAGGGAGAAGCGGTAGCCGGCACCCACGAGCTCGATGTCGCAGCTGGACAGGGTGCTCCCCTCGCTGGTGAACTGCACGGCCAGGGGGGCCGGGGTGCTGGGCCCCTCTGAGAGCTGGAATCGGGCCAGCAGGGACCCCACACCTGCAATGGGAAAGTCCTGCACCAGCCCCTGCAGAGCCTGGAGAGGCCGAGCCACGTGTCCCGGGGCTAGCACGGCCAGGCACTGAGATGCCCAAAGCCTTGCGTGGTCCCCAGGCCAGCAGCATCCCCTGGGATGGGGGGGACCCCCTCCTCTTCCCAGCAGGTTTGTGCTCTTCAGAGGTAAGAAGCAGCTGAGCTGGGGGAGGTGACACAGTCAGAGAAATGACCCGAGGGAGGCCGTGGTCCCCACAACGGGGATGTGACATGCAGATCCAGAGAGGACCAGCAGAGCAAAGGACTTGGCAAACAACCAGATCCAGACCCGGTGCATTCATGCCCTGTATGATGCCAAAGCACTTGGCAAAACGGTGCCAGGGGCACACGTCCCTGCTTTTCAAAGCTCTCTGCTCCTGGCTGTACAGAGCATCATTCCCCAGCAAGTGCCAGCAGGA
>NW_009952365.1:1825888-1828424 GCF_000747805.2 Chaetura pelagica | reverse complement strand
AGGATTCTGTGTGTCTAGACTTGTGCCGGGCATGACAAACGGGTCAGTGTCTGAGGATTCAGGGTCAATGACATGCACATTTGCAGGATTACCTCCATTTTCTGACTTCTGGGAGATATCAGGGATCTTCCACAATATCCTTTGCTGCTCAGCATTCCTAAAAACACAGGAAGAAGAGCATTTCTGTAGGGAACAAGAAGTTATAAACGAGACTTTGGAATTTTGCTAAAGGCCACGTAGGCTGGGGGAGCAGCTCCAGTGCTGCTTTCTGGGGCTGCATTTCCAGGAGCTTGGCTTTGGGATTGCTCAAGGCAGGGAACAGCTGCTCCTGCACTGCAGGTGAGCAGTGGGCAAGGGGCAGGGGCTGTGAGATACTGGCCCAGGTTGCCCAGGGAAGCTGTGGCTGCCCCATCCCTGGCAGTGTTGAAGGGCAGGTTGGATGGGGCTTGGAGCAGCCTGGGCTGGTGGGAGGTGTCCCTGCCCATGCAGGGGGTTGGGACTGGATGAGCTTTAAGGTCCCTCCCAACCCAAACCAGTCTGGGATTCTCTGTTACTCCCCTGTCTGCACACACACATTCAGCTCTGACCCTGTGCTTGGGGGAAAGGCGAGAAGTCAGAGTAGGGTCACACGCTTCCCCCTGCAAGAGGAGGACAGGTTTGGGTCCCCACTGTGTCCCCAGCTCCTCCTGAGCAGGCAGGACAGCTGTTTTAGGCAGGCACGTGGCAGAGAAAGCAACAAGCTCTTTCTGGGGTAAGCGATTCCTACCAGACAGCAGGAGGAAGCACAGCTTGAAGTTTTGTTACTCCTCCGTCGACAGGGACGAGGAACTGGACGTTGTTTAGAGCCACAGGGGTGGTCATTGCCTCTGTATTGTATTTGTAGTCGATGCGGAGGTCAGTGCTTGCAGGGTCACACCGCCAGCTCACTGCAAGGTTTAATGGAGTAGACTGAATACCCTGGGCAGATACCTTCCAAAATGACAGAAAAAACATTTAGTTTCCGTGGGGGTGAAGGGAGAAATCCCATTTTACAGACCCAGCAATTAATTGCATTTGGCTTCAGAGGAGGTGATGCCTTGTACTCTCCTAGCAGCTTTGTACTGGGCTCAAAACCAGGCCAACCCAGTGAGCTAAGGAGGGGCCCAGGGGCCAGCATGCCCTCCACTCCCCTTATCTCCACCCTGCACTAGGGAAATACCAGCTTGCACGTCTCTAAGTTACGCAAACGGGTTTTTTTGGCACAGTATTATCTTACAAAAAAGCCCCTACCTGGTACTTGAGCATATCCACATTGTAATAGGTGGCTTGTGGTTTCTGTTCCGATACCTTCTTTAAGTGAGTCATCAGGTTGGACATGTTGACCCAGAACTCCTTCGTGGTGGTGTCACTCTGCGTGTTGTCACTGCACAGGGGGACAATGAACCCTTCCTGTAAGTCACCTTGGCAGAAGAAAGCTAAGAAAGCTCCCTGACCAAGCACACAGGGCAGCAGTGCTGGCCGTGTCTAGTCCCACGTTACAGAAGTATTGCCTCCCCCACATGTCCTGGCCTGTCCTCAGTCACCTCCAGGAAGGCACAGGAGGTGCCACCTGCTCGTGCCCTTTTGCAAACAGGAGGGGGAATGAGCAGAGCCAGGTGCAAAACGAGCAAACCCCATCAAAGCTCCTGATCCTCTGCTGATGCTCTTATCTTAACAATCACAAAATGATCCAAGAACAGTTTGGGTGGGAAGGGACCTTGAAGATCATCCAGTCCCACCCCCTGCATGGGCAGGGACACCTCCCAGCAGCCCAGGCTGCCCCAAGCCCCATCCAACCTGCCCTTCAACACCCCCAGGGATGGGGCAGCCACAGCTTCCCTGGGCAACCTGGGCCAGGCTCTCACCCTCTTCTGCCTGGCAAGGGGGCTGTTTTCACAGGGAGCACTCCAGCAAATATTTAAGGGCTCAAGAGCTTCCTTCCCCCAAACCAGGACAAGCTTCCAAGGAAGACTCTTCCTTGCGTTTTGGCGAAGCAGCCCGTTTTTCTGGGACCCTGCCTTCCCTCCGGGATGCGGCGGGGCGGGCTCTTTCTTACCAGCAGAGGAGCTGTGGGTTTGGCAGGACGTGCTCCAGCCTGTTGTAGTTGAGCACCCGGAAGGTGAGCACGGCTGGCGCGGGGTTGTTGGCGAAGTGCCGGGTGATGCCGGCGGGGAACGACAGCACCATCTCCCCCGTGATCTTCACGATGCACCTGCAGCGCCGGGCGCGGAGACCCGGGGAGGGGGGAGAGGAAACGGGGCAGGGCTCAAAACACAGCGGGAGGGGAAGGTTGGCACCCAGGGTCGGTGCCGTGACATCCCCTCCGGGGAAAGGAGCCTCCAGAGGGAGCTGGAACAGCAGGGAGGCTGGCACTTAATGGGGACACCCCGGGAGCATCCTCACCTGAACCCCTCGCCGGGTGCGGAGCCCGGAGAGCATCATCCTTCCCTTCTTCCCTCCCTCCCTCCCTCCCCGAAGCCTCGACGACAGCCCAAGCCTGTCCCTACCCTCAGATCCC
>NW_009952365.1:1820085-1824978 GCF_000747805.2 Chaetura pelagica | reverse complement strand
GGCCCCAGCGGCTGCTTTCCCAGCCAACGTACAAGGCGCTGATCCCAAAAAAGTCCTCAAGGGGTCACTCCTGGCACCGCCTGTTCAGCCTGAGCTGGTGGGTTTTGGTTTTTTGCATCGCACCGTTTTGGAACCTTTTTTTTTGTGGTATCACGGTCTGCAGCTCGCACCAAGCACAAGGATATTTTGCCCGAGACACAGCAAAGAGGTGTGGCAGCTTCAACCCAGCTACCCCCTCATTCTGCTGTCTTCAGAGAGTCATCGAATCCCAGACTGGTTTGGGTTAGGAGGGACCTCAAAGACCAACCCCCCCCTGCATGGGCAGGGACACCTCCCACCAGCCCAGGCTGCTCCAAGCCCCATCCAACCTGCCCTTCAACACTGCCAGGGATGGGGCAGCCACAGCTTCTCTGGGCAGCCTGGGCCAGGCTCTCACCACCCTCACAGCAAAGAATTGCTTCCTAATGTCTCACCTAAGTCTTCCCCTTCCAGTTCAGAGCCATTCCCCTTGTCTTGCCTCTACACGACCTTGTATAAAGCCCCCCCAGCCCCCTGCAATACCTGGGCACGGAGCAGCACCAAGGACTGGAACAGCAATGTCTTTTTAAATCCATCCTTTCCCCAGGCACCACAGGTGGGTTATCAGAAAGCTCATCCTCACTCCCCACACCCAGAACAACCACCCCCCAGCACATCAAATCCAGCTGAGTGGGGTGGGATACTCCTGTCACATCCACCCAGGAACACTGATGAGAGTCGACAGCACCCATTTAGACTGGCTAAAGAGGGGTGGAACTGGAGGTCTCACCCAGCAGAGGAACACCAGGGAAGCTGAGATGAAGGTCACTACCTGCCCAGCAGCAGCAAAGCCCGTGATCCCTGGCAAAATTATCATTTTTCTTTGGGGGAGGAAACATAACATCCCAAACATACAAGCTCTGGCTGCTGCCAGGTGGGTTTTTTCAGTCATCTCTCAAGTCTTCCACCATTTCTCTCTACACATACAAGACTTCTTCCTTCTCCAGAGTGACAAATCATATGTACAAGGATAAATCAGCTTCTCTCATGTATCTCTCTTAGCAGGCTCAGCTGGACGTTGAAAGTCTGGGTCCATCCAGACAGCAACACAACATCCTCCCCATTCCTGCTCTGACTTGGAATAAAAAACCACCTGGATGTAAGTGGCATTCAGGGTTCTTGGTTCCCTCCACTCTTCCCCCATGAACCTACATATTCTTCTCTTAACACCTTCAGAGACTGTACAGCTTTTTAAAGGAAAAGCTTACATAAAAAAGAAGAGTATGCTCTTTCTATTTTAAACCCTGAAATGCTTTTCCAAAAACTTGAGAGACAAGTCTAGTTGAAGCACGTGCTGTGGCACATCTCCACCAGCAATCTGGCTTTTTGGTGACTGCTGCAGAAGTTATTTTTAGAAACCTCATCTTGGCAAAATGACTGGAAAACACCGGAGGAAAGAAAAGATGAAATAAAATCTACTTTATGGAGCTTTGGATCCAGCCATAAGCAGCACAGCAGGTTAGTTTGCCTTATTCTTCCCCACATGGAAGTGGAAAACAGAGGGGTGTAGGGATGACAGCTGAGGACCTGGGATCCCAGGGCAGCTCTGTGTATCCAGGAGAGCATCACCAAAGCTGCACCACAGCTTTCACACACCAACCAACTGCAACTGCAAACACACGGATCTACGCAGAAATAAACAACAAACCCCAAACCCAGAAAGAAAAGCTAATTCCTCCTGGGGCATTGGAGTGACAGGTGGCACCTGGGCAGATCTCCCTGCACCTCCCGTGGAGGTGAAGTTTTCCTTGATTTGTTTAAGTTGGGCTCAGAGATTTAGGGCTTGATGAGGAAATAGAGTGTGTGGAAGGGATCTGGTTCCTTCCCAGTTTGAGATGGGCCTGGAAGCAGTGCCAGGCTCCTGCAGCCCTGTCACTGGGCACAAACCCACCCCCAGCTCCAGACCCTTCACACTGCCAGAACAAAGTGCAGAAGTTCACATACACCCTTCAGCAACAGCAATACACAAAAATAGAAGAAATCCCCCAAACGCTGGGTGAGCTTGTGGTGCTGGTGTGAGACTGAGCGAGGGGGAGGAGGAAACACGGAGCAGGGGGGGATGCACAGTGCTGGATACATGGATAATGTGCCAAGAAGGCTGCTCCAGCTCAGTGACCAGCCAGCCCTGGCCCTGACCTGGACAGGTGGGTGGCACCTCGAAAAGAAAGGAAAGCCAAGAAGGGGTTTTGCTCGAAACAGCAAAACTTCAAGGAGGATTGGGAGGAAAGAGTTCCTCCCCAGTCCTCTTCCAGGGCTAAGCAGAGAGATGCCATGGGAGCACAGACCATCAGAGCAGGGACCTTGGGTCCTGGCATCTGTGGTGGATTAAAAGCAAGAAGGAGGGAAAGAAGAAACCATTCCTCCTGGTCACCACCACCTGGGCATCTGCTGCTGCCCCAGCACGGCGCTCACCAAAGCAGGATTTGCCCCATCAACCCAAGAACCACACACCCAGCTGCACCACCCCAAGCCACCGAGATACCTGCTGGAGAGGCCACGCTCTACGGATTAGATGCTTCCCAGAGAGTGAGTCCCATGGGAACCAGGCCCTGGCATGCCCCGTGCCAGCAGCAGCCCCCAGCCAGCCCCAGCCCTGCTCTGCCTGCAAGCACCACAGCAGCTTCAACGCACCTCCTTCACCTTTCAGCTCCTGCTGAGCAAACCTCCCCAGTTTGCCTTGTTGGTTTTTTCTTAAAAAACAGGAAAACGTTGGCACAGCAGATGAGATGAAGCTTCTTCCAACACCTCAGGGCTCTGGCAGCGACCCAGGTGCTCATGCCTCTGCCCTCTCCCAGATGTGATGCTGCTTGGAGAAGCACCACCTGCCCCAAAACAACCTCTCCCCCCCTTTATAATCGACGGGAGACCCCAAAACCCACACAGCACCTCCAACTGGCCACCCCAGCACCGTCCCATCCTTGCCCCTCGCTGCAGAAAGGTCTGACGGGAGGTGAGGAAGGAGCCCAGGCTCGGTGGAGAACCCGTCACCCTTTGGCTTGCAATTAACCACCCTGTGCCACAGCCTCTCAGGGGGACGAGCAGCTCGCAGGGGAGAGTAGAGAGAAGCCCTGGTTGACAGAGTCAAGTTCCTTGGCAGCGCAAGCCGTTCCGCTCTCTGGTTTTCGCCGCAGTCTCGGTACGAGACTTTAGGTCTGTCGGGGAGGGGGTTGTTTGGCTTGTTGTTGCTTGTTTTTCTTTTTAAACAAATAGAGAGCCATCGTGAGGCACAAATCCAATCCAAATCATTCTGGCCAAAGTTGCCACCTCAGCCAAGTGGCAGGGAAAGCTGGGCTGGAGCCTCGGAGGGAAACCCGGGGAATCAGAGAGCGAGAGCGAGGGGAGCGGGACGTTACCGGGTTTGCTGGGCACTACTTACCTTCGAAAGTCAAATAAAACTTTCCTCTGTCAAACCAAACGAGGGAAGGCTGTTCATTCTCTGTATGGCCAGGAGTTGAAGCGGGATGGGAAAGGTTAAGGAGAGGGAGAGAGAAGGACACAGTGTGAGTCACAGAGCAGGTCATTTATCTCGCTAGGGAGGGGGCACGAGGCGCCACAAGCCAGGGGCAACGAGCGGGGGGGTTTAAACGCTGCGTGGGGCTGGGGAAGCAGAAAGCAAAGCCATGGAAGCCCAGATGGAAGAGCACTCCTGCCCGCTTGGGAAGGGCTTTGGTGGGGAGTTTTCTCCTTTTTGTTTTGGTTTGTGTTTGTGTTTTTTTTTGGTCTGGAGCAGAAGAGGTCACCGGGCTCACGCGCTCCCGGCCGAGCTGGGTTTGGCAAATGCGCCTTCTCCCCTTGGCCTCTGGTGATGCCTCCAGCATCACCTCCAACACCCTGGAGGGAGGAGCCACAGGGAAGCGTTTCCTCTTGCGTTTCAGGGCATAAAACTGGCAGATAAAGCAGACACACGGACACAGAGCAGGAGATGCCTGGCTGGAATGTCTCCTTTCCCATTAGAACCACGAGCTCCCGGTGCTCACACCGCCTCAAAAGCCACGTTAGACACCAGGGACTGCTGAAACAAGTGGGGGCAGGGGGAAAAAAAATGGCTTTTTGAGGGTTAAATGAACCCTTTGCCATTCAGGAGGTGAGAGTCCTTCACCTCAAAGTCCTTTTTGTCCCTGAGAATGTGTCACGCAAGGTGACAGGGCTCGGGGTGCCCGCAGCCCCTTGCTCCCGACCTGGATTTCTGGGAAGCTCCCAGCTTCCCAGGGCTTTTCCCTGCGCCTTTCAAATGCCAGGGGTTTGTCAGGAAAGGCATGGGCTTCAGACAACATAAGCAGAAGATAATGCAAAGGCAAAACAAACCGTAAAAAGAAATAAATAATGAAAACACACACCCGAGATGAATCTGAGCAGAGCTCTGGTATGATGGAGAGAAGAGAGGGAAGGATTTTAAGGAGAAAAATAACAGGAGGGGCAATGAGACAGAAACAACAGCTTCTTTCCTTGCAGTAAGTCACTCAGACCGCACATGCAACCGCAGCGAAAGCACGGCAGGACAGCGTGGAGGACAAAGACATGGAATGACCCTTCCACGTGCTCTCGGACAGACCTTGCCACAGGAAACGAGATGGAGACGGGGTCCCTGCCCCACTGCCCTGCCCACACAGCCCTGCACATCTCCTGCCTTCACCCTCCCTCTCCCAGCAGGACAAGCCCAGGTGTTAGAAGGGGCTCCTTGGGTTTGCAGCAAGGTGAGGGCTGCAGGGATGCTCGCCCTGTGCCCCACAGCCACCCTGGTGGGGACAACTTGAGGATCTTCAAGGCCTTTTCTGACTTAAACAGTTCAGTAATTCTATGAAGAGATGCTTGGGC
>NW_009952365.1:1817113-1819950 GCF_000747805.2 Chaetura pelagica | reverse complement strand
GGTGACCCCAGAGCTTTGATTTTTGTCTCTCTTTCAAGAGGGTGGGGGCTGCTGGAGCACAGCTTCTCACCCCCACAGCCACGCCAGCTCACGGTGGGTAGGTCATTAAAAACATCTCAAGCAGCAACTTTTGTTCACAAAAATATATATATAGAGAGAAAATAAGTAAATTTTAAACTGAGGGCCCAAGGGACTCATCACCTGCTCAGCCCACAGGACCAGCACGGAGGCCTCATTCCATAGCCCCATTCCCAGCCTCCTGAAGCCCCTGCAGCCACCCCTGCCCTCAGCCTGTCCCCTCCACCCAGATCGTGTTTGCCACCATGGCCACCACGGCCACAGGCACGGTCCCTTGCCACCACAGGGCTGGAGAAGAGTGGGCACAGGGGGGACTGACACCCCGGGGACCCTGTGCTGGAGGTGTGACAGTGACCAACAGCCGGCGGACACGCACAAGCACCTGCAACACCTGGAGAGCCAAGCGAACAACAGGACGGAGACGCAGGCTGGAGACCCCAGCAAAGCCACGGGGAAGGGGTGTGGGGATGGCCAAGGGGCTCTGGCCATCCTGTCCTCTCCCAGCCATCAGAGGTGGGTGGTACCACAGTGGCGATGCCACCACTCCTTGCGATTCATAAGGTTTGGGTCATTCGTTGCAGGGCTGGGGTCTCGGGTCCCTCTACCAGCAAAGCCCCGTCCCCACCACACAAACCTGGCCTGCTCACCACAGAGAACATGGAGGAAAAGGCAAAAAAAAAGGAGGAGAGGGATGTTCCTGGGGGAAGATGGAGCTGCGGGAAGCAAGGAGCGGTGGGGCCGGCAGCTGGGTGGGATGATGGGGATGGGGCACGAGGGAGCACTGGGGTGGAGGGGACAGAGGGACGTGGCACGTGGAGCCCAGGAGCTGCCAGCCAGACTGTGTTTGCTTTTCTTGTCTCAGTCCCTGGGGACACCTGGGGGGAGGTGGCAAACCCTGTGTTTTTCAAGCACGTGTCTCCAAAACAAAACTGCAGCACTTTGTCCTGGTCTAGTACATGCCAAGCTGATGGTTTGGAAGAGTCTTATCCAAGACCCTGTTTTCTGCTGCCACTTTAAAGGTAAATGTGCGTTTAAGACATTCAAAGAGATTCAATATTTTCTCCTGGATGCCAAGGTCTGGCTTCCAGCCTCCCCTTCCCCCCTCCAGGGTACAAGCATCCCTCACCAAAAAAGAAAAGAAAAAAAGAAAAGAAAAGCTTATTTTCACCAACTTCACACACCACAAGCCCATTTTAGATTATATTTCACTTGGTGGTAACCTCTGCCTTCACCAAACATTCCTTTTCCCACAACATTTAGAGCTGCCACCAAGCCAGCTTCCCCAGAGCTGCTCCTTCAGGAGCCACCACAACCCCCCCAAACCCTCGCTTTGCATCGAAAAGCCTGAAGGAAATGAACGAAGGTGGACCCCAAAGAACAACCTGGCAAACAACAAGGTCCCAGGAATCTTTTTCAGAGGGTAGGAAAGGTGAAAGAACAGCAGTGCTGTGTGTTTTTACCGACGGTGGGAGTGGTGGCTGCGCTCAGGGAGTTGGTGGAAGATATGGAAGATGTACTTTCAGCCCGGGCTAAAGGTGCTATCGGAGGAGGGCTGGATGAGTGAATAGGAGGGCTAAAAGGCCTGGACTGGAGAAAAAAAAACAACAAACATAAAACAGCAGAAGGTTAAAGAAAATATGCATAGAGGCATCTGCATCAAACATTTTGCGTGAAGGCGTCGCCCTCCGCGCCCCCAGGATCAGTGCAAATCCAGACAGTTCTTTTGGGGCCAACAGCGTTTTAGCTTCAGCTTGGGAAAATGGTAAATGATTCCCACCATATCACAGAATCATCACCACAGAGTGGCTTGGGTTGGAAAGGACCTTAAAGGTCATCTAGTCCAACCCCCTTGCCATGATGGGGACACCTCCCAGCAGCCCAGGCTGCTCCAAGCCCCATCCAACCTGCCCTTCAACACTGCCAGGGATGGGGCAGCCACAGCTTCTCTGGGCAGCCTGGGCCAGGCTCTCACCACCCTCACAGCCAAGAATTTCATCCTAAGAAGAAATCAATCTCCCTTCTTCCACTTCAAAGCTCTCCTGTGGGTCTGGGTGTTTGAAGTCCTAGCAGAACACAGGAGCTGTTCACAAGATGTATTTAACCCACCTGGCATGGGGAAGGGAGAGGTGCCCACCACATACAAGTGCCCTCAGGTGCAGCCTGTCAGATCCATAAAGAACCTTTGTGGAAAACTATATATCCCTAACATCAACCCAAACATCCTCTACCACTCACCATAGCCCAGCATGGTGGGGGAGAACCTGGAGGGCTGGTGGGGGGCAACCACCGGGGATTGCAAGACACCTCCCCAGCCAGACTCCTGTCCCGGGATGGCCAGACCTCTCCCATAGGCATGGCTGGACCTTTCCCATAGGCACATTCCCTTTTTGCACTCGTTTTCTACCTTTGCCATAACCTCAAACCACCTTTTGGCCACAACCGGCCTCGCCAGGCAGAGCCAGAGGTACATGTGGCCTTTTTCCCCCATGGAATTTGTCTCGGTGACCAAACAACAGAAAAGAAATGTGGATGTAGTGCTTAGGGATGCCATTTGAGCACTGCTCTGGTAGATTAGGTTATGGTAGGTGGATTTAAGTTATGGCTGAACTTGGTAACCTTCAAGGTCATTTCCAACCAGGATGATTCTAGGATTCTAAGAAACTCCAACCAACCCTGGCACTACCTGCTGCTTTTTTGCTCCTCACGACTTGCTCTGCTCCATCCATTCGTCTCACCAGCTGACAAAGGCATCCCCCCCC
>NW_009952365.1:1814553-1817068 GCF_000747805.2 Chaetura pelagica | reverse complement strand
GGTGCCAGGGCGAGCCGGGGACGAGGAACCTGCAACAAACAGGAGATGTGAGTGCACCACAGGCAGGGTCCCCCCCGGGTGGCACCCCCCAGACCCCCTTGGGTGTCCCCTCACACCCTGCACAGCCCCCCCACCCGCACCCATGGCTCCCCACCAGACGCTTTGGGTGGGGGAAAAAATCCTTCTTGGGCTTGCTGATGCACCTCTCTGCTGTGCAAAATTGTGATCAGCTTTACCTGCAAACCAGCCACATGGACAGGTGAAAAATGACACGAGTTCAGCCCCTGCAGAAGCTGGTGCTACAGGTCCTGCACTCCAGCACCTCCCGGGGCTCCAGCAGCTCCCAGTTACCCACCAGAGGAGTGAGGGGTCCTGGCCAGACTGGCAACACTTTGTCCAAGCCAAGAGGAAAGGTGGGAGAGTGAGGTGATGAGATTTGGGCTGGGAGCACAAAGTGGTTCCCAACTGTCTGGAGGAGCCTTGGAGAGAAGGGTGCAGTGACTGGGGCTCGGGTGGTCCCCAGCAGCTGCTGCCTTGCTGTGAGGGGCCATTTTGACAATGAAACACACATTTTAGCAGCTACCCAGCACACTGGGTTTCTCCACGTACAGAAACTCCCTGCAGGGTGAGTTCAGCAATCACTGGTGTCATTGCAGAGCACCCAGACAAGGGGGGTGGCAGGAGGAGGGAGGGGAACCCCACGTTGCAGCACAGCTGAGCTGGCGTTTGCTGCCAGCCTGCACGGAGCCCAGCAGCCCAGGGACATGAAGATAAGCATGAAGATAATCACTCAGATCAGGCCTTTAGCTTGATTCCTCCCGCTTGCAAGAGAATCATTTTACTAAGTTTTCTATAGAAATGAGACTCAGATACAAATGTCAGATGGTTGAGACAAGAGAGGGGTTTGTTCAAAGAGCGGAAATGCCAGTTCTTCATTTGCACACACCTCCAACATTGAAGCCACTTTTGTACTTAGAAGCCTAATTTGAGAGCTAAAGGTTGAATTTTTTCCTTCCTTATCCCAAAAAAAAGGCCTGACAGAACAGGAATTCTTCAGGGAAAGTAACCCAGCAGCACTGGGGGGGTGTCACAAAGCAGAGGCTTCCAGGGGGCATTTTGCCCTGGCTCAGGAGTGGCCACCAGCCTGCAGAGACCCTGCAAGATGCCAGCCTTCATCTAAGGAAGTTTATTCCTCAGGGATTTAAAGTCCCTGGGAGCCCAATGTACCTCTAGCTGTTTTCCCCACCAAGAAGCTGGGGTGGTGTGTTGTAAATCAGCATCCAATAGGGCTGCCATCCCCAGCCCTGCCCGGCTGAGCTCTGGGATGCTGGGTGTCCTGGAATGGCTCTGCTCCATGCCATCCCACAGGTGGCCACCTCTGGAGCTGGATGCACCAATGGTGACCATGGAAGGGTGAGAATTAGGCAGGAGCAGGAAGGCTGCTGGATCTGCACTCAGATTTTGTGGGTCTACTTCAGGGCTCTGCATTTCCACAGCTACCTGTTCCACACCAGCAAGGTGGAGGTGTTGGAGGCTGCAGAGCACACCAAACAAACTGGGAGCTGTTCCTGGGGAAGAGACATGGATCTTCCCAAGTAGGCAGCACTGCCTGGCAGAGTTTCTCCACCCAGGGAGCCCCCAGCATGTCTCCAACCTACAGATCTCTGCTCAGGCAAGGTGGTTGACATGAGGGTGGAGAGCAGGGTAGGAACAAACTTGCTGTTTCCTGCTGCTGATCTCCTGGAGAATTCCCAGCTCCCACCAGGATCAGGGTGCTGCAGCCCCACCCCACACCCTCACCCCCTCATTCCCCCCACCCCGAGCCAGCACAGAACAGCCACCAGCACAGAACATCCACCACCACTGAACAAAGCACACTTGCAGTGACAGCCACACTCAGGGGAGGTGACACACCAGCAGCCCCTCTTCAGAGGTGACCAACTCCCAGAGCAGATGGCACCAGGCTGGGGACAGTGGCTGGGCACAGGGCTGGGGACTGTGCAGCCACCACCAAAGCTCCAGAGCGGTGACACCCTGAATTGATCTCGGGTGGCTGCAGGGTGACAGGGATGTGCACATGGTGGCTGCACCAGGAGAACACAATCCCTGGGCTCAGCCTCAAGTGGCACGATCAGGTTGCAGCTCCTCAAGCTCATGTAAGCTGACCTCTTACCAGCTCGTTTGCCCTAATGGACTGGCAGATATCTTATAATTAAGCAGGTGCCAGCACGTGCTAGAGGAACCTCTCAGGTTCATGCCACAAGCCCTTTCTCCAGGCCCAGGAGGGAGGGCCTAAGCCCCCTCCAGCCCCATGCCCCCTCTGGGCTGCCAGTTAGTTGGTTTCAGAAGCCTTGAGGTGACCTTATGCAGTGACCTGTCCGTGAGAGGTTTAACCCCTCAGTTATCTGCCTGAAACCTTTCCACCTACGTTCACTCTGAAACCTACTGAGGGCAGAGCTGCAGCACTGCCACTGCCCTGCCAAACACCGGAGGGGGGTGTGTGTGTGTGTGTGGG
>NW_009952365.1:1806431-1812498 GCF_000747805.2 Chaetura pelagica | reverse complement strand
CAGCCCAGCCCCCCTCTCCTCCTCCTCCTCCTCCTCCCCTTCCAGCACCACAGCCCCACACCCCCCCCAGGCTCCCAGCTGCCTCCCAACCTTCCTTACAGGTTGGCAGAAGAACTTCATGAGGCATGAGCATCACTGAATTATCATGATTACTGTTATTATTGCTGCTGCTACTATAATTATCAGATAAACTTGCACCTAAAGCTCCCTCTCACACTCCACTATATATATTTATACACATGTACATATAAATATATATCCACTTAGACATGCTGGCTGGGCACACACACGGGCAGTGCAGACAGCAGGCAGGGTGTATGTGTTTTGCTTGCAAGCAGCAGCAGGTACAGGTGTTGGTGGGTCCCTAACTGAGCTCCCACACATCACTGTTCACATCTGACCTCCTCACCAACACAGCACCAGGCTCCATCAGCAGGTGAGACCCTCCAGCCTTCCTTTCCTGCCCTGCACTTCTGTTCCCAGAAGATGCAGCAGAGGAGCCCGTGGGCCCTGCAACAGCCACGTGTATATGGCTAAAACTCACTTGGCCCTGGGCCCCTGACATCCCACCCCTGCCCCCAGCTTTGGGGCAGCCAGCTGGGCTTCTGCATTTGGGGAATAAAAGCCAGTTTTGCTAAACCAGGAAAAAAAAAAAGAAAGCAAGCAAGAAAAAAGCTCTGCCCCTGGCTTTGCTTTGTGATCACTTGTGTTGAGGTATCTACACGTGTAGGTGGAGGCTCTGCCATCCTGGCTGCTGAGGCAAACAGAAAATGAAGCTATGGGGGGATGAATGAAACACTGATGGATGGAGCAGGAAGCTCAGAGCAGGGTGTTTCTTCCTGGCGTTGTTCCCAACACCCCAAGGAGCTCAGTATGGGTGTGCACACAGTGTCACTGTCACAGGAACAGGACATTCCCCAGACCTGGGCAGCCCCAGCAGGCAGCACACCCAGCACCATGAATTATATCCTTAAAAGTGCTTTCTGTCCTCTGGCTGCACTCAACACCTTCCAACCCCTTCCTTCAGGCTGTCCCTTACTCCAGGTACTGATTCATTCCCCCTCCACATCCCCAGCTGCCTGATAGGGGAGGATTTCCCACCTTCCTGGACAGCAGTGGGAATCTGGGAGGGCAGGACCTGACACAGGCAAGTCCCACATGCCTCATTTTCCCCTTAGTACAGACCATAAAGTAGCATCACCAGTTATTCCCGATTTTGAGCAGGAATTTGGGGTTAGTGCCATAGTTCATTTCTAAAAGTGACCGATATCAAATGCAGAGGAGGAGAGAGCACAAATTTCACCAGCTCAGGAGCCAAAGGCATCTTGGCATCCTCCCTAAGGACCAGCCCAGCTGCAGCACCCGCCGAAGCACCACGAGTGCGAAGGGAAGGGGGATGCTTGAGGGTCAAATCCTGGTCTGAAACGCAGCCAGGAGGACCCGACCCCCCCCTGCCCCTGGCACAGGATCATCTACTGTGGCTGGGGTTCATCTCCCAGGGCTGTGTGGTGGCACACGAGGGGGTCCCAGCCCGAGCTCTTACCTATTCCCACGGTCAGAGGGGAGCCGGTGCGCGGCGGCGTGGCTGGGATGTTCTTCGGTGGGAGGGGTGGGGGTGCTGCAAAACAGAGCAGAGGGGGGGGGAAAATCAGTGGCAATGCATTTGGGAACACGCACAGCTTCACCTCAGCCTTTTTTGGGGGGGTTTAGCCAGGCTCCCAGCTGCCTCCCAACCTTCCTTACAGGTTGGCAGAAGAACTTCATGAGGCATGAGCATCACTGAATTATCGTGATTACTGTTATTATTGCTGCTGCTACTATAATTATCAGATAATAAACTTGCACCTAAAGCTCCCTCTCACACTCCACTATATATATTTATACACATGTACATATAAATATATATCCACTTAGACATGCTGGCTGGGCACACACACGGGCAGTGCAGACAGCAGGCAGGGTGTATGTGTTTTGCTTGCAAGCAGCAGCAGGTACAGGTGTTGGTGGGTCCCTAACTGAGCTCCCACACATCACTGTTCACATCTGACCTCCTCACCAACACAGCACCAGGCTCCATCAGCAGGTGAGACCCTCCAGCCTTCCTTTCCTGCCCTGCACTTCTGTTCCCAGAAGATGCAGCAGAGGAGCCCGTGGGCCCTGCAACAGCCACGTGTATATGGCTAAAACTCACTTGGCCCTGGGCCCCTGACATCCCACCCCTGCCCCCAGCTTTGGGGCAGCCAGCTGGGCTTCTGCATTTGGGGAATAAAAGCCAGTTTTGCTAAACCAGGAAAAAAAAAAAGAAAGCAAGCAAGAAAAAAGCTCTGCCCCTGGCTTTGCTTTGTGATCACTTGTGTTGAGGTATCTACACGTGTAGGTGGAGGCTCTGCCATCCTGGCTGCTGAGGCAAACAGAAAATGAAGCTATGGGGGGATGAATGAAACACTGATGGATGGAGCAGGAAGCTCAGAGCAGGGTGTTTCTTCCTGGCGTTGTTCCCAACACCCCAAGGAGCTCAGTATGGGTGTGCACACAGTGTCACTGTCACAGGAACAGGACATTCCCCAGACCTGGGCAGCCCCAGCAGGCAGCACACCCAGCACCATGAATTATATCCTTAAAAGTGCTTTCTGTCCTCTGGCTGCACTCAACACCTTCCAACCCCTTCCTTCAGGCTGTCCCTTACTCCAGGTACTGATTCATTCCCCCTCCACATCCCCAGCTGCCTGATAGGGGAGGATTTCCCACCTTCCTGGACAGCAGTGGGAATCTGGGAGGGCAGGACCTGACACAGGCAAGTCCCACATGCCTCATTTTCCCCTTAGTACAGACCATAAAGTAGCATCACCAGTTATTCCCGATTTTGAGCAGGAATTTGGGGTTAGTGCCATAGTTCATTTCTAAAAGTGACCGATATCAAATGCAGAGGAGGAGAGAGCACAAATTTCACCAGCTCAGGAGCCAAAGGCATCTTGGCATCCTCCCTAAGGACCAGCCCAGCTGCAGCACCCGCCGAAGCACCACGAGTGCGAAGGGAAGGGGGATGCTTGAGGGTCAAATCCTGGTCTGAAACGCAGCCAGGAGGACCCGACCCCCCCCTGCCCCTGGCACAGGATCATCTACTGTGGCTGGGGGTCATCTCCCAGGGCTGTGTGGTGGCACACGAGGGGGTCCCAGCCCGAGCTCTTACCTATTCCCACGGTCAGAGGGGAGCCGGTGCGCGGCGGCGTGGCTGGGATGTTCTTCGGTGGGAGGGGTGGGGGTGCTGCAAAACAGAGCAGAGGGGGGGGGAAAATCAGTGGCAATGCATTTGGGAACACGCACAGCTTCACCTCAGCCTTTTTTGGGGGGGTTTAGATTTTTTTTGTTTTTAAATCTTAGCTTGCACTCCTGTTTGCATCCCTGGGTTAACATTTTCATGGCAACCTGCAGCCCCCCAGGCACATTTCTAGCTGCTTTTCTCATGTGCCCCCACAAGTCCAGGGGGAGGCAATGCTGTGGCTCATTAACCACCACAAAGCCACCATTCCCATCACGAGTGTCACCATTTCAACCACAAGCTGGTGAGGTGGCCTTGGCCCATGGGCACCAGCTGGGGTGGGTTTGGCATGAGATGGGTTGTGCAAATAGTGAGGGGGGAGAAAAGGAAGGGAGGGTAAGGAAAGGATGACTCACTGCTTGATTAAAATATTACAGAACTGCACTGAGCAGGAGTCTGGGTGCAGAGAAGTGGAAGATCTGGTTTAATTTCTATATATACACATTTATTTTTGGATGATAACCCGCATGGTCACTTACTTCCAGTTGGAAAAGGTCTCGGTAGCTTTGGGGACTCTACACTTGTGTTGAGGGGCTGGGCTGAACCCCAGATCTCAGGCTGATCTAGAGTGGCTGAAAAATCAAAAGATAAAATAAATGCACATGCAGGGGCATTGACAAAACCATTTTCTTAGAAATAGCAAAGAGCGCAGATGAGATGTGTTCATTAAAGACACTAAACAGTGACTGAAACCTCTCATTAATTAAAGACAGAGATTCCTCTGTAATGGTAGATAATTAGAAGCTTGCCAGATTTCTAAACAGGTCATGCAATTAGTTTGACACTCATGCTGCTTGACAAACAAAACAATGCCAGTTACATACACAGGGGCTTATCACCTTCTGTGAAACACGGCAGAAATCGTCTATAATTTTAGGGCACACAGTGAAAAAATGGGTATTGAAATGAAAAGATCCAATTCTAGCCACACAGGGTGTAGGGGAAACAGCCTTCTTCAGGTGTCCTTTATGGTTTTGGCACTGTTTTCCTCAGCTTGTGTGTGGGGAGCTGCTTGCAAACAGACTTTTAATAAGAGAAGGAACTACAGGGCATAAGGAGGCTCCGAGTGGCAGAGGCCACTTTGGGATGGCTCTGGGAGGAGGAGGGGGAGGAGATCTCTTGGGGAACAAACCACTCCCGTGAGGAAAGGTGGAAGGGTTTTTTTTTGGGGGGGAAAAAGGAAGTCTCACCACCCGTGGTCCCCAACCCACCCTCCAGCTTCTGCTCCTCAAAGGCCAATTCCAGAGGGGGCCCAAAGAGCGGGGCCAGCGCGGCTGCGTCCTCCCCGGCTTTCCTGCTGGGAGAGACAAGGGCAGGGCAGCCATCAGCTCCAGAGTGAAGCAGACAAACATAAGAGTTACAGCTGCAATGGTAAGCATCTGTATATTCAATATAATACATGAAAATATAACCACAAACACAAGCATCATAATAGGATGGTTAGAGTTGGAAGGGACCTTAAAGATCATTGAGTTCCAACTCCCCAGCACAGGCAGGGCCCAGGTTGCTCAGATAACAGTATTGATAATAGTATCAATAAACTATTATATACTACAGAATACTATATTGATATGTATTAGAATGTATAAAAAACATAAAATACATAAATCAGTATCATATGTATCTTTTCAGGAGTGTTTATCTTCCAGACTCACAGACACCTGGTAAAACACAGCATTTTGGGCAGAGGAAAAGGAAATTGGAGTGGTGGCACCAGCCACTGCAGGGCAAGTATTGCCCAAGCAGCCACTGAAGCTTGGGAGATTGCTTCAGGATCAGAACAGCTCCAGACTGCATAGAAAAGGGGAAAAAGAGTCATGGTATGGACCACACTGGGGTCTAACACACCTCGATTCAAGGCCAGTAGCTGCACCAACGCTCCTGGGAAGATTTGGCTTCACTCCATATCAACTAGTCTGTTTCCTTCCCTGAATCAACAGAACCTCACAGCAAGGACATGCCAGCTCTCCCCCTATAGATCAGGCTAGAGGTGGCTTCCAGCTGTGAATGTCCTTGTGTCTTGGACACCGAGTGTGGATCTGAAACCTGGATCTGAAGCCAGGGGTGCCACTGCCATCAGCAGTTCTGCAGGTTTGTGTTTTGGGGGGGGGAATCCACCATCACTGCCTGGGCACCTCCACTGGTTTCTCATTTCTGGGTTTGGCCTACCCAGGTGTACATGGAAAAGGATCCAAATCTGGAGGTGAAATAGCTGCTTCTCATTGAGCAATTGTGTCAAGGTGCAATTGCCCACTGAAATGTTTAAAAACCACAACAGGTGCTGTGCCTGAACATGGCTGTGCTGGGTAATTACAGAACCACCTGAGTTGGAAAAGACCTCTAAGACCATCAAACACAACGGTTCCCCCAGCCCTGCCCAGACCATCACTGCCCCATGTCCCTCAGCACCACATCTACAGGGCGTGGAGATCCATCCAGGGATGGGGACTCTGCCCTGGGCAGCCTGGGCCAGGGCCTGACAGCCCTTGCCAGGAAGAAATTGTCCCCAAGATCCAATCTAAACCTTCCCTGTTCAACCTGAGCCCATTTCCTCTTGTTCCTGGGGAGCAGAGCCCAACCCCCCTGGCTCCAACCTCCTCTCAGCAGCTGCAGAGCCAGCAGGTCTCCCCTCACCTCCTTGTCTCCAGGCTGGACACCCCCAGCTCCCTCAGCTGCTCCTCTAGGACTTGTGATCCAGCCCCTTCCCCAGCCCCACTGCCCTTCTCTGGCCACGCTCCAGCCCCTCCA
>NW_009952365.1:1783525-1806386 GCF_000747805.2 Chaetura pelagica | reverse complement strand
CCCCTCCCCAGTGCCCAGCACAGGGGGATGATCCCTGCCCTGCTCCTGCTGGCCACCCCAGTGCTGACCACAGCCAGGATGCTGGTGGCCTCTTGGCCACCTGGGCACACCCTGCCTCATAGCCAGCCCTGTTGCCCAACACCCCCAGGTCCTTTTCTCCCCCCTCACCCCCAAGGGCCCCGTACTGACCTGGCAGGGTCCGGGGTGGGTGTGGAGCGCCGGGGCCGCGCGATCTCCTCACCTGTGGCACAGGAGGGACAGCCCAGGGTGAGAGCTGCTCCCCCCACCCCAGCACTCCCCAGCCCACCCCCCAGCACAGCCCACGTCCCACCCCTGCAGCAGGGACCCTGGCACAGACAGGTCTGCTTAATGCAGGTGTTATTCCCGAGGAGAGCTGCACTGCTTCCGTAGGGCACCCCAAGGGTGCAGCCTTCTTTAAGGAGGTGCCCTCTTTTCTGCCAGGACACCTTTAAAGCAAAACTGACCTGCTGCCCTCCCTCCTTTTTCATTTCTTTTACCACCACCCCCTGCTGCAACGACTGCCCTTGGGGGCTGCAGGACATACTTACTGGATAAATTCCTTTTAATCGTCCCCTGGAATGAGAAACACAGGAGGTGAGTGGGATGCAGAGGGACAGGGGCCACCCGAGGAGGGACACGCCAGGAATTGCCCATCTAAGGGGACACTTAGTTCAGGTGGCTGCTAACACCCACCTGCTGGGCTGTGGTGGGAAATCCCACCTGCTCCCAGCACACAGGGAGCAGACAAAGCTCTGCCAAGAGGGCTTGGAGCCACGTGAAGCCATCTCCAGGCAGAGCAGGGCTGTCATCACAGCTGGCCTGACACAGAGGCCTCTGCCACCCTCACCCTGTTTGAGATGGCATCAACCCAGCCACCTCCTGGCTGGTGGGCTGCAGTGTGATCTGAGCCCAGGGACGTTTTTAGCAGTTTAAATCCCGGCCCTCACCACACAACCCACACCTCCCCTGGGCAGAAAGAGCTGCAATCCCTCCAGACGAGGCAGGAAGGGGGGAGGGGTGCATGGGGACCCCCCCACACCACAAACAGGGGCTCCAGGGGTGTGCAGGGATGCAGGTGAAGCCTGGAGGATGCTCATCACTGGGGTCACCTCTGCGCTGGTGGGGCAAGACAAGGTCCCACCACCCCCTGGGGTGACAGCAGAGCCCCAGCACCCTGCTCCCCTTCCCCTGAGCTGGCTGTGGAACCCCAGCACCCACTTGGGTGACCCCAGCAGCGACAGACCCCTCCCCAGCACCCCCATTCCCAGGGGGGAGGCAGTGGGTGCTCACCGGGCTGCGCCGCTGCGGCCAGCGAGAAGGAAGAGAGAAGAGACAACCTGGTCAGAGAGGGACAGGTCAGCACCCCGGACCCCCAGCACCCACACACCCCCCAGCACTCCAGGAGGGCTCCCCCTCCTTGTTCCCAAGGGATGAGTGGGGACAGCAGTGTCCAGAGAGGGACCCCAATGCCTGAGGAAGGGGTTGATTTCCCCAGCTGGGGCTCCAAAGGCCTGGGGAAGCCACCACCATCACACACCAGAGCCCACCAAGGGGCTTCTCTGCCTTCTCCTACCTGTCAGTGTGCAACCATGTACATAAACCACACCCAGGAAAAACTCTCCTTAGCCATCTTGCCCAAACCCACCAGCTTTTCCACCCAAACTACACCCCCAGACCATTCAAAACAAAAGCCCTGGTTTTAAATGCTGAGAGTTCAATCCAGGAAAAAAAAACAACCAAGCATCATATGCTTCCCAGAGCAGGAGGGTTTGTTACTGGCATTTCACATCCCAGCTGAAGAGCCATGCAGCCCAGGGACCATGCAACCCAGAGAGGACAGGGCTGTGAGAAAAAAAGGGAGATTAAAAAAAACCAAAACCTCTTACCGGACTTTTCCTCTAAAAGAAGGCAGGAAAAGAAGAGCAAAAAAGAAAATGAGAAGGTATTTTCTATAAGGGGATAAGACAGAAATAAAAGACCTGTGTTCTGAGCAGCAGCAGCAGGTGTAGAACTGTTCAATATCAAGCAGAGTCAGGTGTGCATCCAGCCCAAGGGAAGATCAGGGGGAGAAAGAGCACATGGGAATAAAACCCTGTACCCTTACAGCAAGGGGGGGTGGAGGATGTGCCCAATATAGACTTGGCCCTCTCAGTGAGTCCTCAGTGCTTTTCCCATCCCATTGTTAAGATGCTGCACTGTTCCCTCTCTCCTGCCAGGATGATGTCTCCTGCTTCATGTCTGTACGGGTCTGTGCAACCTGGTGGGGCCAACACTTTGAAAACCCAGATTGGATAATTACAGAATGATTTGGGTTGGAAAAGGCCTTTAAGACCAACCAGTCCAACCGTTCCCCCAGCCCTGCCCAGGCCACCCCTGCCCCATGTCCCTCAGCACCATCTACAGGGCTTGGAGACCCCTCTAGGGATGGGGACTCCCCCCCTGCTCTGGGCAGCCTGGGCCAGGGCCTGACAACCCTTGCCAGGAAGAAATTGTTCCTAATATCCAACCTAAACCTCCCCTGGCACAACTTGAGTCCATTTCCTCTTGTCCCATCCCTTGTCTTTGCAATAAACAAATTCTGGGAATTGTTTCCATCCCCTATCAACTTTACCCACCCACCTGGCAAATAATTGCCAGTCTCCAAGACTCCCCCTCTCCTTTTTGCTTGAATTCTTCTTGGTCAATGTTGAGGTTTAGGGTTTGATAGCCCCCCCACCCCTCCTTTTCCTGTGCTTCCCAAAGCAGCCAACTGCAGTTTCTCACCCATGACTGCTAACAGCCAGGAACTGCCATGTTTCAGCCCAAAAAAACATCCAGGAGGGGACATGACTAGAAGGGACCAAACTGAGGGGAAGCAGAGCCAGGCCAGAGGGACTCTGGGTTTCCCAGGACAGTGACTTTCATTAAAAGTAGCAACTTTGGGTTGGGAAGAAGAAATAAAAGCAGTGATTTCATTTCCTCTTCCTTGTTTCTTCTTTCTTCCTTGATTTTTGCCTGTTCATGCCCATGTTGGATTCATTCACACTTCAGACACAGGCTAATTATAAACCAGCAAAAGCTTCATCTGAGAAGACACTTTTAGCCCACACTGAAAGGCAAAAAAATCCAATCTTCTCGTGGCTGAACAGATTGGGATGAGACAACAGATCTTGACAAGCTTCAGGAAAACCAGTGGGTGATGGTATTTATACTGGGAGGAACTATGGAGGTAAGAGGTTCCCTTCCACTGACCCCAGATGAGAAATGTCCCTCTAACATCCCACAGGAGCAGTGTGGAAAAACCCTCAACATGCTTCCCATGTCCTGGGAAGCTGGGCAAGACCCACCTGATCTGTGTCCTGAGCGAGGATGACATGGAAAAATGAGAAAGAAAGGGGAAACGGGAGGGAAGAACACATTCTGATCTCTGCTTTATGAGCAGAAATGGGAATTTTAAAGATATTTTGGGCTGGAAACATCACCACAATGTATCTGAGTCACGTTGTTGCCTCTAGACAGATGGGGTGAATCAGGACACAAAGGCCAACTCAACTGTCAGGACCTAAGGAGGTGCCCCCGGCTCCCTCAGGCTGAGCCCAGGAGACCATCCCTACTTCTTCAAGCAAGGGAAGGGGCAGAAAAACCCAAGACTCACCACGGGGGAGGGAGAAAGTGCAATGTTGCCTATGGAGGCCTTCAGCTCGTCCACGGTGGCCGCGCTCTTCAGGACATCTTTGGCCTGCAAGGGCTTGATCTTGATGTTGAACTTCTTGTGCGCCTCCTCCTCCTCCTCCGACTCGCTGGAGGAGTAGAAGTGCTTTCCTTTGGTAGGTGGGGCTCAGTTAAAGAAGGTGTCCCTGCTGCAGCATCCAGAGGCTCAAACCCCCCTGAGAAGTAGGATCTGGGGGTTCCCAAAGAATTATTCCCAGCATCCAAGGGCAGGAGGAGCTGCCTTCCCATGGTGACCGCGCCGGCTCGTGGTCCATAGAGGGTCAGAGCTTTGCAGCAGCAACAAGGGGAGAAATCCTGCTTTTCCACTCTTCCTCCATCCAGCTGTCAGGAGGAAGCTTAAAACCCTCCCACAAAGCCAGTCCACCCTGCTGGGACCCTCACCCCTCCTCAGCTCACAGCAGGCAGCTCACTGAATCCATGAAGTCACCTTGTGCTCTGCTGCCCCAGGTACCTCCCTCTGGGAGCCAATTTGAGCCACAGAGCAACAGCTAAACATGAAAAGGGGGGAAGTAAATAATAAATAAGCTCAGCTCCCAGGCTGGTTGGGAACCCCTGCTCATCTTACAGTTTGTAAGCCAAGAGGGAAAGGCAACAATAAAGGATATAGCCTGGTTCCTCCGGTCGGATGCTGTATCCCTCCTCATCAAGCTCAGGGGAATTCTCAGCAGGCACCAAAAAAAAAAAAAAAAGCCCAGAAGAGTCAGGAATGTTGTTTCTGCTCCTGGAACACCTGAGCAGTTCTTCCCTGCTGCAGGGAGGGATGCCCAGGGTAGCCCCAGGCATCCCAAACCCGCTGGTGGCCCCTGGGGCTGCAAGTGGCCCCCCCACTGTGCCCTGGCCCAGGTCTGTACAACCTGATGGGCACACAGGTGCAAACCACACATCTGGGGACAACAAACACCTGGACATCCCCCACCGAAGGCCAAAAGGCTGCTGGAGCTGGGGGGAGGGGAGGCTCTGGGGGACACTCACGTATCTGTCCCAGTCGATCTCGGCGTAAAATCCATTGGGGGCTCCATTGGTTTTCTTCTGCAGCAGGTGGGAAACCACCATTGCCAGGTTTTGAAGCGAAGGGAACAAGAACACAGCAGATCTTTCACACTTCCGTACCCACGAGGGGACATACACATTGTGTCTGTATGGCTGGGGTGCTGCTGGGGGTGCAGGCACTGCAGAGAGCTGCTCTGCACAGGCACGTTGGCAACACACACCAGCATTCCCCGTTTCTGGAATGTCTTCCACATCAGACAACTGAAAGCCTTCCCCCCTCCCCCCCAGTTCCTTAGCTGAACATATGTATTAAGGAAAAGAGATGAAATGGGTGTTTCTGGGTGTGCCAGCCCCAGGGGGAGCTGGTGGCAGTGGGGGATCCCATGGGGCACAGGCAGCACCAATATCCACCAGGAGATAATCACCTTTCCTGGAACAGGCAAAAGGAGGTCTGGGTTTTGTTATTTGGTAGCCAAACCACAGGCCAGGGGTCAGTTCTTCACCCAGGCTGGGATCATCAAATCCCAGAGAGGTTTGCTTTGGGAAGGACCTTAAAAATCATCTAATTCCACACCCCCCTGCCACGGGCAGGGACACCTCCCACCAGCCCAGGCTGCTCCAAGCCCCATCCAACCTGCCCTTCAACACTGCCAGGGATGGGGCAGCCACAGCTTCCCTGGGCAACCTGGGCCAGGCTCTCACCACCCTCACAGCAAAGAACTTCCCAAGATTTCATCTAAATCTCCCTCTTCCAGCTGGAAACCCTTCCCCCTCATCCCATCCCTCCCTGCCCTTGTCCCAAGCCCCTCCCCAGCTTTCCTGGAGCCCCTTCAGGCACTGGAAGCTGCTCTCAGGTCTCCCTGGAGCCTTCTCTTCTCCAGGCTGAACACCCCAACTCTCCCAGCCTGGCTCCAGAGCTGCTCCAGCCCTCCCAGCATCTCTGTGGCCTCCTCTGGCCTCACTCCAAGGGAACACAGTATCAGTGCTTGCCACAACACACCAACAATACACACACACAGAGGTCATTGCTGCTTCAGACCCAGGGGGGCTGGTGTGGGGCAGACTTTGGGCACCCATCACCTACAGGACCATCTGCTGCTCCAGGCACCCAAACCCCACCCAAGGCTCCTGCTGGAATTGCTGGAAGGCCAGCACAGGGATCGAAGTCAGGCTCGATTCTCAGTTTGGGGGACACCTAAATGAGATAACCCAGTTCCCTGCAGCTGCAAAACACACCCCTCCACCCCACAGCACCCTGCCATGGGGCAATGCACCATCCCAGGGCTGGATGGGGCCCCCTTGCCCTCCCTGTGCCACCATCCTGCCCAAGAGCAGAGCCTGAGGGTGAAAAATCCAACTCCAGCTGCAATTCTGGGACATTCCTTTCCCCCCCAGACCATCTCCATTTAACCCCATTCCTGTTCAACTCACCCACACTGGGCTCAACCTAAATGGTGCTTTCCTAGACTCTGGATTTCAGCCCCTAAATGACTGTCAGCTTTTTTTTAAACACCCCTGTGGCAGCTGTAAAGCCAAGCTCTGTTTTCCTTACCCCATTTTTTTTGCCTCCTTCCCGGGCACTCTCGGGTTTGCTATTGCAAGGTGGCTCATTGGGCTGAGGGCTGGGAGGCTGGAAGGGGTCAGGGGTTGGCAGGAATAGGGGGAAAGGGTCAGGTGGGGTTTGATTGATTATCCATATATTTAAAGAGACAAAAAAATAAGTGAAAGAATTAGCAAATACACAGTTTTGTGAGAAAAGGAGGGCTCAGCCGTGGCTCCCTTAGGAGCAAGCAGGGTTTTTAGTGGGGGCAGGGAACTAGGCTCTATTCAGCAGACAGAGGGTTTGCCTCTTGGCCACTCCAGTGGCTGCAAATATTGTGGTGAGAACAGGTCATAGGAGATAAAGTTACACTAAATCCTCCAGTTCCCTCCCAAAAGTTTCAGTGCCTTCATCCCAGCTCCCCAGACTATTGCATTTCTGCACCTTCAGCTTGCTGGAGAGCTGGGAACCCTGCCCTGCTTAACAACCTGGAAAATCAAGAGGAGGAGCTGGGTTGAGAGGGCACCTGAGCTCACCATGGCCCCTACCTGGCAGGGAAGGCAAGAAAAGCCCTTCTGCCTGCAGAGGAAACAGCTCCAGGCTGCTCCTTGCCTTTGACTTATTCATTACTGCTGAGTAGAGCCGTGGTTAAAGCACTACCTGAGCTGCAAGCTCTGTTTTGTCTTTTAATCTCTATTTCTTAACAAGTGGCTTATGGATGCAGGGTGAGCCCAAAGCCAAGGATCTTGGGTCAGATGGGAAAATGAAAAATGAAATGAAAAGCAAACTCTCAGAAGGATTTTGCACCCTGGTTTTTCGTGTGGCTTCCAAAAAAAAAGACCCCCCAGCGCAGCTCTCCCTGCTGAGCCTCCCCAGAGTCTCCCATTTTTATTTTCAGGTGAGCTTCTAACACCTGAATTTGCTGAAGAAAACAGCACAGTCCCAGTCTGAACCCAACATGCTTATTTGCAAACTGGAAACCAAAGGGCTGAAGGAGAAGGGGTCAATCCCAGATCCAGCAGGAGCGTTTCTATCGAACGCCGTGAGTGAAAGCAGCAATAATTCCAAACCTGCTATCTCCTTGTTTTTCAGTTTAATATAGAAAAATAAAAATAGATCTTGGAAACAGCTGTCCTGGCAATTTTCCCTGAACTCCTCACACAGCAAATCTGACCCAAGCCAATTAGTGGGAGTGGAAAGGAGGATGAGGAGCTGGGGGGGGTTTAGCAGGACACCTGGTCCCTCTGCCCACAGCCCTCCTCAGAGCTTCCTGTATTGGTCTTGTTTTTGTAGAAAACCTGGGATAAGTCATTATTTCAAACAGGTAACTCCCTGCTGGCATTTCTTTTCTATATTAAACAGAAAGGAAGAGACAGTTGACAAGGCAGTGAGGGAGGGACTGGCAGGGGAGGGAGGGGGAGGCAGGAGGGGGCTGTGCTGTACTTACGATGCCGTCCCTGTCAGGAGACCCTCTGCAAAAGAGCAAAGAGAGGCAGTGGTGTTAGCTCCTGAGCAGCACCCTCACCTCACCAACCCAGGGGGCTGCTTTGTCTCCACGAGCCCACAGAGACAGTGCTTTGGATTTGGAAGTGGCCAGCAAAGCTGAGCTCCCTGCCCAGCTCACGCCTGGCGAAACCCACCCTGTGGGTCTCAGTGCTGTTGCTCTCCAGTTATGACATGACCAATGTTCTCCTGCTCAGTAAAGAAATGGCTCCTGTGGATGCTTGTGCTGTCCCCTGGCTCCTCCCTGCAGCCACCCCACAGCCCTGGCTCTGCACAGCCTTGCAGAAGGCAAAGCAAACAATCTATTGAGAAATGAGAGGTTTTCCTTCTGCCAGAAGCGCGGCCACTTCTCCTTGGATTGGAAGCTGCTGAGACTCCTGGAGGCTGCTAATCCCCCCCTGCCTCTGGGATTTGGATCTCAGCCACAGCACAAGGCAGGCCCAGCAGCCACCTTCAGATGCTGTCTAAGGATGCTCAGTTATTTACTGAAAAGCCAAACGTGCTGATGGAAGCCAGCCTGGCTGCTCTGCCTCCCGCCCGCTGCCCAGCTCTGCCTTGCCAGGGACCTGCTGCAGGTTCATGTCTGACTCAGGTCACCAGAGAAACCCTGCAGGGCCCTGCTGCCTGTTCCACTGACACTAACATCTTTGAACTTCATTAATTCATAGAACTGTTTTGGCTTAAGACCTTTAAGACCATCCAGTCCAACTGTTCCCCCAGCCCTGCCCAGGCCACCATTGCCCCATGTCCCTCAGCACCACATCTACAGGGCTTGGAGATCCCTCCAGGGATGGGGACTCTGCCCTGGGCAGCCTGGGCCAGGGCATGACAACCCTTTCCATGCAGAAATTGTTTCCAAGATCCAATCTAAACCTCCCCTGGAGGAACGTGAGGCTGTTTCCTCCTATCACTTGCTCTTGGGAGCAAAGACCAACCCTCCCCTTCAACTTCCTTTCAGGTGTCACACACACCTCCCATCTCTCTTATCTGGTGTTTCATCTCTTCACAGAAGATCACACTCCAAAGTCCTTTGGAAACAGAGATCCTCACTCCCCCCACAGGCAGGGAACATCACCTCCCATCCAAGTCCCCAAAGCCCAGCCTGAAGTGGCCACGGAGACCCTTGGCTGGTGAAGGAAAGACCTGGCAGGCTCTTGGCCCCACACTTCAGCTCTGGCACATCCCACATCTCCCCAGAACCCAGGCAGCACCTCCAGAGACCCCCCCCTGCAGTGCCCACTGCCCAGGCTGGGGGGGCCATGCCTAAGGGTGTCCATGGGGCCTGGGGGTGCCAACCAGGGGACCTGCAGGAGCACCCCCAGCTGCTCCTCCTGGCCCCACGGGATTGAGAGAGGACCCAAAGCCTCCTGGGGTGATGACCACGCTGTGACCCCGTGCTAATCACTGCTGCTTGCTAATTGCAGCCTCCCTCTCTCTCCCTGCCAGCTCGTTACCAGCATGAAGGCTCCAGGACTTGTTATCCGTGTTGTCTTCCCAGCCCTTGGAAGAGCAGGTGGCTGGGAACAAGCTTGGAAAGCTGGGTGCAGGCTGGAGGCAGGACCTTGGCTCTGCCCCCTTGGCTCTCCATGAGCAGAAAAGCAGGCTGCACAGCAATTTCTTGCTCATCCTTCCCATAAATTACAAAGGAGGCAGGAGCAGAAGCTCCTGGCCATCCCACAGCCTGGCTGGTGGATGGATGGACAGTCAACATTCCCCATGGGAAGTCCCCTCTGCCAGCAGGGTGCTGCACAGCCCTTCTTCTGGGAGATGCTTCATGACCCTTACGTAGTTTTGGATCACTTTTTGTAGCAGGCAAAGCCTCACAGGTGCTGGTGCAGCTGGGCTCACCATAGCCAACACGTGTCCCTTCCCATGGGAAACCTCACCAGCCACTGCTGAGATACAGAACAGCTCAGGAGAACAAATTGGACAAAGAAATCTCACACTGCTTCTGCTGGGAGCTTCTGGAAAGGCCAGGAGGATGCTGCAGGAGCATGGCTCCCCATCTCCTGTCCCATCCCTGGCACACTGGTGACACAGGCCCTTTGGGGACATCCCCCCAGAGCCACCCCAGGGGCAGCTGAGAGCCCTTCTCGGGCTGCTCTCAGCATCCCTGCACAGCATCCCCCACCAGATGTGGCTAAGAACTCCTGCCAGATGTGGGGAGGAGCTCCCACCAGATGTTTCTGCACCCCGAGCCTGCCCCAACCCCCCAGCCCTTCACTCCACCCACTCTCTTAATCGAATTTGCATCACAAAAGGTCTCTGCAGCCAGGCAGACCAGCAGCTTGGGCAGATTCATCTGCTGAAGCTCTCCCAGGAGCAATTTCCCTCCTGACCACCACTGGCTCTGGCTGTAAATTGCAGCCACGTGGAGAAGCACAGAATCATCACAGCTTCATTCTCTGCAGCACCACCCAGAAAGGACCTTCCCCAGCCACTGGGTGCACCAGTTTCTCGGCCCAAGGGTGACAAACACCCATGAGGCACCAGCTCCCTTCCTGTGCTGGCATCAGCTCCTCCCCAGCATCAGCAGCATCATCTGCTCCTGTGGTTTGTGTCTCCCTGACTCACGTGGAATCAGTGTCCTTCTCTTTCCTGCGTATCCCAAAGGCCTTCCTGGTCCGCTTCTTCAGTCCTGTGGGCAGCAAGAACAGAGGTTGGAATGCAAGATTAAGGTCTTCAGCTTCACATCAAGGCTCCAAAAGGTTCCTTATTCCCTTGCCAGCTGCCTTGTCCAACCTGATGCAGGAAACTGAAGAGCCAACCCCAAGCCACCACCAGCAGGGCCCCACAGCTCACACGTCCCTTTGCTTACACCTTTGATTTGTTCACTTCACACTCATTAACTTGATCCCAGCCTGTGTGATGACACATTTCCCAGCTAGTATTTCTAAGCTTAATTACAGGCTTCTCTGCAGTGCTACATGTGGGTATTAATGTCTGGAAGAGGAACCCCCTCTTTAGTGTAAAAAAGAAACTACAAACAACCAACCAACAACCCAACAGTTTAAACCATGCAGCTGGTTATTTAAAAAGGAAAACCAACCCCAAACCTGTTCAGGATTCAACAAAAACCCTCAAGCTTTGCCTCAAACTGTGCACTGAAAGAGCCAGGTCTCCTGTAGCTCCCCAGAAACCAGCCCTGGGCACCCCAAGAGCACAGGAGAGCTCATCCCAGAAGCCCTGGGCCCCAGCACAGTTCATTCCATTGATGCTTTTGGGGAAAGCTGGGTTCCTCTGGTCTGCCTCCTGCTTTGAACCTGCCCTTGAGTGGAAATGATTTCCCATTTTCCCAGGAACATCCTGCTCCTCTGGCCATGGACTGGAACAGGCCACCAGCACTACCAGTGCCAGATTTCTGCAGCACATCCAAAAATGCTGGATTTAAATGTTATCAAAAAATACAAGGGGATGCTTCAGGCTCTTGGTACCCCATGGTCAGGTTGGTTTGGGGCCAACACTAGGTCCAAGGCAGCCGTGGTGGCACCAAGAGAAGCTCCAGCAGCTCTCCTTGATGTTGCTGGTGGAGCTTTTAGGTTGGACACATCCCCCACAAAACAGGAAAGGAAGGAATTGCTCCTGAAGAGAAAATCACACTTCCCTTCTCCTCCTCCCACAGCAAGCATAGCATGACCAGGAATGAAGGGATCTTCTGGGGTGCCAGGAACTCCCAGCAGATGGGATCCATAGGTCTCCAGCTGCTGAGGGCAGCAGGGATGGCCAGGGTGATGCTGAACCCAACAGGCTCCTCCTGCCACCTGGCAGGGACAGCTCTGGGTCACTCCATGTCACCCTTCTGCTTCCCTACAACTGCTTAAGGCTCAAGGCAAGCAGAGCACGTCCACGTGGGGCACCAAGGGGTGGCTCAGAGCTGGGAGGAGCTGGAATCACTGCTCAGGGGATGTTCTCTCCAGCAGCACCTCGTGGGGATCACACCCCACCCAGTGATGATGTCCCTAACGGGGGAAGGTTCCTGTTCATCTCACCCCCTGGAACAACCTCATCCTCCCAACTCAAAGCAGAAGGAGGGCCAAAAAAAAACACCCCAGAAATGAATTGTTGTTCAGTTTCAGCTGAAGAAGGGCACGATTTGACTAAATTTTGTAGCAAAGCCTTCTGCTCAGTTATGTAATGGTCCCACCATCTGCTTGAAATGGCAACTGCTGAAGGGAGAAAGGGATAACTCAGAGAGGCAGGAAGGCTGTGCCTCAGGAAGGGGCAGGGGGGAAGGCTGCCTTCCCACCAGCAGCAGCTGCAAGAGCTGCACCACAAAGCCAGCCTTGCCCACAGAGGACAAACACAGGGGAAGCCACCAGCCCTTCCAAGGTGCTACAGCTTCACATGCAATTAGTCCTCATCATTAATCACAGAGTGGCTGGGCTGTGAAGGGACCTTAAAGACCATCCAGTCCCAAACCCCTGCATGGGCAGGGATACCTCCCACCAGCCCAGGCTGCTCCAAGCCCCATCCAACCTGCCCTTCAACACTGCCAGGGATGGGGCAGTCACAGCTTCCCTGGGCAACCTGGGCCAGGGTCTCATCACCCTCACAGCAAAGAATTTCTCCCTCACATCTCATCTCCACCTCCCCATCTTCAGCTTGAATCCATTCTCCCTCATCCCATCCCTCCCTGCCCTTGTCCCAAGCCCCTCCCTAGCTTTCCTGGAGCCCCTTCAGGCACTGGAAGGTGCTCTAAGCTCTCCCTGGAGCCTTCTTTTCTCCATAGGACCCCTGTGTCCATAGGACACCAAGCCAAAATGGTTCCAGTGCTCTTACTGACCTGAGGAGCCACAAGCCAAGGCTGAAGCATTGTTTGCTAGGTTCTCATTTCAACCACAAAATGGCTCCAGCTCAGGGCCATTATTCATCTTCCATTTACTATGATCTTTGCCCACTCCCCCCCAGATATTTAGGAATTAGCATCTGAGAAAGATGAATCAGTATTTAACACTGTGAAACTTTCCATATTCTATTCTTCAGAACTAACATCTAATTATTAGCTCAGCTTAGCATGAAGATAAACATTATTTATTGCCAAGGTGGAGACTCGTGGCCAAAGTCCCTTTGGGGAAGGGGCAAGAAGGGGATGAAATAGGGGGAAAATAAGGAATAATCACTATGAGGTCTGGTTTTTCTTTGGGTTTTTTTTGGCACAGAGCAACTCCCTTTCCCCACTCCACAC
Organism: Chaetura pelagica; assembly: GCF_000747805.2. NCBI lineage: Eukaryota > Metazoa > Chordata > Aves > Apodiformes > Apodidae > Chaetura > Chaetura pelagica. Next base: position 1,793,436 of record NW_009952365.1, on the reverse strand, counting down.
AGACCAGCACAGGCTCTCACTGAATTGCTGTGTTGTGTCCCAAGAGGTGGGAACCTGCTGCTGCCTCATGGCCAAAGGACTTTGTGTTTCCCTTTGGCTTGTTCTACTGAGGAAAAAAGAAATAATAATGATCATCCTCACGTTGCTCAGCAAAACAAAACCAGAAGCAAGATAAACTATTTGAGTTCTGAGTCATATCCAGAGGAAGAAGGCAAAGAGCAAATTCAAGTTGAAGGGAGGGTGGAAGCACATCAAGCTCCAGATAAATCACTGAGCAGCAGCATCTCCAACACTCTCTGCACCTCAGCCTAGAAGTTCCTGCCCATCTTTGACAGGAAAATGGGCACCTTAGGGCCCCTGCAGAGCCAGGGGCTCCCAGCAGCCCCAGGAGCAGAGGAGCCAGGGCTCAGGAACCCCACTGCTGCAGTCCTGCTGATCCTGGGCTTTGCCCACCTCCTCTGTAATGAAATGAACACACATCTTCAAAGCCTTCAACGTGCTCTCCCTGAACCAGCCTCTGCATTCAAGCTCCTCCCCAGCCATTCAGCAGCTGGTGAGGAGCCAAAACCCCTTCCTTCTGCTGCCTCCACACAGTCCTGAATGTTTCAGCCACCTTCCTTCCCCAGTCTAACTGCAGATGTGACTCTGGAGAAGGGAGGCTGGATCAGCCACTGGTGGCAGCTCCTCCTGCAGGAACCTTGGCCAGGGCTTGCACCACCAGCCCCTCATCAGACAAGGTCTCCTGCTGCTTCCCCACCTGCCACAGTGTCACACCAGCCCCCAGCCACCATCCCATCCCACCCCAGCTCAGCACAGGCAGCAAACCACAGCCTCCACCATCACCTGCTCCCTCCCAGGATTTAACACGGTGCATCTCAGCTACTGCAGAGACCAAGTTTCAATCAAGGCTCTTTTTAACAAGTTTATCTTCACAGGCTTTGAAATGCTCTGCTTACCCCCTTGAGGAAACAACTTTACAACTTGTATCTACCTCAGGTTGACTGTTCATCCCCCTGCCCTCAATTCCCAGGGCTCCTAGCAGGGCTGAATCCCACTATTTCACACTTACTGACAAGATTCTCTCCAGCTCCTCATCCCCAGCAAGCTGTGGGCTCACAGCTCCCCCACCCACCTGCTGGGACTGCCCTGCTCCAGCACTTGGTTCCACCAGCCAAGATGTCCCACGACCACAGCTCCCAGGGAACACACAATGAAGACACTCCTACCATCTCACCACAAAACAAAACCAACCCCAAACCCAAAGCAACACCTGCCTTTCAGCTCAACTCCTCTTGTATTAAAAAAAACCAAAACAAGATAACCCAGAACTTCATTCCCAAGAGAAACCTGCCCTGAGGCCAGGTCAGAACATTCTGCTTCAGATCTTCTACAACCACCACCCCTGAATCCCTGATGAAGGTGCCAGGGCAGCCCTGGGCACAGGAGTTTTTATCTCAGCTCACAGAACCATCAAATCACAGGTTGGTTTGGGTTGGAAGGGACTTTTAAGACTATCTAGTCCCAGGCAATCCCCTGCCATGGCAGGGATGGAAACCACCCCTCTCCACTGGAGGAAGAGGCCAGCACCAAGCCCCTGGAGATGGGGCCAAGGGGCAGCTGAGCTTCCCAGCAGGAACACCAGCCCCCAGGGGGATGCATGTTTGACCTGGGAACAAGCCTTGGCTTCTAATGAGGTTTACCTCAAATCCAAGATTTGTTGATGGTGATATGGCTTGATGTGTGACTGGTGGGGGGTCTAGAAACCACCTGCTCCCCAGCAGAAGGACTAGGCTTGGTGCTCTGCCTGCTCAAGCACATTCTGCACTTTAACCAGTCAGGAAACTTAGCTGGGCTTTTTTTTCTTCCCTGAAATTTCCCTGGAAAAGCCCTTCAGAAAAGCTGAAGGAGTCACCCTGATTTGTTTTGCTATCTCAAAATACTTGAAAAGCCATTTGAAAATCCAGAGTTGCTGCCCCTCCTGGAGGTGCTGGGTGCCCATCCAGCTCTGCCCAGGGGCTGCAGGATCTCACCCTACTTCATCTTTCATCCCAGGAAACCAAGAGCTGACAGCAAAGCCCCACAGACAGGTGGTGCAGCCTCCCACATGGTGACAGCAGTTCCTCCCTGTTAGAAAATGGGGAAAAGTAATTAAAAAAATAGAGGAGAAAGGGTTGGTGGCCTCAACTGCCCCTTCTGTTGCTCTCTGCTGGAGCAGAACACTATTGGCTTCTTGCCTGGGGCTTTCAGGGAAGGAGAGACTTGGAAACAGAAGTGAGCAACAAGTGATTTGGAGCTGGTTTGGGTACTGTGTTGGGGTTTGTTTTTTTTTTAATAGAAATAAATGCTGAGAAGTTTGCTCCTTAGAAATTTCACTTGGAAGGCACTGAAGGACTAAGTGTTTGAGAGCCTGAAACAAGTTGGGCTTGACCATCATAGAATCACAGTGTCTTGGGTTGGAAGGGACCTCTAAAGGTCACCTAGTCCAACCTCCCTACAAGAAGCAGGGACATCTCACACTGGAACAGGTTGCTCAGGGTCCCATCAAGCCTGGCCTTGAATGTCTCCAGGGATGAGGCCCCCACCACCTCCCTCAGCAACCTGTTCCAGGGATCCATCCCCCTCATAGTAAAGAACTTTTTCCTGACATCCAACCTAAATCTCCCCTTTTTCTAGCCTAAAACCATTGCCCCTTGTCCTACAGTTGCACGCTCTGGTGAGCAGAAAGGTCTCTTCCCACCAAGATGGTTCTATGAGATCACAAGGAATCTGCATCAAAAAGCACATGGCAAGTTACTGCTCTGGGATCAGCTTCTCCTGCAGCAGCACTGGGCAGTCCTGGCCCAGGGCCTCAGGCCCTACAAGCAGTGCTGGCTGGAGATGTGACACACATCACCTTTCACTGGAGGGTCCAGCCACGGTGCTCCTGCTTCTCACCAGGGAGATCAAAGGACATGCCAAGGAGGAGCTGAGAGGTGGCAACAGAGCTGGGCTCAGTCCTGCTCAGCTGCTGCCACCGACCCCAGCACCCAGGGCTCCTGGAGCCACCCCAGAGCTGGCACACAGCTGATGGGAGGGCAACCAGGACAGCTGAAAGGCTGGAGAAGGAGGAGATGGGCACCTGCAGGAGCTTCAGCTACTCAGCACAGCACCAAAACCACCCCAGGGTCCAAGCCCCTTCCCCAGGGATGGACACGTGGGGATGGAGGGATCCCCCCTCGGAGGGCAGATGCAGCACAAGACCCTGTGGCTGATTCAGAAATGCAGCCACGTTTTCAACCACGAGGCTAATAAAGTCTCTGAACAGGTCAGGGTGAACTCTGCCTGAGGAGCTTCTGAATTAGCATCCATGCTAAAAATACATCCCTGCTCAGCGTGAAGAAGAACTCAGAGAAAGGCCCGTGGCCAAGTGGCCACCTCTGGGCTTGCAGCTGCTGACACAGGCAGCAAAGCCTGGGGACCCAGCCAGCAGCTAGAGGTTGTCCTAAAAATCAAGGGCAGCATCAGCAGGACAGGGCTCAACACACAGGACATCAAGTCATTTCTTCTTCTGCAACAGAGCCAAGTGTGTGAGGACAGTTTCACACCCAAGGGATGCAGATGCTTGCTCACAGGTTATTCACCACCCTGGGTAAAGCAGCTGCAGGAATCACTCACCTCCTTCTTTCCCTGGCCAGGAGATATTATTTTTTTCCCCTAACACCAACTTGCAGAGCCCCTGGGTGTGCAGCAAGTGATGAGGGGCTGCAGGACACAAACATCTCCCCCAGCAGAGGCAGGGAATCCCACCTGGGCACAGCTGTGGCTCTCACCCCCAGCTGCCACACACACAGAAACCTCAGATGCACTTCTCCAGAGGCTGCTCTGCTGCTTAAGCTGCTGCCCAGGACAGGGTTTCCCTCCCCAGTGACACTCATTCCTATTTTTAGGGGGGCTTGGGGGTTTATTGGGATGATGGTGCTCCCAGGTGCCTCCCCTTGGAGGGCCCTGAGTGGCTCCTGCCCACAGTGCACCCCAGGGACACCCACTCACATCATAACCCCCATGTTGGTGTTTCCAAACCCCCCTCAAAAAAATTAAATCATCCCTCACAAACCCCTCCCTGCCCTTGCCCAGGCTTTGCTGTGGTTCCTAGAGCTGGAGCCACAGCCAACAAGCAGCTCCCACCTCACAGCTCTGATTTAACAGGCATCTCCTTGGAAGCCACCAGACTCCCAACAGCCCTTCTGGCCATTTGCTGTGGAGACCACCCTAATTTCACAGCCTGACCTTCATGCAGAACCTCAGGACTGATTGCAGCCCACCCAAAGCCCTGCCCAGGTGTGACCTGAGGAAACACACCATGGCTGAGCCACCAAGGCCTCCCTGCACACCCAACACCTGCACGACCCTCCAGGAACTCCCACTCCCTTCCCAGGTGGAACAAGAGGACACCCAGGCTGGGAGGGTGGCTTTGGCACCTGCACAACATGGGAGCCACTTCCCTGGGGACAAGGTACAACCCTGGCCCAGCTGCCATTGCTCTCCTTTTAGTCATCCCCTCAAAATATATTTATATATATATTTCTATATATTATATCCCCTCAAAATATATCCCAAATATTTGCCTATGCTGAAGGTTTGCACTCAAAGTCAAGGGTGAGGAGACACTCCATTCCCAGTTCCTCTAACCCTCCTGTCCCTCCCACGTCCTGCTGTCAAATGAGGCTCTTAATTAAACATGATTAAACACGCCAAGAGTGTAAATAAAGCAAGAGCAGGAGCCCTGACCTAAAGAAAAGCTTCACTTCCAGGCAGCATTTAACAGAACTAAGACAAGTCCTGCCACCCACCTGCCCCCTGCACAGGAACCTCACAGCATGGAGGAGACAGAGGTCCCCAGGTGGAAGGAGCCACATACACACCAAGCATGAGACACCTTATTCTGCATTATTGATCCACCCTTCTCTGGCACCTTCTGCACTAAAACCAGGCCAAACCCTTGCAGAAATCCAATAAACCACCTCAAAAATGTAGCCCTCCTTTGGAAAGGTGCACCTAAAGCTGCTCCAGGTGAGCTCATTGTTGGGCATATTTACCAACATCAAGATTTTAATACAGATTTTTAAATTATTTTTCCCTACTCTGTGAAAATATCCGGGTTTATTTCCATTTCCAGCTGACCCAAAACCTTCTGGTGAGGCCATCAAAAAACTCATTCAAGCTGGTTTGTTTGGTTTTCAGAGCTTGTTCTGCTGGCTGCAAGAGGGCAACAAGACACATCTCCCCTGCAGCCACCAGGTGGGATTTTAAGGGGTGCCCAAAACTAAAGAGCCTGACACCCATTTATTGTGGACTGGCTCCAAGAACAAGGGGCATCTCATGGTTTCTACAGGTCTGACTTTAGAAAACTTACATATTTGTGGGAGGTGGGAAATCCTGCAGGGGCCCAAAGGGGTGGTTCTGAGCCCAAAGGGGTGGTTCTGAGCCCAAAGCTGCCCTGCTCCTCCTGTCCTCCTCAGCCCAACCCAGCAGGAACCTCCCCATGAGCTCCTTCCCACACACCCCATGCACCAAGGCATTCATCTCAACTCATGTTTTAAATTCCCTCCAACGTGTAGGTGGAGAATTTTAAGATCTTTTTTTTCCTCAATAATTCTCCTTTAAAAAAAACAAAGACAATTTAAGTGCAAAGACAGATGCACCAAGGCTGGGGGGGGAGGGTTCTCAGAGACTGGGGTGGGTCAGGATCAGCTCCCAGATAATTTGGGCTGCAAACACAACCATGGATTCCCAACCTCAAACTGCTTAACACCCTGTCATGGAGGTTCAAGAAGAACAGAAACCTGATTTAACCTGTCTTTTTGTTTTCCTAAAGCATCCTGAAGATTTGAATAAGGCCAATGAATCATGCAGAAAGCTCCTGCCTTGGCAGAGAAACCCAGATTGCTGCTTTTGGGCACCAGTTTGAGATGCCCAGGGGCACGTTTCAAACTGGGGCTCACTCCAAGGAGGCATTTTGAAGCCCTTACTCACATGCAGTTGTTGAGCTTTGCCACACTTTCTGTCCTTTCTGCCCCAAAACCAAACCCCTGCTGGATGTTTTGCTGCAGCTGCTCCATCCCATCCACCATTTGAGGTGTGAGGAGAGCAACAGGTTTTGCTGCCTTGCTCAGATCTTGGTTCAAACCCCCCAGACACCAGCCACCCCCTTGACACCATATGGGTCTTAGCTGGCAGGTACCTCCAGCCCTGACCTAAAACATCTCCCAGAAGGTTTTAGGGGGAGCCTGTTGCTTTGGAGCTAGAGCCATTTATCCCTTCTTTCCCAGAGCATGGAGAAACACCCAGCCAGAGCTGGAAAACCCAACCCAGCTCAGTGGGAAGGGCTTGGATGCCTGTAAAAAGGGAATTTTTCCCTTACAGACTGGAGGTTGCTACTGCAACCTGTTCTGCTGAACAAATCCAACCCACATTCAGGGGATGCTCTTCAGGTCCAGTTTTACCAGCCCAGCTCCAGCCTGGGGTGGATGAGACATCCCTGTTCTCCCAGGGGAGGTGGCTGGAGATGCTCCTGCAAGCCAAGGCCTCTGTGCAAGCCCAAGTCATGAGTTGCTGCTCAACCAACATCATAAAAACCACAGGTCTTCATTTAATATGATGGTCCTCATACCTGAATTTATGTTGATTAACCCAAACCTGCTGCTGGCTTTCCCAGATGGAACCCAGATGTTCCTACCAGGCCATTTCCTTGCTGAGTCACACAGCCAGGACCAAGCACATTCCAAGACACCACTCAGTGAAACAAGACCACTTTGAATATATTATTTAAAAAGCCCTTTTTTCTTGATTTGGCAAGAAAATTGGCTTTATGTGCCACGAGGTGGCCCTGGGCCCAGTACTACCTGTTCAGCACAACACAGACCTGAGGCCTGGAAACAGCCATGGCTGAAAGATGATGCAAGGAAGTTCTTACCAGTCTGGGTGTGACCATGGAAGTTGGTCTCACAAACTGCCCAGAAACAGGTGCAAAAAAACCAAACAACCCCAAAACCTGGAGAAAAGAGAAATTCCCACTCTGGGAAAGCTTCTCCCCAGCAAACATGCTCTGGGAAAATGCAGGTACCATCCCCTGCAGAAGAAGGAATGACCTTCTCCAGTCAAACCACCCAGCTCCTGGCAGCCACAAGGCTGTCTAGTCTTCCCAAGCATTGCAGAGCTCCTGGCTTGAGTGACACGTTGCAGCAGTGATTTCCAAACTCCATTAAGCTGTACAAAATTCCCCTGGGTGCCCTGGAGATGCAACAGATGGATTAAAAAAAAAAAAAAAAAAAAGGAGAGAAACTTGTTCTTGTGCAGGGATTATTTACATGGGTGACAGGCCTGGTGCCTTTTGCTGCACTGCCAAGGTGTTCTGCAAGCAAAGGGAACACCTAAATAACCTCTCCTGTCTACAGCCACACTTGTGGAGACCTTCTCAGCACATGGTGGGACCTTCCCAGCAGCAGTTTGGGTCTCAGTCCTAGGGCTGACACTCACTGCAGTTTTGCTGCAGGTTTTTTTGCTCAGCTCCAAGCTGAGGGGGGTTTAGTCCCCACTGCAACACCCCCAGTTTGGGTGGTGGGCAATGGCTGGTGCCACAGAGGTGGAAGGTCACCCACCTCTGGCTGGTGGTCAAGACACCATCTGGCATGTGTTTACTTCTCCTCCCAGCAGGATCTGACTCCTTGAGGCAGTGCCCACACTTGGGCTTTTTTAAGGTATCTTTGGGGTTTTTAAGCATGTGGTGAAAAACCTGCCCTTTTCCTCCCCACCTACTAGGAGAAAATACTCCACCTTGGGTTCAGAACAAGCCAACACAAATCACACATCCTGCATCATTCCCCAGGAGCCAAATTCTCTTGTTTCCAAAGAGGAGGATCCAAAACCATCAACCAAGGCAGGTCCATCACTGTGGGTGATACCAGGTGGCCCCTCAGCCCAAGGTGCCCAGCTCCTCCCCAAGCTCAACCCCCAGCACAGCCACCAACATTTTGGTGAGACAGGTGACTTAAATATTCAAAACCACCATCAAACCCCCCTTAACACGTTTGCTGCAGGGAACTGTGGGTATCTTGGGTGGGTCTCAAAGTTCCAGCTCCAATCAAGCTAACACCTCATATCCAAACCAAGCACCCCTGCCAGGAGCCCCCACTTCAGGGGGATGTTGGCCACAAAAGTCTCACTCTTCCATATATAAAGCAAGTTTCCAACTGTTTAAAAATCCACCCTAAGCAGTAATTATTTCTTCTAGCATGATTTTCTTGCATCCACCCTCATCTGCATTAGCTGGTTGGGGAGGAAGGTGTTAAGTGGTCTGAGAAGTGAGGTAATGGGGAAACTTTTTAGGATTAGTCTTTTTGTTTTTAAAATGCAAGGCAATTCAATGACAGGCAATCCCAATTCTGCCAGCACCCAAAGAGCTTCTGGCCCAGCCCTGACCAACCTCAGGGGGACAGGACATCCCTGCACCCAGGCCAGGGGCACCAAGGCCCCACAGCAGATCTTGGGCATTTCCAAAGCGAGGTAAAAACCCTCCAGGAAGATAAAACAACACAGACAGAAGAAAAAAAAACACCCAAACAACAACAACAAAATCCCAACAGCCATCCCCACAACCAGCCACAGAACCAGTTCAAGAGCCCAAAGGCAGAAGGAGCTCAGGCCAGCTCTGGTTTACCCACATGAATCCCTCCCCAGACGTGTCGCTCACGACTCCTTCCCTGAAATTCCCGGTTCTCGCCCAGGCTGGGAGCCTGGTTCCTTCCCACCACCTCCTGGGTGTCAGCACAGCAGGACCAGCTGGATGCCGTGGCCCCAGATTAAAACCTCCTTTATCTGAGACTCCATATTAGAGGAGCCAGTGAAGGCATTTCCTCCCAAAGGACCCAGCCACTCGTTCCCATCACACCAGGACCCCGAGCAGAGCGGGCAGCAACCCCTGCCTGCTGCCACCCGGGCACTGCCCAGGAGAGCCAGAGATTTGGAGGCAAGACAAGAAGTCGGGGTTCCATGGATCCTGCCTCCTTCCTGGGGTAATACAGCTGGGGTGAGGGAGCAGGATTCCCAGGGACACAGGGACAGGCAGCCCCATTTCTGCCTGTCATCCCCGGGCAGGGCCAGAGGCAGCTCCACGCAGCCCAAGGGCCTTCAGCAAAATGCAGGAGATTCTGCCTTCAGTGAAATACAGAATATTTTGATCTGGTTGGCCCTGAGGTACCTATTCTGTTAACAAACAAATAAATAAATAAATAAAAATGTCAGAAACAGTAAAAACTCTTCCTTTCCCTGTTAGTCCAAAAGGCAATTAAAAAAATAAAGCAGGTTTTACATGCAGCTGAGACAAGTGAGATGGGTTAAAATTTCTTTAGGAAATGCCCAGGGGCTTTTCCCACACACAATCAGAGGCTCAGCCTCAACGCTGCCTGAAGCATCTTCTGCCTGGAGCCCATATTTCCTTCTCTGTTCTTATTTTTTTATATTCCATCCAACACCCCCTTCTCCTCCTCCCCAGAACCTGCACCTTCAAACCCACGACACCACACGGCAAAAAAAAATTACCTGTCATCCAAATATCCTCATTGCCCACTGAAAAGATGCTCATGCCCAGAGCTAGGAAAGCCCAGAATCCCCAGCCCCAGGCTTCCCAGCCCCTGGGGATAACACTTCAATCCATCCCCTGTGCTGACAGAGGGTCTTTCTGAGCAGAGGATAAAATAATCCTTCAAGGATGTTACTGGGGAGCAGCCTGTGCTGGCCCAGCTCCCTCCTGGCCAGCTGGAGGAACCAGCAGCTCTCCTGGTTATCCAGGCATTTTGCACCACCCCCCCCCGCCCCCCCAGAACTGCTTTCCCTGGGGCTGGAATTGCAAATCATCCCATGGGCTTGATATTCTC
>NW_009952365.1:1777163-1782487 GCF_000747805.2 Chaetura pelagica | reverse complement strand
ACACCCCTGTGCTAGGAGATGCCACCAGCCTGTCCCAGGGAGCGGCCGCGTCCTCCTGTGCCAGCCCCAGCATCCAGCCCCCCCGGCAGGGCACCCACCCTTCCCGCCTGGAAAACCGTTTCCCAGAGGAAAACTACCCCAAGGGAGGGCGGCTGGGGGTGACAGGCAACGCCAGCACCAGGGGTTCCGTGGGGCAGGACCACCCCAGTTAAACAGGAGCTACCAAACTGGCTCTGCCCAGCCAGCAATAGTCATTATAATCATTGATAAGGATTATACTTTAATATAATGGTGCTTCTGTAGCATTATCAATCTAATATATTAATATAAATTGCATTTAAAAATACATATGTTCCCAGCACAGGGGTGCCAGCACAACCCAGCACCCCAAGGTGGGGGTGACTCCCACCAGCACCCACAGAGGAGCTGCCCCCCCACCCCTGGGCACAACATCTGCAGCCCAACCAGCCCCTCCCCAGCACCCACATCTGCTCAGCACCACCTCGTGTCTGGGGTGGAAACTGAGCCTCTGCCACTCCCCCACCCTCCCAGCCACGCACATCTCCCAGGACTTCACCCTGCTCCCAGGCAGGGACAGCAGCACCTGCAGCATTTTTCCAGTTCAAAAGAAACAACCCATTTTTTTCCCCCATTAAAAATAAAATCCCATTTAAAAAAAAAAAAGAAATCATAATCAGTTTTTAAAAAGCCACAAATCTCTGAGGGTCTGGACAGCCCAGCAGGGAAATGAGCCTCTGCACCAGGTCATCAGCTCTGGTGTCCCACACAGTGTCCCCTCACCCAGAGGGACAGGATTACTTAGCAGATGGTTTGGTTAATCCCCACCAGGAGCTCCTGCCACCTGCCTGTGCCTCCAGCAGGGATGGACATCCAGCACCTTCAGGAAATCCCTTCATAACTCCAGGGTCGACCCACCTAACAACGGCTCCACAGCCCCCACACCAGCCCCAAAACCTCCCAAGGAACCAGGCAGAACACCCAGGTGATGGGCACCCACTTGGGTGGCCAGACCCCTCCTGGCTGCACCAAATAACTCGTTTTGGAATTCACTCAGCTGCTCAACACCTGCATCCCACCAGCTCTGCTTCCAGCTGCTGCAGACTCTCCCACAGCTCTCAGGATGCTCCTCAGCAGGACTCGTGTTCCTTAACCAAGCAAGAAGAACTGCCTCATCCTCTGCAAGCCCCCCTCCCCAGCTGGACAACAGAGAAAGAAGTTTTCTTCACCAAATTCCTCCATCCCAGTGCCAGGTTCCAGCAGCCTCCTCACTAAACCGCATCAGCACGGGTGGGAACTCCAGGGGTGGTTGCTAACCCCAGCACAGCTCCAGCTCCAGTCAGCTCCACCGGGTGTCTCAGCCTTATGAAATCATCCCTGCCATGTGGCAAGACCGAAACTCAACTTCCCCAGGGCAAGATGAACCCCACGCTAAGGACATCCCCAAACCTGCTCCCTGCGCGGGCGCTTCCCCAGGGCGGGATGCTCAGGGAGAGAGCCAGGGTGGTGGTGGGGGGGGATGGGGGGGAGGTGCTGGGCAAGGCAGTGCCAGCGACCCCCTCTCGTCTTCATGTAAAATCGGTGTTTATGGATTTCCAGGGGATTTCCAGCCAGGCCAGTTGGTGCATGGACACTTCTCAGCCAACGAGCTGGAAATGTCGGGCAGCTCCTGAAGGGTCTGCGACAGGAGGCTGTGAGTAACCACCAATGGGGGAAGCCAACAGACTTAATACATAAATAAATAAATAATAATGCAGAAAATGAGTCACCGGAGTGAATCACTCATATCCCAGAGGAGTCAGGCCCTGGGTCCATGTGACAGGGAGCAGAGGAAGCTGGGGACACGGTGGCCCGGGGCAGGCGAGGAGCGCGGTGCCCAGCACCGACCGGCGGGGATTTGCTAAATAAAGCTCCAATCCTCCCACCCAGGATCTGGCCCTGGCAAATCCCCCAGCATTACCAGGGATTGTTTACATGGCCCCAGCTCCCCAACCCTTTTCGCTAAACCGTAATTAAACCTGGACTAAAAATAAGCTTGTCCCTTGAACTGGTCTAGGGGGGGAAATGTGATGGACAAGGCCAGACCCCCAGGAGGGTTCATCACCAGCAGCTCCCAGCACCACGTGGTGCCTGGGATTTCTCCCTAATCACCTGCAAAATGGACTTTCCAAAGAAGTCCAACCATTTGCCTGTTCCCCTGTAAAATTAAGGTCTCCCATGCAGGGCACTGGAGGTTGGTGCTGGTTTGCCAGAGGTTATAAACCCCGGGTTGCAGGAGGCTCACTGCAAACAGGGACGTTTCACAGAACCATCACGGAATGGGTGGGGAGGGACCTTAAAGCTCATCCAGTCCCAAACCTCTGCATGGGAAGGGACACCTTCCTCTTGATCAGGTTGCTCCAACCTGCTCATGTCAAACACCCAACCCCTTTCAGAAGCTGCCACTTGGGCTCTGATAAAGTGACATCTTTTAAACAAGATTCCTTACTCAAAAAGGTTTCTCCCTACCAGGGATGGCCCCACCAGGGGCATCTCACCCATGTCTTCAGCAAGCCCAGGGGGACGTGAAGACAGAGCAGCCCATCAGCTGGGACCTGAGAACTAAGTGGACTCCTACAACCTCCTTAAAAACGGGAAACTGAACCCAAAAACGCTTCACCCCGAGATGCCACCAGGGGTGGCCAACCCACAAGGTGTTTTGCTCAGCCAGAACCCGGGACACGCATCTGCAATTCCCAGCGGGAACAGGGCTGAACCAGCCCCGGGGAATGAGCCCCGCCAGCCCTCGGCTCGTCCCTTCCTGCCCATCCCGGGCAGCTCGTTGCCATCAGCCCGGGGCTGGGGGGTGGCAGGAGGAGAGGGGCAGCCCCTCGCTCCACAGAGAAGCCCAGTCCCTTCTGCTCTGTTCGTACCCGGTTTTCCCAGGCACAAAGAGCCCCCGAGCCCTTCCCACCCCGGTGAGCTGCTCCGGGGAGAGACACGAGGGATGCGGGTCCCCAGGAGGGAGCCCCAGGCTGCAGGATGCTCCTGGGAGAGGGAAAAGAGCAGGGGGGCTGCCTGCTTCCCACAGCACTGGGGGAAAAAAGTGCCCATCCTGCCTTTAATGGGAAGCTCCGTGGGCTTGGCCCTCCTCTGGATACAGGGAAGGTCGAAAATCCAGCGTGGAGAAGTTCCCCAGGGAAGGAACAGGAGCAGGGCTGCATCCCTGGCCCCACTCCTGCCTCTTGCCTTCACCTGCCATTTGCCTCCAAGGGCGTGCAGGGAGACAGGCCCGGGGGGTCCCACAGCCCGCACAGCTCCCGAGGAACACCCCGCAAAACGCTCCGCACCCCCCGAGCACCCCCAAAGCCCCCAGCATCCCACAGGACCCCCGGGCTTCCCCCACCTCCGTGGCACAAGCCACAGCAAGGCTGGGAACGGGATGGGGGGGGAGGGAGTTTCTCGACCTCCCGGTCCGAGTCTGTCGGAACCAACCCCTCCTGCTTTCCCAGCCCCGGGGTGGGAAAGGGGGGGGACGGGGCTGCCCTCGGGGTGTTGCCTTCCCTGCTCCCGGTCCCCGCAAACCCCACTGAGAAGGGGCGCTGAGCTCAAAAACCTCCCTTCACCCGCCCCGATGCTGGAGGAGCAGCCCCCAAACCCACCTTCTTCGGGTGTCTTCCCTCCCGGCAGCCCCCCTGCACCCGGGGAAACCCAAACTGCTGTGAGCCCCTCTGTTAATCAAGGGCTAATCAGGTTAATCGCCCACACCAGCACCCCAGCAACCCGCCCCAAGGGAGGAGGCACAGCTGGGAGAGCCCCAGGGTGCTCCGGCCCCACTGAACCAGCCCCTCAGCTCTGCATCTGCCCACTGACACCTTTTCTGGCCTTGAAAAGGGCCATTTATTCCCCAAAAAAAGAGAGATATTTTTAATTATTTAGGTTTGTTGTTGTTGTTTTTTCTAGAAATAAGGTTTTCAAGAGCACTGAGCAAGTCCTGGTGCATCCCCCAGGTGCTGGAGTTGCAGCCAGTAGCCCTGCTTCACCCTCCATCCCTGCTCCCAGGTGTTACCAAACCCATCTGGGGTTTGTTCAGCCTCAAGAGCATTCCCAGAAGGGGAACAACCTTCCCTGTGTGCCTCTGAGCCCAGGCCCAGGGGGTGGGAGCAGGGATGAGCCCCTCTCCCTTTCCCCAGACAAGGGAAGCTCCAGCAGGATCCAGCCCCTGGGGGCACGAACAGCTGAAAACACCCCCAAAACACCATTTCATCCAATTCTGTCCCCCCCAAAACATTAATTGAATTCAGAATGCTGCACCCCAAGGGTGGAGAGGGGTGGCCTGGCAGCACGGGGGGTTGGGGAGGGTATCCAAGCTGACATCAGCTTCCAAATATAAAATCAACTGGATGGGAGCAGCATCAGCTGTGGGTGTTTCAAAGCAGCTTCATGTTTTTGGACACTTTCCCCTGGTTAGACAAGTAAAAGCAGGCTCTGAGCTGCTGTTCCCCCCCACCCTTCCCCATAGTTTAGGCTTAATTTGAGTACCAATTAGCAAGGGGGAAAAAAATATCAAAGGACCAGCAGGGGATGACCAATGATCCTGAGCAGAACAAGCCCAAAGCTGTGCTGCCCAGCACCCTTCTCTGCTCCAGCACCAGCCCCAGGGACCCCCCAGCTCTGGGGTGGGAAGCTCCCATGGGAGATAAACTGGGAATTCTTGCACTGGTGCAAGTACTTCAAACTGGTACTTCAAACATGATGGAGTTTTTTTCTTTTCCCACCAGGTGTCATGGTTTATTAACTTTAAACAGGTTAAAATACCCAACCATCTTGACCGGGCAGGAGCAAACCCTGGGAATAGTGAAGAAGACCCACGGTGCTCTGGGCAGCCACGAGGGAAAGTTTCTCCCAGGGAAGAAAAGTTTATACCCTCCCTTCTCCTGCAAGCTCCAGAAACGTGTGGGAGGGCAAGGCCGGGAGTGCTGGGTGGGAGGAACAGCAGGTGGGAGACAAGCAGGTGTGGCCCTGGCTGGGCCCGGCCAGCTGCGCTTGTACATCATCTGCCTCCAGCTGTGCAGCCATCCAGATGTGCTCGGGATCCAGCTGTGCACGGACCCAGCTGCGTGGGGTGCCAGCTGTGCAAAGGTCCAGCCGTGCTGCAGTGTCGGCTGCGACCGGATCCAGATGTGCGCTGCTCCAGATGCAAAGTGATCCAGCTGTGCGTGATGTCCCAGCTGTGCACAGATCCAGCTGTGAACTGCTCCATCACTGTGAGCCCCCCCAGCTGTGCAGAGCCCTGGCTGCACCGGACCACAGCTGGGCTCGTCTCT
>NW_009952365.1:1774828-1776401 GCF_000747805.2 Chaetura pelagica | reverse complement strand
TCAGTCCCTCACCAAGCCCCCTCCAGCCCCCCAAAGCGGTGACAAATGGGACAGGGAGCCCCTGGGGGAGGCGGTGGCTCCTTCTGTCACCCCCAAAGGGACATTTGGCAGAGCTACACCACTTAAAAGCATCTTCAATGGCATCAGGACCTGCCCTGTCCTTCCCCAGCCGGCCCTGGGACCATCCCGGCCGGCATTCCCGCCGGCATTCCCGCACACACCGGGACACCCAGCTCCCCCCTCATTCCCCCCACCCTGTCCAGCACCAGGGGCTGGACACGCTCTGCCCACCTGCCCCAGCCCCAGCCCCTTCCTGGTTTTGACTCCGAAACTGTCAGTGCTTCGGGTTTTCACTTCTTTGTCTGCAGCTGTAGGAGTTTTTGGTGAACTCTGAGCCGGTGGCTCCGGAATCCCCTGGGATGGCCAAGGGCTCCCAGCCCTGCCCCCAGTCACTGAGAATCAGCATCACAGAACAGTTTGGGTTGGAAGGATCTTAAGGATCACCTTGTACCAACCTTATGGTTGGAATCCAAACCCTGGAGTATAACTTGTAGTTACTCAGATGAGAACCCCACATGCACAAAACACTTCCTTGGAAGAAATCCAAGATTCCATCGATGCTTTCCCTGGTGGAAGAACCATCCAATTCCAGACTGGTTTGGGTTGGAAGGGACCTTCAAGATCATCCAGTCCCAGCCCCTGCATGGGCAGGGACACCTCCCACCAGCCCAGGCTGCTCCAAGCCCCATCCAACCTGCCCTTCAACCCCCCCAGGGATGGGGCAGCCACAGCTTCCCTGGGCAGCCTGGGCCAGGCTCTCACCACCCTCACAAGAAAGAATATCTTCCTAATGTCCAACCTAAACCTCCCCTCTTCCAGTTTTGATCCATTTCCCCTCATCCCATCCCTCCCTGCCCTTGTCCCAAGCCCCTCCCCAGCTTTCCTGGAGCCCCTTCAGGCACTGGAAGCTGCTCTCAGGTCTCCCTGGAGCCTTCTCTTCTCCAGGCTGAACACTCCAACTCTCCCAGCCTGGCTCCAGAGCTGCTCCAGCCCTCCCAGCATCTCTGTGGCCTCCTCTGGACTCACTCCAGGAGCTCCACGTCCTTTTTGTGTGGGGGACCCCAGACCACGCTGGGGGACCCCAGGAGTGGCTCAGGCTGTGGCAGGGGCTGCTGGTGTTTGTGTGTCGCTGACTCCTACAGAGCAGCAGGAAAAAGGAACGTGGAAAACCAGCCCCACAGCCAGGAGAGCACCGGTGGGAAAAGCAAGGGAGCCGGTTTATTATTTTATTTCTTTGCATCATGGTTTCTATTAACAACGCTGACCTGGGGGTCAGAAGTTTCCTGGCAGTGCTGGGGGCTCTGCAGGACCCTTGTCCCTGTGCCCTGGGCAGCCGGGAAGGGCCGGCCCTGCTCCCTGCGCAGGACTGGGGCCCGCCGGGGCGGTTTGGCAACTGCTGGAAATCCCCCCCTGAAACCCCAGCTCGATGGCCTCAGCGGGAAACTATGTCCCCAGGGACGGCTGCCACGCGGCCACTGCTGCAGGGGGGCCGTTGGTGACATCCATCACCACC
>NW_009952365.1:1750451-1773952 GCF_000747805.2 Chaetura pelagica | reverse complement strand
TTGCACACTCTGGTTGCACACTGTGCTTGAACGCTAGTGTTGCACACCTGGCTGCACCTCCCAGCTGCAGGTCTGGAATTGCCCTTTCCTCCCCCCCAGCCAGAAACACACACTTTCTGCACCCTGTTTTGCTGCAGGTTGTGTTTTTCACCTTGTTTTCCCCCCTCCCCAAGATCTGAGCAGCAGTGATGCCCAGCCCCTCTGGCTGCTCCTGGGAGGGGGTTGCTGGAGGCACTGGGGCTGCAGCCGTGGTGGGACCACTGGTATGGGGGAACAGGCCCCCCACCAGCACTGTCCAGCCCAGCTGCTCCGGATCAAGGAGGAAGTGGGACATCACTGCCTGCACACGGATGTGCTGCTGAGGCTGAAGGAAACCACGGAAACCCCACGGAGAGCTCGGGGCCATCAGGTGTTTTGGACACAAGGGCAGCAAAGCAGAGCCAAGACCTTGTCCCCTGAGGAAAGGAGGAAAACAGACCCAGTGCCTGCACCTGACCTGGGAATTCCCAGCCCAAGATGGAGGGAAAACTGAAGGGATTTGGGTTAGTTTTGCACCGTAGCTGCCGTGGAAGCGTTTCTGCTGAGAAGGAGAAGTGAAAGGAGGGAGGGTTTCAGCGCAGAGCAACGTGCTGAAGCAGTTCCTGGCAGAACTGGGTCATCACAGGGAAGGGAATGAAGCAAGAGAAGGGAACAGAGCAAGGGAAGGGAGTGAGGAAGAGAAGGGAATGAAGCAAGGGAAGACTGGCATAGGGGAGGGGGCCAGGGCAGAGCTTCCCACTCTGGCCCTGCACCCAGGCATGCCCTGAACCCCCCCAGGCCTGGTGGTTCACCTGCAGCTTCAGCTCTCTGCTGTCTCTCCTCGCTGGCCACTTTCTTCACCCTGAACTGTGAATGATTTCCCAGCCCAATAACCCGTTTCCCATCTGTGCACATTCCTGGGAGCCACAGCCAGGCACAGCTGGGCACAGCTGGATGCAGCTGCCACAGCAAAGGCAACGGGTAAAGGACGCCCAGGGATGGAATCACTGGAAAAGAGAAACTGGAAGCAGCAACACCACCGAGGTTTTTCCCATCAGTGATTAAAACCCCAGCAAGGTGCTTCCATTCCAGGAGAGCTGTGGAGACCCCTGCAGTCCCACGGGAGGGTCTCCACCCATGCCAAGGGTGGCCCAGGGCTGTCCCCTCCTGCCAGCAGGATGTTTTTTTTACTGGAAAGTCGGTTGTTTTGGGTCAGGCTGGGACATGAAAGTGCCCCCCAAGCCACCCTGGGCGCAGGCTGTGCTGCGGGGCCATCGCCTTCCTGTCTGCTCAGCCTTCCTGTCGCCACCGGCACCGCTCCGGAAGGCCAAGGTCTGGCAGCCAGCACCATGGAGAGGGTGGCCAAGCCCTCTGGCCACAGAAAGCCTCTCCTCTCCCCGTTGGTAGGACAAGGGCTCCAAGACCCCACTGGGTTTTGGCCAAAGGAGGGTTGGGTTTTCTCACTCCCCACCTTCACCAGCGCTCGAGACGCTGCCCGTGACAAAAAGCAGGAGCAGCAGGGCAGGGTCATGCTTTCATTTATTCACTTCATATAAAAATCTCTTAAGAATGCATCTGAACACAATATATAATACTATAACATACATTGTGTGAAACTTTTTGGAAACAATAAAATAACCACCTGGAACAACGCGGTGTTCAACAGACATACAAACCCATTGATCATGCACAACTGTGCTATTTTCATGAACTAGTTAAGTCACGAGTTGGACCAGAAGCTTGAAACATTATTTTACAAACTGAGATTGACACGGCTCACGATGCCGGACAAGCTTTGTCAGAAGAAGTTTCACAGCACAATTATTACATCAGTTCACATTTTTCTTTTTTTCTTGTTTTTTTTTTATCATAGAAATTCACATTGGGTTGCTCAGAAATTGGAACGTGACATTTAAAAGCCGGCCCGTTCGTGGGGGGAGGGGAGGGGTGGGGTGTGTGTGTGTCATTTTTGGGGGGTTCCCACCCTCCCACACACCTGGAGGTTTTACAGCCTCCAACTTCCAACCCCTCACCTGGGGGGTCTGGTTCCCCATGGAGATGACCCCCCCACCCCCCACGGGTGGCTGCCACCCAAATGCCCTTCCTGGGTTGCGTCTGTCTCTTCAGCTATGTTCAGGTTCTTGTATTTTATGCCATACAAAAGGTTACAAGAAACCAAACCAAAACAACAACCAAAAAAAAAGAAAAGAAAAAAAAAAGGCAACTCTTAATCCCGAGTTTTCTACACAATTAGCGTCGCCGCCGACAGGCAAGGCTAATTCATATAAATTAATAACTTACAAAACATTACAGTATATACATGACGTAATAAATACACTGTTATAAACAGTAATGGAGGTGTTAGAGCTCAAGGCAGTGCAGGAGGAGGACGGTGGAGCTAAAACCTAAGAGAGGTGACCGGTGGGGCAGGAGAAACACAAAGACGTGCAACGTCCACCGAGCCGAGGAGCTGCCGAGGGGGACGGGGCGTCACGCGCTGCCCGAGCGGGCTGGACACACGTGTGCTGGGCCGTGGAAACAAACCCCCTCTGTCCTGCACACACCAAAACCACAACCCCGCCGAGGAGGCAACACCCTGAGGCCCAGCGAGCCAGCAGAGATGGTGCACGATGGTGCACGAAGTGACTTCAAACGGGTCGCCTGGGGCGTTAAGGAGACCACTAAAGGTGCAGGGATGCAAAACAGAGGGGTTTCCCTTCCACTTAAGTCTGTAAAAGTGATTAAACTGCAATAAAGTGACAGGTATTGCCCGTGAAAAAAAGGAAGACTGCTGCTTGTAACAGGAAGAATCAAAAAAGTATCGGTCAATTTTTGAAACACTTTGTGTCGCTTTGTATCCTAAACTCCGTGTGGTTAATTAACAGACTCTTGAAAAGACATGAAAGTGTTTACAAAGAAGGCACACAGGTCTGCAGACAGGTGGTCAGGTGGACAGGTTTTATATGGAGAGTTATTAATCAGTAGTTTCTATCGGTCTAACTGGTATAAATTCCAAAACTAACGGTATAAAATCTCTCAGTTGTGTGTCATTTACTCTTCAGTCACGACCCAAGCCAGCTCCAGGACAACACGATGCTCTTGGCTGACAAGGCTTAAACCACAACGTCAATCACCTGTTAATTTCCTGAGCAATCATTCACTACACGATCTTTAACCCTGACTCCAATCTCAAGTAGCTGGGAAGATCTTTCAGCCAGTGTCAGACACAGGCCTGGGACCCAGGCTGCAGGCCAGTCCGTCAGACTGCTTGCATGCTCGTTAAGCGTTTCAAATCCACTCACACGGGTACAGGACATTATGTGTCGACAGGGGACGTGTCCTCTGTCACAATTTCTATGTTGGCCTCCCTCTGTGAATCCTCCTCCCCTGGGTCAGCCACGCAGAGTGTCTTTGTATTGCTGAAGTAGCCGATGCTCTCGCCGTCCTTCTCCGGCCCGTCCGAATCCTCCTCCTCCAGCGTCAGTTCAAACTGGAACTTCTCCATCATGTTCTGGCAGTCCCTGCCCTGCTCCTCCAGGGGAGGAGAGGGGCTCTGAGGTATCATGCTCTGGTACCAGTTCCTGTTGTCCTCCAGCGTGTCCAGGATGTCCTGGGCATCGGGCTGCACCAGGTCAGCCCACGTCTCCCAGAGCGGATGGACGATGTAGTCAATGAATCCCACCTGAAAGACACAAAGGAACGTGCACACTTAGGGGGAGGGAATGGCTAGGAGCAGATGGGTGGCTACATTCAAGTTCCAATTCTGCTAATTTATGAGTTTTACAAGCAAAATTCCCACCCCATAGCAAGTCCCCAGACCAGCACATTTTAACTGCAGACCCAAGGCTGCACCTACAGCGTTGGACTCGGTTGATGTCTTGTCCAAAATCAGATTTTGGATGATCAAACTAAAGAATCAAATGTTCAAACTAAAAAAAATCAAACTAAAAGCTGGAATCACTTGGAAACTCAGTGACAAGAGCTGCCAATCCCATCCCTGTCTGCAGCTGGGGATGTCTGCTGCTGACAGCAGCTCAATCCCTGCCCTGCAGAAGTTGGGGGAAGGGATTCCTCTGAAGACAGAACACAGATTCACAGAATGGTGAAGGTTAGAAGGGACCTTAAAGATCATCAAGTTTCAACTCCCTGCCATGAGCAGGAGACCACTAGCCCAGGCTGCACAAACCTCATCCAACCTGGCCTTGAACACCTCCAGGGAGGGGACATCCAGAATCTCCCTGTGCAAACTGTTCCAGTGCCTTCCTGCCCTCACGGGAAAGAATTTCTTCCTGACATCTGACCTAAATCTCCTCAAATGGTTTAAAGCCATTGCTCCTTGTCCTTTCTTTGCAAGCCCTTGTACAAAGCCCCTCCCCAGCTTTCCTGGAGCCCCTTCAGGCACCGAAAGGTCTCCTTGGAGCCTTCTCCTGCAGGTTGAACAGCCCCAACTCTGTCAGCCTGTCTCCAGAGCAGAGGGATGCATTTTCCCAGCTGTCAGTGCAGAGAGGTGTTTCAGATGACCGTTGCCTCTATCTAAGGTGTTGGCAATGTTTGCTGTCTCTCAGACAGGATTCTCTGGTGACTGTGGACCAGGCTGGTGCATTCATGGCAACGCTGCCCTTACCCCGGGCTCTTGGTGGGGTGGGCAGCTGTGAAAACACCAGCACCCCGAAGGGCAAGCAGCCATCCCAACACCAACCACCACTGCTTTTATGGACTGATGTCTGACCCTTGGGTGGCTCCTGCTGTAGTGTGTAGCTCTGCACTGAGCTGGTTTGTGGTGCTGCAGCTTCGGACACGGCAGCGTTTCTCCTCTGCTCCCCCCGAGCAGCCACAGCCTTCCCTTCCTTTTGGAAAGGGTGCAGAAAGCAGGTCGGCTCATCCAAAAAAAAAACAAAGAGTGCTGCTCCTCCCTCACGGGGGAGGACAGATCACGGCTGCCTGGCTCCCACGGAGTGATGTGCCAGGGGTGAAAAGAGTGAGGGGCTGGAGCCCAGTCCGTCAGCCCTTCCGCCGGCCGGTGCGTAAACTCTGAGCGAAAGGCTTTTTCAATTGTCTGACTCAGAGGACGGACGTCCAGGATGGAGAAACCTGAATGGCCATAAAGAGGATTGAAATTCTTCCGTCTTGGCAGAACGTGTCACTTCTCTCCTCGCCCTGCTGGACAGCATTTCTGTGCAGCAGGAAAATGGCTCTCAAAGGGGCCAGGCTCAACGCGCAGATGTTTGCCTTGGAAATCACACATGGCTCCTTCAGACACAACAGGATGTCAATAGAACCATTAACATTCAATTGTAACATACTGGGGAGGCAGCTTCAACAAAAAGGTGATGAAAATTTCCTGCAGCACATGTTCCGGAGCACTTTTCAAGGGGAAAAAAAAAGAGGAACATAGCTCTGTATGGTGACTTCATCACCACCCCAAATGCTCAAGGGCAGCAGCGACGGCTACAGATGGGTCCCTCTGTCACCAGGTCCTTGCTGCTTTTACCCAACATCCCAAATCTTGGAACAGATGGCTGAGCACTGATCTTAAAATATTTTGATGCAGAGGCACCATCTTCAGCTTTGAAATCCTTGCCTGCTATTCTGCCATTGACTCCTGGTTTCACCCCAGAATGGCTATGTCACCTCCCTTCCTCCTTAGCCAATAGCTGGGAATCTCATGGCACCTATTTTGTGCAATTCCAGTTCTTTGGGCATAGCAAAAATTTTGAAACCTGTGGTGTGCATACGTGGAACAAAAAAAATTAATTGGAGCTCACATGTGGAGCACATGGGCATTATCTGGCCAAGCCTGGCCAAAGGATTCATTTCTTGTTAGGTTAACAAATAAGACAGATTTTTCCAACAAAATTACCACGCGGTTGACTGAATAATTTTGAAACCACTTGGCTTAGCCCAAGAGGACATTTGGAAACAATTATCATCATTTTTGTTACTTATTCAAGCTGAAAAACCCTGATGATGACTTGCTCGAGTCATTTAAAAACAACAACCAAGACACCATTATACAAAGGCTGGAGTATGTTTAGGGAACATAAATTACCAGCTTCATTACAGACTAAGCGGGTGAAATTTTACAGCCTGTGCTACATGGGTCAGCACAAAGTCTGACCTTGGAACCTCTTCATCTGGGAATCAGAGCTAGGGATGAGCCAGGTAATCTCAAAAGAAACCCAAACAAGCCCAAAACAAACCACTCAAAAAAGAAACCCTACCAAACAAGCAAACAAATAACAACAAGCCCTGAACAAAAACCATATCCTGCTCCTTTTAAGGCTTGTATTGACCTAAATAACATAAATATTTCTTTGACTTCACCCAGGACATCTCCATCAGACCTCTAACTTAACTGGCCAGGTCAAGCTCTGCAAAACTGTTCTGCATGAGGCTGAATATCAACTGACATCCAGACTTCTCCAGTGTCCTGCAGTGGATCTCAGCTGGGAGAAGCTCCTAACCCTGCAGGACAAAGGGGCTGGCACTGCTATGAAACACAGAATCTCAGACTGGTTTGGGTTGGAAGGGACCTTCAAGATCATCTAGTTCCACCCCCCTGCATGGGCAGGGACACCTCCCACCAGCCCAGGCTGCTCCAAGCCCCATCCAACCTGCCCTTCAACACTGCCAGGGATGGGGCAGCCACAGCTTCCCTGGGCACCCTGGGACAGGGGCTCACCTCACAGCAAAGCATTTCCTCCTGATGTCTAACGTAAAGGTACCTTCCCAAATGTAGTATATGGGGAGGTTTAGGAGATGCTAATTAAGGAGGCTGGAGGGTGTGAAAGCAGGAGAGACCTGGCAGAAGGAAGGGGAGATCAGAATCCCACGTTTCAAGCCTGGGGAACAAAGGAAACCGACCCACTCTGGAAACTGGGACACAAACAGGGCAAGATGAAGATGTATTTGGAAAGGAGGAGATGCCAGGGGGTACATAAAGGAATGGCAACAGCCTCGCCAGCCTATATGAGCTCCAGGCCCAGCTGGATGTCAGGGTCAATCACCACCAGCCCTCTGAACTGCTGGCTGTTTGCCTAATTGTGCTAGAGAAAGCAGATGCATTTTGTCTCTGCTTTGAAAGCGCAGGCTGAGGCAGGACAGGAATGCAGCTGACAGCCCAAGTTACCTGGGATTTTTCCACTGACGCCGTGTGCTTGTCGCACATGGGGCTGATTTCCATGCCCCTTTCCCTCTCCTTGTCTCCCTGCTGGAAGAACTCCTCCATGATCCTGTCCGTCCACTGCCGGTACAGCTCCAGAGACTTGGTGGGGTTGCTCAAGTCGGCGCAATGTACCATGTTCCTGAGAACCTGCAATTACATCCACCAGAAAAGTCATAAAATCGAATGGGGGAAAAAAACCCCACGACAAAATACAAGAAGAGGACGGGTTCAAGCTGTATCTGCTTGCTTTAAGTCAGAACATTTAACCACAAGACTCTTGGGTTATGCAACAGCCTATAAAACGATTGCCATCCCAACAGCTCCAGACGCAAGGGGAGCTGCTCTGCTCTGCTCTGCTCTGCTCCCAGAGCCAAACCTGCTCCCTGTTGTTCAGGCAGCTCGATCCTGACACAGGGTGCAGTCGTGGCAATGCTCGTTACATCATGTAGGTTTGTTTTGGAGTGCAGGTGCTTCCCACCATTCAAAACTTCCAGGCTCTCAGATGATTAAATACCCCTCCTCCATGAAATGAGTAACATCCCTTCTCCAAGCACCGGGAACGAGCCTGACCAACTGTCTGAGCACCAGCAGGTCTCCAATAAAAACCTCAGGAGAGGTGTTTCCCAGGAGTTTGCTCCCTAGAAGCTGGCCAACAAAGTGGAGGAAAGATCAGGATGTCTCTTGTCCTCCTGACTGCATCACCCTGTTCCAGCATTGCTCTGTCATTGCTGTAACTCACGGATTAGGGAACAGACTGTGCATCACTCACTTCAGCTCAGCATGAGAGCTGCTTTAGGTATGGAGTTACAAATTCAATTCTCATCGTGTTCCAGCAACCTTGCCACGTTTTTTTTTGGACAGGAGAAACACATGGGGGAAAAGCAGCAGAGAAATTCAGGAGCCCTCAAAAAGCTCAGCCCCATAGATCAGCTTCAGAAGAACGTGCATGTTTGCAGTTCCATGCTCTAAATGTTCAAAACATCATCCCCCTTTACTGAAAAGATATGGGATCTCCCTGTAGCTCTTTATGGTGGAGAACAGAAGAAAATACTGAAAATTTAGGTCAGTAGCTTCTATATATGGCCCATTTAAAAGCCTGAAAACAGGAGGATGGTTTCTTCGATCCTGAACCAAATACACGAGCCCCAGGAAGCTGGGCTGTCATACCTGTATTCTGTCTGTGTAGTTGTCCAGAAGGAGGACTCCTGAACTGGTCACTTTCTTAGTTTCCACCATGGTCTTCAGATCAGCTAACAGGCTCATATGCTTGGACATATCCGTTGCCAAGACCTTTAGGAAAGTGGAAACAGGACCTCAGTATAGGCAGCCATACAAAGAATCCCTGACTGGTTTGGGTTGGAAGGGACCTTCAAGATCATCCAGTTCCAACCTCCCTGCATGGGCAGGGACACCTCCCAGCAGCCCAGGCTGCTCCAAGCCCCATCCAACCTGCCCTTCAACACTGCCAGGGATGGGGCAGCCACAGCTTCCCTGGGCAACCTGGGCCAGGGTCTCACCCCCCTCACAGCAAATAATTTCTTCCTAATGCCCCACCTAAAGTTTTCTGTGCTAGAGGAGGTGTGTGCACAGCTCATACCATGTCAATCACCATCTTCCTGAGTGTCTGACGCTGCTTCTTGGTCAGGTTCTGGAAGATGTCACAGTGCTCCTCCTGAAGCAGTTTGAAGCCCACAGCAAGGTGGTGGTTCTCCAAGACAGACTCATCGTTGTACATCAGGGCCAGCTCAGAATCTAGGAAATGAACACAAACACGTGGCTGATTCCACACAGCAAACACTTGCCCAGGGTACTGAAATGTTTGTCTGTGGCAAGAAATGGGGAGAAGGTTTCCTTTTTGGCTTCATCTGGGCCACAAGTGTGTGGTTTCCTCAGCTGAGCACATATATCTGTAATCTAAACAGCCCTTTGCTCCCTTCCAATCAACAAAATAGCACTTGGTTGACTTAGTTACAGGCTTCAGAATCACTGACAACAGAAAGCATGAGTCCTGCAAACACACTTTCCACAACAGAATAATGCCCATCTTTTGGAATCAAGATCTGCCTGTTGCAGAACACAATGTCAACCACAATATTTAACTTCATGGTTGTCAATAGCAATAGCATAATTTATCTTACACATTGATGATAAAATTTGCACTCAGGACTAGAAGAATTATTATGTGTTAGCAAGTAGTAATAGTCACAAGATTCAAGGGCAGTTTGCAAATTGTACCACAATAGCTTTCTTTGTTAGGAATTTCAATTTAATTACTGCTTTATTCCAAGACATCTAACTGGTTTGCTGCACAGTGTTTTTGAGAAAGCAGTGCAGTCTGCAAGTCATAATCTGTGACCTCCCTGTAATGGAAAATGCATTTTCAATAGCTTCCAAAATTACAGAAGTAGTTGTTGCTGCACTGGAAACAAAACTCACTTGTATTAATAAGAAATTGATTGGAGACCCCCGGGTGATCCACATCATGAATGGCAGCTGCAAAAATTGCAGCAAGGATTTCCAAATCAGTGAAGACAGCCTAGAAGGAAAAAAAAGAATTGGTCAGACAAGTCCTGATGCTTTCTGTCTCTCAACAGTTTGGGAAGCTGATTTTGAAAAACAAATTGTACTTTTTCGTTTCCTGAGGACAAGGCTCCTACACAGCAGAAATGTCTGCAAGCAGCAAGTGCTCTTAAAGCTGAAGCAGAGACTCCAGGCAGAGCTGCTGCTGCAGTCTGTTAACAGTGACTTCCCTGGCAGTAAGGTGAGCCCTCAGAAGAGCAGGCAGCTCCCTGCTTTCTGCAGGTCTGAGTGCTGCTGGTGACTGACTCAGCTTAAGCTTCTTCTCCTGTGTTGACCCAGGCAAGGTGGTGCTTTTAAGCCACCTTCTCACCTCGGGAAACGACCATTGCCCAGCTCAAAGCACTTAGCTCAATCTAAGGCAACTCACATCCAGTGCAGGGGTAGAGAGCAGAACGTGGGTGGACTGGGCAACGTCAGCAGCATGGAGGCTGTTGTGGTAAGCCACGTCCGAGTGGTAATGGTCTTCCAGGGTCATCATGTACGTTACAAAAGTGTCTGAGGAGATCTTGAAGGTTTTCAGCAGATCTCGCTCCTGCGCAACAAACAAAAGCAGGTATCAAGTCAGGATGTCCTACTGCAGGAGGTGACCAAGCCACAAAAGCAATGAGAAACCCAGCCAGTGCTGCAAGAGAGCAGCAAAGTCCAGGAG
This sequence comes from Chaetura pelagica, assembly GCF_000747805.2. Lineage (NCBI taxonomy): Eukaryota > Metazoa > Chordata > Aves > Apodiformes > Apodidae > Chaetura > Chaetura pelagica. The sequence continues at coordinate 1,763,540 of NW_009952365.1, read as the reverse complement.
AAGCTCACCAACCTGGAATATCGCGTACATGATGCAGGTGAGCGGCCGGTTGTGCGAGTACCTCGCAACGTTGAAGATGTTAAGACCCCACTTGTTCAGATCTTCCAGTTCCTTTTGAAAGGACAGAGAGAAGAACAGTTACAACACTTTCCTAGACAGCCCTGCATTTGCTGCTGCCCCAACGCCTCCTGCATTTTGCCCAAGTTTTAAAATATGCAAAGTGAATCTTTGTTGCGGTCATTGTGTGTGTGCAGGGACACACAGTAATTAATGAAGTAACACGGAGTTACTGTGAAGGGCTGATGCCAAGCACTGGTACAAGGAGATGACATTTCTCTGTGTGCCAGGGGAATTACTTAAGATGTGTGTTTCCAGGTAGCCAGAAGAAATGCCCTGACAGAGACAAAGGTCCCACAGCCAGTTTGCTGGACACAGCCCTGTTACACATTCCTGTGTTTGATGATTGCTCTCCTCAGAATCATGGAATGGTTTGGGTTGGAAGAGACATTAAAGCTCATCTAGTTCCTCCCCCTCTGCATGGGCAGGGACCCCTCCCACCAGCCCAGGCTGCTCCAAGCCCCATCCAACCTGCCCTTCAACACTGCCAGGGATGGGGCAGCCACAGCTTCCCTGGGCAAATCTGTTTCAGGGTCTCACCACCCTCACAGCAAAGAATTTCTCCCTCATATCTCATCTCAATCTCCCCTCTTCCCCCTTGTCCTCTCCCTCCCTGCCCTTGTCCCAAGTCCCTCCCCAGCTTTCCTGGAGCCCCTTCAGGCACTGGAAGCTGCTCTAAGGTCTCCCTGGAGCCTTCTCTTCTCCAGGCTGAACCCCCCAACTCTCCCAGCCTGTCTCAGCCCTTCATCACTTTTTTTCAAATCATTTTAGGGATATTTTCAATCAATTTATGAACACAGAATATGCTGTTAGGGCCTGGTACCTTTAATTACAGCATTTGTAATGGCCACATCCCTTCAGAAACACTGAACTGCAAGAATCTGTCATACCTTGGCCAGATGGTCTTCCTTTTCTGTTTTCACACCAAATCGTGAAATGCTGGTGTTATTTAAGCTTGAACTGTGCATTAATTTCTTCACTCCACTGATCTGTGTCATGAGCTGCTGTTTTTTCTTCTTCTCTCTGTCTTTCTGGGTGGGAGAAGGAATCTCCACATCATTCTGCTTGTCTGTAACAAATAAAGGTGGAACGACTCAGCACAGTTTGTCATTGCAAAGCACCCACCACACTCCCCAGAAAAAGCCCTTCAAGCCCATGTGTTTCTGCTGGGACCTTCTCTACTTTTGGGGTCAATCTGAACCAAAATGGAAGCAGTCACACAACCTCTGCTTGCCCTCTGCAAGACTGAACCTTTCCCCTGAGCCCTGCTGGGACAGTGAAGCCCCAGCCTTGCTTTCATCAAGCTGCATCTCTTGGGGACACAGCACATGTCCAGGACATGCTCTCCATGCCTGAAGGACACCAGGTCCTGCTCAATTAATTTGTATTACCTGTTTCAGGAAGATGAAATATATACTCAAACAACACTTTTTTTTCCTCAATAAAGTACATAAGCATTTATTTTCACATTCATTCTATTGACACTTTTTAGGGTCAAACCCATCTCCATACCCCCTTGCTCTTGAAACACCAACCCAAACCCAAACTGGTGTCACTGATTGATGAGATTTGCCCTTTACAAACACGCACAGAATAGCACACAATGCACAGGCCACACTTCTATGGTCATGCCCAATGACAGTAACAATGTGAGTGCACACTAAGCAGGCACCTAGTGGGGCACAAGTTTGGCTGTGGAGATGTGTTTGATGAATAAATCTACTCACTGCCTTTACAACTGATTTCTTTGCTGCATTAAAATGGGAGACAGAGTGGCTCATCACTTTCTTCCTAAACCATTTTTTCATGACCTTTTAGACAAGGCTGCTATAATCTCTTGGCACCTTGGCAAGTCTGAGCACCTCTGGAGGGACGAGGCATCCAGGCATTAGCTACTTTTGCCTTGGCTTAATTAAAAATCCCTGGAATAAGAACTACCCGTGTGTCTGCAACCCTGCAATTAAGAAGGAAGCCATTATTCACAGCACCAGTCCAGCTGACAGCAGTGGGTGTTTCCCTTGTGTGTTTTTGCTGCACAACAGAAGGACTTTCCCCTGTATAATCTCCTTAGCAATGACTAACACCAAGGCAGTGCAAAATGGACACTCTGGAACAGAAACATTTGCTAAATCACATCCCCACAGTGGTGGAAGCAGCAACATCCTCAGGCTCTGAGGAAAGGGCCTGTGCTGAAAGGCTACCACGACCTTCCCCACTGATGGGATGTGGCCACTGACAAAGCCACTGGTTCTCATCTCTGTCCTTCACAGGGAGCTGGAGCTGGTGACCTTGCCCTCACAGAGCACACGGTGACTGCAGAGGACACGGCTTCTTGGTGCCCCTCTCAGCTCTTTAAATAAAGGCAAGAGACTGAATGAAGTCACACAATCTGGTTTTAATATCTCTTAAGTTACCCCCATCTAACAAACACTGTTTGCAGACAAATTAATCTCTTTTTTAATTTCTTTTTTTGGCTGTTCACAGCCCTCAGCTGCCCACCCCTGTTATGTTGTGTCTTCATTTCATTTTAAGCCAAATTTTTATTTTTTTTTTTGGAGGGGGAAAGTAATTAAATAAAATGAAACAGCATGACTTCCTAAAAAAATAAATAAAAAGCTTTAAAACTTTATAAAAGCTTTACTAATTTCTTTTCAATATGAGCAATGGGGTTGCAATCTGGTCCAATCTGGAGAGCCTGCATCACTTGGCATTAACTCAGCTCTGGGTGGCCTTTATCCTGCCACCAGACAGGGAGGACAAGGACATCCCTGTCACAGAATATGTGAGGAGAAGGAGAGTAGGAATGAACAAGAGCACTGCCAAGACCTGCCAAGGGAAATGCAGTTACCTGACCCAGCCTGGGCACAGGGAACAGCACAGCCCCATCAGCACCCTCAGTGACCCCAAACAATTAGCCCCTGCTAAGAGAGAGACTCCACTAACTTGCGCCCATGGGTGGTTTGCTCCTTTTGTATCAGGCCCACAGTTCCCACCCACACTGGGTATTTCTGCTGCAGCACACCCTGCTCCACCAGCAAAGCTGAGGACAACCAGCCCCCTGAAAATATGGTGGTGGTCATGTGGATCTTCAGGCTCCCTCCTGGTCCCTGGAGTTAAGTCACATCTTGGATGTCACGATTCAGCTGAGTGATAAGACAGGGCCAATGGATTCCCACAAAACTGCTACAGGCTCATATGGATTATTAATTATGGGATGTGCCCTCAATGCAGGCAGAAGTTCCAGTTGCAACTGGCAACTGAAATCACTTTAAAATCCCTTAATGGGAATAATTGTGTGTCACACAATGTGAATGTGTTCTGGGGCGTCTTCCCTGCGGGGCACGAGTCCCCTGCCAGCTCCAGCATCCCACATACACTCAGCATCTCAGGCTGTGGGGCTCTGAGAGATGCATGTGAGGGTCCCGTGCTCAGCTTGGGTTTGTATGCAAATAGTCACAAATTCTAAAGCTGCTTGAAAACCCTGAAAAGTCTATTTTTCATAACAAATCTGTTTTATAAATAAATGGAAGAGGATTCATTCATGTCAGGAGTCCTACGAGCTGCAATAAAACTAATGGCATGCAGAATACCCTCTTTATTCTGTCTTCCACTGCAAAAGAAGAGCAAATACACACAAAATAAGGTATAAGATGTCTGGGCTGAACCTACTTGTCTGAATCCCTGTCTCTGAAAAGGGGAAGATGCAGCAGTAAGAGGCAGTAGTTGCACAGATGTGAGGATGCAGTTGGGCTTGTGTGACTTTGTCCTTTGCATAAGGTCAACACAAAAAATCAAATATTGCATAACCCAGCTACCCATAGCTTCAGTCCCTCTGGCCAGAGAACTCCTTCTGATCAGCAGACAGAATTCTTTTCTGGACAGGCTGATTCCAACACTGCGTTATTTTTCCTCCCCATCTCCATTTTGAAAATGAAAAAATCAAGCCATTTCAAGAAATGCTCTGCCCCAAAGGAAAACCGGGCACAAGAATCGACTGGTGGGTTTTCAGGCTGCTGTTAATTATCTTTTGAGTCACCCCAGAGCTTGGGATGAGACTCCTTACCCAGGAAGGTGTTGGAAATGTACTCGGACACCTGGTTGCCGGAGCGGCTCATCTCGGAGAGGTGTGTCAGCTCCCGGTTCAGCATCCTCTTGAACTGGGAGGGGAAGAGCACAGACACAAAGGTGGCATTTTACTGCATGCTTTTCCAAACCCGTACAGCTTTATCACGAGCAAGCCCACAAACAAGGTGCTCAAAGCAAAAATCCTGGAGATATCTGCAATGGAGTCAGCGACAACTGGTTTCATTTAGATACTGCTCAGCAGCATCATGACTGGATATTTCTTCCCAGTGCACTGAGCTACAAAATTCATCTCCAGCTACAAAATTCATCTCCAGCTACAAAACTCATCTCCAAAGATGCTTATTAGCTTTTACTGTAACAAATGAGAGGATAATGTTTCAGGTCATCTCACTGAAAGATTGAATTCCTGCACAGGTTTGAAAATCCCACCTCCCATAACCTGCTTTTGTTCTGAATTTGGCAAATTTGCTCCATTTTGAATGATGCAAGGGAGAGACAATTGCCCATCTTCAGAACAGAGCAGAGCAACCGGCCACCGACCTGGAGATCTGCTCGGATCGTTACAGCAACACGCAGGGCTCGAGCGTTTCTTCCCCCCAGATTTACATGCTATAATCCTCCTCATTTTCTAATCACACATTTTCACTGCTGCATCGTTTCATCCTGCACCAGTGAATCCCCAAAGGAGAGGAAAAAAAAGAACCCCATCCATGTACACTGCATGCACAGCCCAGACATGTTCAGCTCTCGCCACGCAGAAATACCCATTTCCAAAGCTCCTCGGGGAGGTTTTACCCGAGCAATGCAGCACAACAACAACAAACAACAAATTGAAATAAAATAAAAGAAAAGCAGCCACGTATCATCCTTCAGGATCGAAACCCACCTTAATGTAACCCCAAGATACAGATAACAAATAGTTTGCTTCAGGCATTTTGGAAAACTCCACGGCACCGTCCGCTAACGCTCCCGGAGAAATCGCAGGTCGGGCAGCAGAGCTCCCGGGGCTCCCAAGCACCCCCTTCCCCAGCCAGGAGAAGAAAATCAGCACTCCTCAAAGCCAGAGATCCCCCAAAGCCCGGCGGTTGCTGATCCCAGACAAAGCCAAGCTTGGCAGAGCATCTTTGCAGAGGGCTGAACGTGGGTGGATTTGCTCGCAGGAGAGAATAATGAAATCGGGGGTTGCACGAAGAAACGAGAACTGATCCGAACGTGTTCAGCTGGGAGCACTTATGAATTATGGATCCTCCTGCTTGCTTAGCTGGCTGAAGGGGGTCCCCACTCCACATCAGCCTTGCTCAGCTGAACTGTGCCACACACACAAAAAAAGGATGATCCTGGCAACACAGCCATCTTTTCCTATAGGGAAGATTAAAATGGAGGAAGCTCTCGGCATATTTAAATGAGTCCAGGGCAGGCAGAAGCCTCCTCTCCATTTCTGCTTTGTTTGAATCCCCTTCTGCACAGAGACTGAGGGTTTTCAAAGCAGGGATTCACGTATGGATTTTAAAAGCATCATTTTTCACATTTTCTATGTGATCATGTCTGGGTTTTCTTTTTTCCCCCTCTACATAATAAAGGGCAAAATGTAGCAAAATGCACCTTTTACAAACTGTCAAGATTTTTCAGGTAAAAGGTATGAACTAATAATAACCTTACATCTGTCACATCAGATCAATACATTCTTTCTCACAAGAGGATATTCACAATCCACGTTTCAAGATTGAATAATGACTTTGACTTCTGCTTCAAACTGAGCTGCAATCACTTCATTAGGCGCCGTAGCTGCCCCTCCAGCTGCTGCTGGGCAGTGCTCACGCTGCTCCAGGACGTCCTTGGTGATTGCTGGATGTCACACGTGGCCAGAAGGCCTAAAATAAAAGTGCAGTCTTTGGTCTAAACTCATTCCCCTTTCTCCAGCTGCCTTCATTAAGTGACATCAGCCTCCCCTGGCATGACATCACGAGGCTTCCTCACGTGCTGCGGGACACGGAGGGCATGGGGGGCAGAGCCTGCAGCTCCCTGCTGGCCCAGGATGCTGGCCCAGCTCTGAGCACCACAAAAATCCCACCTTACTGACCAGGCACGGCTCCAGCCACTGCTCAGCACCACCCAGGTGGGACTCTGCTCAGCCCTCCAGCCATGGGAACCCCAGAGAGCAAATGCAGTTGTGGACCCACCTTCTTCTCTCCTTAAACTCATGATTATCAGAGGTGGAAAGCTGAAACCCACCTCCCTTTTACCACGTGCAGCCCAAAGATGGGGTGCTACCTGCTTGGGCTCTGCCACCACCTCTGCTGTCCTCTCTGGCAGCAACCTGCCTCGCCCTGCCAGTGGGAATGTCACTTTCCAGGTCATTCAACCAGTTCAAACACTGTCTCATGGGATACAAGCAGGAGCAGGATGTGGAGGATGCCATCTCATGGGCTATGGGCAGGAGCAGGATGTGGAGGATGCCATCTCATGGGCTATGGGCAGGATGGGAAAGGCCTTGGCTGGCAGGAGGGCATCCCACACCACCAGGTCACGGGCTTTGCCTCCCAGGGTCTCCACTGCACTTCATGCCCGGAGAGAGGAACAAAAGCCTTCTTGAAACTCCTCAAGAGAAACCTTAATGATGGAGAACAAGTGGCAGCAAGAATGAAAACCAAGTAAGAGAAAGCCCGTGGGAGGAGAGGAGAGCTCTGACCTGACCATTCCTCCCAGTGACGTACTTTGGCTGGTCACAAGCACCAGCCACCAGCACGTGAGCACTCCCACAGCCTCAGAGTGAAGCATGTGCTGAAACATTTCTCTAGATCAAGACCTTTATCTTTCCAAGGAAAACACCATAATCAGATGATCACACAAACAACTTTCAGACAAGGTTGGGTTGTCCACACAACCGCCCTTTCAGGCAAATAATCCCAAGTGGTGGACAAACATCTGAAAAAAATGCCTTTACCTCACTATTGGCTTCATCAAGTGCAAAGGGAAGCTGCTGCTTTTTCACAGAGGCACAGAGCAATTAAATGGCTTCCACAAGGTCACCCAAGCCATCTGCAGCAGAGTTGAGGACAGATAAAAGACCTTGGGATTCTCATATCTGATCTTTAACTAGAAATCCGTGCCCTTCATCTCCTCCAAAAGCCTTAATCTTGCTCACTTTTCCAGGCTTTTAATCAGCCACCTTTTATAAACACAGACAGCAACATTACAGCCCTGCTAAAAGGACTATGGGGGCCAAACCCAGCCCAGACACCCACAGTGCTATGAGAATACCCACAAGCTTTGCAAAGTTTATTGCCATTTACCATCTGAATGCTGCTGGCACCTCAGCGGGATTTACTTAATGACACCATCCCCTTTTAAAAACAACCCTGTTGAGCAGGGAGGGAGCCATGCTGATAGTGCCCTCCCTAATCAGAGCATCCTCACAGCTCCAGGCAAGGCTATTTGGGATTTTTCCTGAGCTTCCCTTGATGTCAGGATGCTCTGGAGCTTCCTGGGAACTGCTGTGCCATTTGCCTACAGGCAGGCAGCGTTGCTTCCTCTGTGTGTGTGTGTGGATCAATGACTGCTGTCATCTGCAAACCTCTCCAGCCACCCCTGCTCCAATCAATTTGACAGCAAAGGGTAAAAATACAGACTACACGTTAGCAGGGAGAAAATGCCAACTGCTCTGCCACTGAGCAAACAGAAACGTTGCTGCCTTAAAGAGCTCGTGCACCTGCGCAGCGCGGCCCTGCTGCTGATGCCTATCAGCAGCACGTGGGTTTCTGCTGTTAATTACATGATTAATAATCACCCCGGCGCCTTTTCAGGGCAAACGAGCCCTGATGACTTTGCTGGGCAGAAGGGAACACGTAGAAATGCGTGTGCACACACCAGGATGCCCACGGGAGGGGACGCCCACCCTGACTCAGGGGGGTTTTTCCCTTCCCAAGCAGCAAAACCAGGCAACGGGCTTGGGGTTCCCTTCTCTCTGCCCCAAACTGGGATCACAGGACCATGCAACAAACACAATTCCACTGATGAAAAGAGTGCAGATAACGTCAAGAAGACGATGCTCCAACTGCAAGCTAACCAGACACACATGGTGGTGCAGCTGACCTCCCCAGCAAGTCACAGAGGTCTAAAACCATCTGGAGGGTTGTGTGAGAAAAAGTCATCCCATCGCCTGGAGTTTTCCTGTTTTGCATGCTCTGAAGTAACTGCAGAAGTCATCTGAACCAAATTAAGTCTCCCAGAAATGGAGTCATTCTTTGGTTACCAGCAGTGACCCTTTCTCATCGACTCTCTGGTAGAGGGAATCACAGATTCTCTCCAGCTTTCCAGCTCATGCGTGCAGCAATTTCCTTGATGACCATTGGGAAAGTTGCCTCCCAGTTCCCTTCCTGGCTGCCCACGCTGCACCCTGGCTGCTCACGTTTTCTCTGCACCAGCAGCTGCACTATTTGCTTGTCCTTCTCCAGCTGCAGCCCAGGGCTGAGCCCTGGACCCAGCACCAGGCTCTGCAAAGACACAACCACAGGGACCTCCTTGGTGCACTGAGCGTGTGGCAGATCCTCCAGCCACTCAGCAGCTGGTCCTTCACCACATCCTAACCAAACACTCTGCAGGGGAAGCTTGCTTGCCTTCTTTTTTTTTTTTTTTGTGAGGAGGGAGAAAAAATGTCCTAATTGATGGTAGGATTTGCCAGGTTTAGGAGCCCAAGCCTGCTGGGAGAGCACTGGCTACGGGGCCACCATGTGTGATATGGGCTGGAGTCCAGGGCAGCATCCAGCTGCACGTGGGATATCACCTGCGTGCTTCAGTGTGGAAAATCCCACCTTCCTGGCTCTGTATGCAAGAAACAACTCTCTTCCTTTTTCCTAGGAAGGTTGGAGAGAGCAACTCAAGAAGCACAAATGCCTTTCCAGCCCCTCACCGGCTCCAGGGATGGTCCTGTTGTTATTCCTGCTCCTATTCCTCTTTGGAGTAGGGCACCAGAGGTGTTCCTGGTGCTTTACAGGGAGAATAAAGACAGGAGGATGTATCTGCTGCTGATGTAAAGCCTTTGAAGTCGATTTATACCAGCTGGGGTTCCCTGAGGCCAAGAGTCCTTATGCAAAGAGGCTGCTTAAAAACGTTGTAGTCATTGGCAGGAGCTGAGGGCAATTTCAAGATAAAAGAGCTGCTAAGAGGCTGTGGGGCTCCGGAGTATCGAGGGAGAGTGGGGTCCCACCCCACACTTTGATGGAGGAATCTCGGTGCAGATCTCCAGTGTCTAAAAATGTTTATAAACTCTGTTCCCGGAGACCCACCCTTCTGACGCAAACATGACATCCCAGGCTCCTCCACCACTCCTAGAAATCCTCAGAACAAAAGGATTTGTGGTACCAGGGCTGCCTTCCCCTTTGATTTCCAGGCAGAGGCAGCTGGGTTGAATCCTGCTCAGCCTAATTGCCCAGGTAAATCACTTCAGCTCCAGAGGTGCAATTAAACTTTGGTGGAACTCCATTCATTTCACCAGCAATTCTCCTGGGAACAACTGGACGCTCAGCATGGGGAGCTGGAAAAAGCTGACACTCACCTGTTTGTGTGACAGAGCCAGATACCAGCCAGAAACTATTTACACACAGGAGGGAAGTTACTCATGCATGTACACGGCAACCAGGTCAGACAACAAACGTGTAACACGATTGTCTGGACCTCTGGTCACTCAAAGGGAATGGATGTGACACTCGTGCTACTGCAGAGTTTGAAAGATCAAATATTAATCTAATGGCCTGTGTTTGAGAAGCTAGTGATGGGTAATGGAGTAACACTGGAGGAGGGGAGATTTAGGTTGGACATTGGGAAGAAATTCTTTGCTGTGAGGGGGGTGAGACCCTGGGACAGGCTGCCTAGAGAAGCTGTGGCTGCCCCATCCCTGGCAGGGTTGAAGGGCAGGTTGGATGGGGCTTGGAGCAGCCTGGGCTGGTGGGAGGTGTCCCTGCCCATGCAGGGAGTTGGGACTGGGTGGCCTTTAAGGTCTCTTCCAACCCAAACCAGCCTCTGATTCTATGAATTATTTGCAAATATGTGCTCTCCCTTCCTGACATGGAGACCCTGCTCCTGTGTTGCACAGAGACACCTAAGCCTTAGGCAGGCAAAACTCCTGGAGCTGGGATTTTTCCTGAGCACAGGCTGAGTGAGGCTGACAGGGTGCCAGCTGGGTACCAAACCAAACCAAAGAGAGTTAAAACTCTTTGATCAATAAGAGCAATAACCTGATGGTTTATCTGGCCCTTCCTGATGTCACCTCCCTTCCAGAAAGGACTGGGGTGAACAAGTTTGCAGCCATCCTCGTTACTTCGTAACTCCTACTGATTTTCCTTTTGAAATGCTCACATGAAGGTGCCTTGAAACGTTCTAAGAAAAAATTTCACACTTATCAGTACTGAAGGAGAAAGTCTGGGGACATATTCCAGTGCCTGAAGAAAAGTGGAATGGTTGCAGTCAACTATCAGTCATTTTAAAAAACTCAGAAGCTTTTGCAACTCCTTCTAGTTATTGTTTCCTAAAACAATATAGTTTTTAATGTGCTAGAAACTATTTTTAATGAGATACAAAGTACTGTTTGGTTTTTTGGGGTTTTTTTTGTTTTCCCTTCAGCTTATTTTTTAAACCAAAAAGTAAACACAGGGTTATGAAATCTCCAATTTCACATCAAAGGAGCGTTGATTTATATATATGTTCAAAGGAAGACTTTAAAGGAGCAACATCATGACCAACTTGTTGGCCTTATGTTATTAGAATAATTTAAAAATCCACAATGTAAATGTTGATAAATAAACAGCATGTTGCCATAAATCAGCATGTGGCTGCTCATGAAAGCAACAACATCTATCTGATGTAGACAGAACAATATTCAGATTTTACCCGGGAAGTTTAGCATTTCTGAAAGCAGCAGAACCTCCCTTGGGTGGGATGGATTTACCCAACACGGGGCTTGAAAAAGGGATGAAGTGGAACCTGCAGCAGGAGGGTGAGCACCAGTTTCCAGCTCATTTCCAGACAAATGAGACTTGAAATATGCAAATGGAGTTAACATGCCGGAAAGGAAAGACTCCCTACAGGATCCTGCCCAAGGAAAGCACTGTGCATTTGCACTGCTTAGAAATGGTGCTGAATTTCCTTATTTAAAAGCAGGCTCAGGGCACGTTACTCACTCGCTGGGAACTGCTAAGGCAGGAGAAAAAACCCCTCCATTCTGAGCTGGGGAATCAGGGAGGTCATGGAGAAACCACCCCGGTTACTTCCCTGCGAACGCATGTGTCATGTGTTTATAAGGTGTGCCTGCCTGAGTTTTTGTTGGCACAGAGAGAAAATCCCTGCCATACCCTGCAGGGCCAAATCTGCTCAGCAGCTCCAGGAGCCCTGGTGTGCCCAACACCACTGTGCTGGGTTTAGATCTCTGTTTGCTCGGACCGATCCGAAACACCAGGACTGAGAGTTTCAGATTTCACACTACTGTGACAAAGCACATGGTGTGTGTCACCTCAGACAGAAGAAACACAGCACTGGGGTATGGCCCGGGCTGCTGCTTGAACTGAAGCTTTGGGTTCCTTCAGAAGGGGCTCAGGTGGGTTTCTGCTTCATCCAAAATACTCCTCCTATACTTCACGATAGGTCTGTTCTAGCCAATTAAAACATGCAACTGCGTCTGGAGTCTACATGTCAGCTGATTAGATTATGGAGGGATTTCCTTGCCATTAAGTACCAAACCGCACAGGGCGAGAGTTCTCAACCAGAGAGCAGCTCAGCAGGGATCCCCTGGGAGCTGCACTATCGATGAAAGGTGCATCCTACACTGTAAAAAGAAACTGCACTGCAAGGAGAGGATCCCACAAATGGCCAGGGGTAACTCCTGAGACTCACCCCACCTTTTCTAGAGCAGCTCAGTGCAGTGTGGTGAGCACTCCTACCAGTTCTTCATCCCTGCCCCGCTTTTTATTCTCCACTCAAGTGAGAAAAGAGCTAATAAGACCAGAAAGAAGCAAACCCACTTGTTCTGCAAAAGCATTTTCAGAGTTTTACCAGGCAGAGAAGAAGTTCGTTAAGTGCAAAAGGAAAACGAGGATGAGGAGATGATGAGCACCAGCCCAAGCTGAAGGCTAGGAAGCAACAGCAAAATTAAAACCTACAGCAGCTTGTTTGTTGACATAAAGTTGATTAAAGAAAGACCTGATGCAGCTGACAACATCTGTGGCCTGGAGAGCAGATAGTGCCTCCAGAAGGCTGCAGATCTCAGACCAAAATCTTCTGTCAGTCACACCCATGCAAACCACACTGCTGAAGCCTCGGGTGCCAAAGGAAGCCTAACGACTACGTAGAGAGAGCCCACAAACCAGAGAGCCTTCCTGGCTGCTCCTCCCGCCGGGGCAGGCAGAGACATCCCTGCTCCTGCAGGGCACAACCCTCAGGAGATGCTGCTGGACATTGGGATGAAATATGCCTGGATCCTATTCTCAATCTTCAGCAAAGAAAAACAACTGAGAAGGAAGAGAGTTTGTCATTCGACAAGAGAGTGATGCAATTAAACACGGGATTTTGTTAATTGTATCAAGCAGCAATTTAAATTTAATTTAAATTTGAGCCAGGCTCTGCAGTCATCATTTAGGCAAATCCAGCTGGGGTTTTACCTGAGTAGGAGAACAGGCTTTTGGAAAATTCAAATAACTTTGTGCCCTAAGCTGAGTTTTCCAAGGTGCCCATGATGAGAAAAGCTCTGGTGACTTTTAATCGACAGAAGTCTGTTTGCTCCAGAAAACCCAGGATAAAGAGGAAGTCCTGGAAAGAAGTCAGAGTAGCTCTACTGTACAGAACACCCCCCCCCCCCAAAACGTTCACTTGGGCCTTCCAAAAAGACAAAAAGGCTAA